>NW_022436942.1:70070332-70130039 GCF_009761245.1 Sapajus apella
GCGGTGGCTCACGCCTGTAATCCCAGCACTTTGGGAGGCCGAGGCGGGTGGATCACGAGGTCAAGAGATCGAGACCATCCTGGTCAACACGGTGAAACCCCGTCTCTACTAAAACTACAAAAAATTAGCTGGGCATGGTGGCGCATGCCTGTAATCCCAGCTGCTAAGGAGGTTGAGGCAGGAGAATTGCCTGAACCCAGGAGGCGGAGGTTGCCGTGAGCCGAGATCGCGCCATTGCACTCCAGCCTGGGTAACAAGAGGGAAACTCCGTCTCAAAAAAAAAAAAAAAAGAAAGAACAGTCTTATGTACTCTTTTAACAATCTCACAATGCATGAATCACTATCAACAGTGAGCAAATAATCCAGTCCTGCAGAGTTACTGCCTCTCATTATCTGATTTTTTTTTTCTTTTTTCTTTTTTTTTCTTTTTGAGATAGGGTCTCACTTTGTCACCCAGACTGGAGTGCAGGAGTCCCATCTCAGTTTACTGCAGTTTCAACCTCCCAGGCTCAAGTGATCCTCCCACCTCAGCCTTTTCTCCAATAATGACCCAAATAATAACTTCTGCTGGCATGTCTTCTGAGTCTCCATTTCCTCCACAGATATTCATCCAAATAATAAAAGTAACACAATTACAATGGAGTTTACCATTATTAATGGCATTCTCATCACAGTTGTTACAGATCAAATACGGTTCATTAGCTGAGATTTAATTCCTGGCTCCTCCCCGAATACACCAATTCCCTGGTCTGTTCTCTAGCCTATGTTCTTGAGGAACTCTCCTTGTGCAGCATGGCAATGGCGCTGACTGATACAGGGCAGGGCTGCTTCCAGCAGTTACAGAGTAAAGGCCATGACCATTAAAGCTTCCCTGAGGTCCAACTGATTCCTCTCTGCTGCCACAAGGGACTTGGCGCTGCCATTGCTGGCACTTTCCTCTGCATTTGTCTTTTTTATTTTTTTATTTTTAATTTTTTTTAGAAATGGGGTTTCACCATGTTGCCCAGGCTGGTCATGAACTCCTGAGCTCCGGCAATCCACTCACCTCGGCCTCCCAAAGTGCTGGGATTACAGGCATGAGCCTGCATTTGTCTTTAATTTAAACCATGGGGGAGAATAAACCAAGAGCTCTCCCTACCCAAGAGAATCTTTATTTTGTTTTAATTATAATTTTTTTTAAGTTACGTTCTAAGCCAAATTAGACCTTACACCTTATATCTTTATAAAGTTCTAACCCACTGTTATGCCAGAACATCACCTTGGACATTAGTTTTCAAACAAGAACAATTTCATCCTGATCCCACCCTCACAGGGACATTCAGTATTTTTTTTTTAAGAGATAAGGTCTTGCTCTGTCACCCAGGCTGGAGTGCAGTGATATGATCATAGCTCGCTGCACCCTTGAACTCCTGTGCTCAAGCAATCCTCCCACCTCAGTCTCCTGGGTAGCTAGAATTATAGGCACCTGCCACTACATCTGGACCACTTGGCATTGTTTGAAGAAATTTTTGGTTGTCACAACTGAAGAAAGGAGGTTTTGCTACTAGTATCTAGCTGGTAAAGGCTGCCAAACTTCCTAATGTACAGGACAGCAAATAATTAGTCCCACATCACAATAATGCTGAGGCTGACAAACCCTGCTTTCAGAGATAAAGCTTAGCTCTATTGTGTAACTCATACTTGATTAACTTAATCACATCAGAACTCAAATTCCAGCAAAGGAAATAAACATTAGGAAAATTTGAATCTCAAGATGTTTGACTTAAAATTAATTTGGCAGGCAATGACAATACAGCATCAAAACTTCTTTCTAGTTCGACTTACATAGTCACAATCTACCTCTGAAACTTCAAAATCCATTTTCATTCGACAGTATATTTTGGTGGTTTAAAAGTGTAAGGGGGTGATTCTGGAAAAAGACAAGTCTGCATTCAAATTCCAGCTCTAACACTTGCTAGCTTTAAGTATTCAACCTTACCAGTATTCAATTTCCTTACCTATAATATCAGACTAATAACATCCGTCTCAAAGTTTTTTAAGGATTAAATGAAAAATACATTGAAAGCACTGGGCAAATGTATCTAGAATACAGTAAATATTAAAAATTTATTTAATTTGGAGACCAATTACAGTTAAAAGTATGGACTTTTAAAAAACCCTGCTCTATTGACCATGCCTAAAATATCTCAATGTATCATCATGACAAATTTAAAAGTAATTTATAGAATTATTTCACCATTTACAGGCAATATCTGTAATTTGTTTCAGAGACTAAGTCACTAAAAAGTTAAAATCCAACACAAAGAGAGATTACTCACCTCTGGAGATTTCTGTACATTCTGGAATACTGCATAGGCAATAAGTGAACTTGAACCTATAACACTGAGAGATTTAGAAGATGATTGATCATTAAGGCGGGACAATGAAGTACCATCATTTTTGTCATTTTGTTATTTTTACAGTTTTATTGGCATAATTGATATAAAATGAACTGCATTAAATTTTTTTTTATACTCAGGGTCCTGCTATGTCAGCCAGGCTAGAGTGCAATGGTGCCATTATAGTTCAATGTAACCTTGAACTACTGAGCCCCAGTGATCCTCCTGTCTCAGCCTCCTGAGTAGCTAGGACTACAGGTGTACATCACCACATCTGGCTAATTATTTTATTTTTTGTAGAGGCAGGGTCTTGCTATGTTGCCCAGGCTGGTCTCAAACTCCTGACCTCATGTGATCCTCTCACCTTGGCCTCTCAAGCACTGAGATTACAAGTGTGAGCCACCATGCCCAGCCCTGCACATATTTTTTTTATTTTTTTATTTTTAATTATATTATTTAGAGATAGGGTCCCCTTCTGTCACTCCAGGCTAGAGTGCAGTGGTACAATCACAGCTTACTGCAGCCGCCAACTCCTGGGCTAAAGTGATCCTCCTGCATAAGCCCCCTGAGTAGCTGGAACTACAGGTGTGTGCTACCATGCCCTGCTAATTTAAAAAATTTTTTTGTACAGACAGGATCTCGCTATGTTGCCCAGGCTGGTCTCAAACTCCTGGGCTCAGGCCATCCTCTTGCCTCAGCCTCCCAAAGTGCTGGGATTACAGGCATGGGCCACCACATCCAGCCAATATTTTTAAACAAATATAGAATGCTTCACAAATCTGCATGTTCTCCTTATGCAACGCCATGTCAATCTTTTTTTTTTTTTTTTTTTTGAGACAGGCTCTCACTCTGTCAACCAGGCTGGAGTACAGGGGCACAATTATGGTTCCTCCTGGGTAGCTGGAACTACAGAAACATGCTACCACGTCCAGCTACTTTTTTTGTTTTGTTTTGTTTTGTTTTTTTGGAGGGACAGGGTTTCACCATGTTGTCCAGGATGGTCTCAAATTCCTGAGCTCAAGTGATCTGCCCACCTCAGCCTCCCAAAGTGTTAGGATTACAGGTGTGAGCTCAGCCCTACCAATATTCTCTATATCATTCTAATTTTTAGAATATGTGCTGCTTAAGTAAGCACTTTGCTATTGATTTTTGCAATTGATCCTGTTAATCAGGTTGTCCACTGATTTTCAGATGTTATCCTTTAATCAATTTTTTGTTGCTATTGTTAATATTGTCTTTTTATTAGTAAGAAAATATCAACATGATAAAGAATATCATTTCTCTTTGACTAAAGAGTAAAAGCAAATCCCTGAGGGAAAAATGTGGAAAACAACAGAATTGTTGAATTTTGCTTATATTGGTTTAGTTATATGCAATTAAACAAACATACCTCAGAGTAGCCATGACAAATTGTATCCACTGTATTGCAGGTAAAATCTAAGTAAAACAAGGAAAAGAGAATAAAATTAAACCTTTTACATTGAATATTCAACCTAACTCTAAGTTCACTGTTTACTATCTGTACAGCATAAATTTTTCTTCAAAGCCTAATCTCAAAACATACTACAAGCCTGAAAATAAGTGAAAAGGCTGAACAGGTCCCTGGAAAGACAGGGTGATCCCTTTTTTCCTCTCTTATTTCTATTTCTCTGGGAAATAGTATGATTATTTCAAAAAATAGAGCAGTGGATTGAAAATGACTAAATGAAAAAGGAAGCTAGCCAGGCACTGTGGCTCATGCCTGTAATGCCAACACTTAGGAAGGCTGAAGTAAGAAGATGACCTGAGGCCAGGAGTTTAAGGAAAAAAAAAGAAAAAAACTGGGTGAGAAAACTAATAAAAGAATAAAATGGAGAAGAGGTAGGAAAAGTTAAATGTTGAGAGAGAATACAGAGATGTGTGGAAATAATAGGTTACAGAAAAGACAAACACTAGAGTTCACTGATAGGTAGAAAGAGGAAAGACAGAATAGTAAAACAGAGAAACGGAAGAAAAGTTAGCAGTATGGAGAGATCATGAGTGAAAAATGCAGAACACGGAAGAAGAAAGGGAGAGCACAAAGGAAGAGAGGGAGAGCTTTCTGATCTTACCAAGTCCCAACTGTCCTCCAGAATGCTAGCCTCTAGCAGAAAGGCCATAGGGACTTCAGTTCTAGCTACCCTTGAGCAGCCGTTCCTTCCCAGTCAGCTTCTGAATCCTGAAGCAGTGAACAGGTGGCTCCACCCCTACCCCAGCTGGGCTCCTCCTATACCTAATCCTGCTCTGTACCTTGAGGGCAAGGAGAGGGGTGGTGACGAATGGAGGAGAAAGTCAAGCAGAAAGAACAAAAACAGAAAGACCAGGTGACAGGGAAACAAGTTTTAAGTGGCATTAAGAATTAAAAGAGGCAAGAGGCAGGAGTAATAAAAAGCAGACAAATACAGAAGGGGCAGGATTGAGAATAAAAGAATGAGTTATAGTAAAAAGATAAATAAAGCTTTAATAGAGAAATGGAACCAAAAAAGGGGTGGGGGAGAAATAAAAGGGACAGAAAAGAGGTGTCCCTAAAATTTGCCCTTGTTTAGAGACAGAAGCCTGTGATAGAAAAGAGAGATTGCATATTCACTCAATTAATAAAGTGAAAAGCTGAGGTTATTAATCTTCATCATAAATTATTCATTAATACATTAATGTTTAAATATCAACTTTGTGTAAAGCAATATGTTATGGAAGATATAAAGAGAAATAAGATACAGACCCAGCCTTCTAACAGCTTATAATATAGTAGGAAAAATGGCCTGAATACCAAAAACTCAAATGAGCTGCACACAGCAAGAATATGCCTATACAAAGTAGCATTCAAAGAGGATTTGGAAGAACTGATAAAATTTGGACAAAGACTGGAGGAAAAGGGAGAGCAGAAGGAAGATCATTCATTTATGTAACCATTTATCTTTAATCTAGCCATACTTTCATATAGTCTATAAATCCTTATTGATAACAAGTTAAATCACTTGCATGGCTAATTTAAATATACGACTAATTTATTCATATCAAGTTAAAATTACAGTCCAAAACAAAACAAACTACAGCTGAGTGTAATGTCATGCACCTGTGGTCTCAGTTACTTGGGAGGGGGAGGCCGAAGGGTCTCTTGAGGCTGCAGTGTGCTATGACTATTCCTGTGAATAGTCATTGCACTCCAATCTGGACAGCATAGCGAAACACTATCTCTAACACAAAATAAAACATGGCTGGGTGTGCTGGCCTACGCCTGTAATCCCAGCACTTTGGGAGGCCAAGGCGGGCAGATCACTTGAGGTCAGGAGTTTGAGACCAGCCTGGCCAACATGGCAAAACTTTGTCTCTACTAAAAATACAAATATTAGCCAGGTGGGTGGCATGCACCTGTAATCCCAGCTAGTTGGGAGGCTGAGGCATGAGAATCGCTTGAACTCAGGAGGCGGAAGTTGCAGTGACCTGAGATTACAACACTGCACTCCAGCCTGGACAACAGAGTGAGACTCCATCTCAAAATAAACAAATAAAAATAAAAATGGAAACCAAACCAAACAAACAAAAGGATTATAGTCTGTAGTCGAAGTCCAGACATTGTTAAATAGATGTTAAGTTTTAATCACTTCACTTAAATTGTTAGGTAAACAAATAAATAAAAATACCAGGAAATTTCTGGATCAGAAATCCCCAGCATAAGGTTTTAAGAAGTGTTTTAAGGCCTCTACTCATACATCTTACCTAATAAAGATGAGGAGACTACTGACAGTTTCACCAAGTGATAAGAAAATGCTTTTAGACAAAGGACTGTTGTTTTAGTCAAGAACAAATCTCAAGTTGTTCAGAAAACAGCCATGCCAAATTAGTCTGCTGCTCTTGATAGGATAATTAATGATGAATAACTTTTCTCTTTGGTGTTCTCTTCTAAAATGTATATACCATCTACCAACATTCGGGAATTTACTTTGCAGTTTTTCTATTGAAATTAATCCCCTGCTTGCTGTATATTCAGCACTTTGCCCCTTTGAAGTATCTTTGGAAACATGATCTTGCCATCTTCCTTTTCTTTTTCTTTTTTTTTTTTTCCCATTTATTTATTTTATTGCATTTTAGGTTTTGGGGTACATGTGAAGAACATGCAAGATTGTTGCATAGGTATGAGAACACATGGACACAGGGAGGGGAGCCATCTTCCTTTTCTATAAAGGATAACCCAAGCTCAAATGATGAAGTAGGTGATATTTATTTTCAGTTTTCCTTTACCTCTTTTTAGCAAAAACCTCCTTGCATGCCTATGGTCCCAACTACTCAGCAGGCTGAGGCAGGAGGATCTCTTGAGGCTGAGAAGTCCAGACTGCAGTGAGCTGTGTTTGCACCACTGCACTCGCATTCCAGTCTGGGTGACAGAGTGAACCCCATTTAAAAAAAAAAAAAAAAAAAAAAAAAAAAAAAAAACTATAAAGTGCTTTAAAATTGAAACTTAGTAATATTTTTGCCGATAATAAAATTTTATAAAAAAGAAAAACAAGAAATGCCCAGAGTTCTAGAATTCATGGTGTAATTAATAATGGATATGTTTGTCTTTCCCACTAAAAAGGATAATATTTAGAATATAAAGTATAAAACAAACATTGTAAGAGGGAACTGAAGATAAGATTGTAAGAGAGCACCTGACTACTCTAAATAAATCCACCGCTCCTCTAAATAAATCCATCACTTCTGGCCTGAACAAATTACACTCCAGAATTTTGATAAAACTTGCCAGTTAACCCAATAAACCATTTGAGAGAAATCTGAGAGTTCATGTGAAAATGAGAAAGAAACTTGCTAGAAATCTGGTGATAGCTAAAATAAAGGTGAAAAGATGGTGAAATCTGCAAACGAAACCGTACATCAAGGATCTTAGTATTGATCCCAAATAGATCAACTGTCCAAAAGTTGTGTTTGCAAACAATTAGAACAAAAAGTAACTGCTAAGTCAGCATGGGTTTACTTGAAAAAAAAAAAAAAAAAAGGCTGGGTACAGTGCCTCATACCTGTAATCTCAACATTTTGGGAGGCCAAGGCAGGAAGGATTACTTGAGCCCTAGAGGTCAAGATCAGCCCATACAATATGACAAAACCCCATCTCTACAAAAAATACAAAAATTAGTCAGGCATGGTGGTGCACACCTATAGTCCCAGCAACTATGGAGGCTGAGATGGGAGAACTGCTTGAGCCCAGAAGTTTGAGGCTGCAGTGAACCATGATTGTACCCCTGCACTTCAGTCTGGGCAAAAGAGTAAGAACCTGCCTCAAAAAAATAACAACAAAAAGCCAGACTAACTCATTCTCTTTTTAGATAGAATTACTAAACATATATCTGAAATTCTGACAAAGCATTTGGTGAGAAATTTCACGCTATAAAAATTAGAAAATAGGCCAGGTGCGGTGGCTCATACCTGTAATCCCAGCACTTTGGGAGGCTGAGGCAAGTGGATCATCTGAGGTCAGGAGTTCAAGATCAGCCTGGCCAACATGGTGAAACCTCGCCTCTACTAAAAATAGAAAAATCAGTTGGGCATGGTGGCACATGCCTGTAGTCCCAGCTACTCGAGAGGTTGAGGCAGGAGAATCACTTGAACCCGGGAGGTGGAGGTTGCAGTGAGTCAAGATTGCACCACTGCACTCCAGCCTAGAGACAGAGCAAGACTCTGTTTCAAAAAAACAAGAAAATATAGGCTGGATGCGATGACCCATGCCTGTAATCATAGCTACTCAGGAGACTGAGGTGGGAGGATCACTTGAGCCCAGGAGTCCGAGGTTTCAGTGAGTTACCATCATACCACGGCACTCTAGCCTAGGCAACACAGCCAGATCCTGTCTCTACAAAAAAATAAAGTAAAAAATTACCCACGTATGGTGGCACATGCCTGTAGTCCTAGCAACACGGGAGGCTGAGGCGGGAGGATAACTTCACTTTGAGGTTACAAAGAGCTATGATCACACTACAGAATGAGACCCTGCCTCTTAAAAAAAAAAAAAGAAAAAAGAATAAAATATAAAAACCAAGTGGAAGCATAATTAAGGTCATTTACTGCACAAATAAACCTAAGGGAATGCTAAATAATTGATCAGTATTAACTTAACAATGACTTCTATTGAGATGAACAAGCATTCTGACTTGGCACTGTTCTGTAAAACACTTCCATCAATGACTTGAAATAAAACATAGTGGGCATATTTATCAAATATTGCTTATCTAGTTGCATAACAATTTTCTACAAATTTGGTGGCTTAAAATACACATTTATTATCTCACAGTTTCTGTGGGTCAGAAGTTCACAGCATGGCTTAACTGGATCCTCTGCTTCAGGGTCTCTCAAAAGGCTATAATCAAGATACTGGCCACATGTAGAGTATCTCTCATTTGAAGGTTCAAATAGGGAAGAATTTGGTCCCAAGCAGATGTCATTGCTGTAATTCAGTTCTATGAGGGCTATTAGACTTAGGGCCTCAGTTCCTAGCTGTTACCCAAAGGCTTCAGTCAGTTCCTTGCCATGTGGACTTCTGCAAGATGTCCTCCTAGAAAGAAGGAAGTTACAATCTTATGTAACCAAATCACTTAAGCGAGATCCCATTGCCTTTCTCATGTTCTTTGGGTCATAGATCTTACCAAGGGATTATACAAAAACACGAATATCCAGAGGTGGAATCACTGGAGGCCATCTTAGAGTCTGCCTACCACTGTGTATCCCTCCAACATGTCAAGCATTTTTGCACTTCTCATCATTTGCAATAGTTGTTTCCTCTGTCTTGAGTACTTTTCCCTAGATAATCACAATGGGCTCCTTCTCATCCTTCAAATGTCAGCTCAAATATCATCTCTGAAATGTAACATTCATCAAATTTCCAAGTATCTTGGTTATATTTTTGTTCTCTGATTCTCCCAATATACTATAACTTCCTTGAGGGTAGGTAACAAGCATTCTAAATAAAATGCTATTTATAATAATACCTGCAGTTGTCGAGCTTTTGAAATGTGGCCAATCTAAGTTGAGACATGTTGTAAGTGTAAATATCCACTGAACTTCAAAGTATAAAAATAGGGATGTAAAATATCTCAATGCCATATTTATATTGATTGTATGTTGCAAGGATAACATTTTGGATATTATTTTTTTGTTTGAGGCAGAGTCTCACTCTGTTGCCCAGGCTGGAGTGCAGTGGTGTAATCTCAACTCACTGCAACCCCCTCCTCCCAGGTTCAAGCAATTCTACTGTGTCAGCCTCCTGAGTAGCTGGAACTACAGGCACCTGCCACCACGCCTGGCTAATTTTTGTATTTTTAGTAAAGGTTTTACCATGTTGGCCAGGCTGGTCTCAAACTCCTGACCTCACGTGATCCAACTGCCTTGGCCTCCCAAAGTGCTGGGATTACAGGCATGAGCCACCACACCCAGCCTATTATCTAAATTTTTACAGAAGATTGTTTTGGATATCTGGAGATCCGATATCTCCAGTACCTAAAGCAGTGCTCAGAATAGGCACTATTTGTTGAATATTCATTCAACAATGTACTGAAGTTGTGAGGAATGACAGACTTAAGATCTAAATACTTCAGAATAATGAGTTTTATTAAATAGAAGTTAATAGCTTGGCGCGGTGGCTCATGCCTGTAATACCAGCACTTTGGGAGGCTGAGGCGGGTGGATCACGAGGTCAGAACACCTTTTGTCCCAGTTACTCAGGAAACTGAGGCAGGAGAATCACTTGAACCTGGGAGGCAGAGTTTGCAGTGAGCAGAGATCATACCACTGCACTCCAGCCTGGGCAACAGAGTGAGACTCCATCTCAAAAAAAAAAAAAAAAGTTGATAGAAATAAATGTAAGTATATTGTACTTGAGTCTAAAAAACCAACAGGGCAGAGATTAAGGTAAAGAATATAACAATTATTTTAAAAATCTCAAGTGGTACTATCCAATAGAAATATAACGTGAGTCACATATGGAATCTTAAATTTTCTAAAAGCAAAATAAAAAGGCAAACATAGGTGAAACTATTTTTTTTTAAGACAGGGTCTCACTCTCTTAAGTATAATGGTGCGATCATAGCTCATTGCAGCCTCGAAGTCCTGGGCTCAGGAGATCCTCCTGCCTCTGCCTCCCAAGTAGCTAGGAAGGCAGGTGCCTGCCACCAGACTCAGCTGATATTTAAATTCTTCGTAGAGATGAGGTCTTACTGTGTTGACCAGGCTGGTCTCAAGTCATCCTCCAGCCTTGGCCTCCCAAAGTGTTGGGATTACAGGCGTGAGCCACCGCACCTGGCAGAAATTAATTTTAACAATACATTTTATTGGGTGGGTAGGGTGGCTCACACCTGTAGTCCCAGCACTTTGTGAGGCCAAGGTAAGCAAATTGCTTGAGCTCGGGAGTTCAAGATCAGACTGGGCAACATGGTGAAATCCCATTTCTACAAAAAAATATATAAAAATGAGCTGGGCTTGTTGGCACACGCCTTTAGTCTTAGCTACACAGGAGGCTGAGGCGGGAGGATCACTTGACGCCGGAGGTGGGGATGGGAGTGAGGCAAAGGCTGCAGTGAGCCAAGATTAGGTACACTGCATGCCAACCTGGGTGACAGTGAGACCCTGTCTCAAAAAATAATAATACATTTTATTTAACTCAAGTATCCAAATTATCATCACTGCAATGTGTAATCAATGTAAGTATGTCATCGAGATATTTTACATCTTTAATTTTGTAGTTTGAAATTTGGTGGGTATTTACACTTACATGTCTCAACTTGGATTGGCTACATTTCAAAAGCTCACCAGCTACATGTATTATTATAAATGGCATTTCTATTTAGACTGCTTTTACAACTAGATTATGGAAGCTGTTGCATTTGAATTTTATCCTGCAGAAGTGCCATTACAAATTCCTGAGCATTATAAAGGCTTTAGTGAGTATATACTATATGCCAGGCACCATTCTTAGTGCTTCATATGTATTAACTAATTTCACCTATTCACAACCCTATGAAGCAAGTATTATTATTATCCTCATTTTACATGATAAAACTGTGAGTATTAAAATGATGGCAGTGTACAGGACAGACTAAAAGATGAGACTGACAAGAGTTAGGTTATTTTTATTTACTTATTTATATCCCTCTTTGACCTAGATAAAATTCCAGGGCATTAACAAAAGTACATAAACAAGACAAAATAACATGAGTTGAAAGTGGCACAAAAAAAGGAACATTTCTGCTGATGTGACTTCATTCCTGGATGTTAAACTCTAAGTTTTTAAATGTTATTTTATTGCAACAAAAAATATTAACATAATAGAAATCCAAAGTAAAAAGTTTCCTGTATTCCCATTATCTTGCCAAAACAATGATTTAATTCTTGCCTATATACATATTCCATTTTTACATATTTGCAGTAATTGCATAGCTAGTATTTTACATTCTATACTTTTTTTCTCAGCATTATGTCATATTTTTTTCCTTTATGAGAGTCTTATGTGCTTACTCTCTACTCCCTCAGACTGTAAATAATGTTTAATCCTAATGTATTTCTTCATACTTTTCCCTATGCTCATCAATACACATCCAAATATATACACACATATATGGCAAGGGGCGTTGTTGAGGTGGCAGGGTTTTAAAAAATGGGATCATATGTTTCTGTACACACTGCTTTTCACACTTTCACAGACATCTTTCTGCTTTCATATAGTTCTAACCCATTTTGGTTGCTACATAATATTCCACATAAAATCATTCATCCAACAATTCCTCTAATAATGGGCATGTAGATTGTCTTTCTCTTCTGCAAACAATGCTGCAATAAACACCCCAACACATATAACCACCTTCTGTGCTGATTTTTTTTCTTTTTTTAGAGACAAGGTCTCATTATGTTGCCCAGGCTGGTCTCATACTCCTTAAGGGATCCTCCCACATCAGCCTCCTGAGTAGATGGGACCACAGGCATGTGGCACCACGTTTAAATTTTTTTAATTGCTTGTAGAGATGGGGTCTCCCTATGTTGCCCAAACTGGTCTTGATCTCCGGGGCTCAAGTGTCTTCCTGCCTCAGCCTCCTAAAGTGCTGGGATTACAGGTGTGAATCACTGCACCTGGCCTTAATCCCATTTTTCCATGAGCTTTTTGAAGTCCCCTTGCATGTGGTCCAAGAACGGAATATAAAAACAGCCAAAAGTATTTGAGATACAGAAAAGTTTCTTCTCCAGACCAAAAAAAAAAAAAGAAAAAAAAAAGAATCCAGCCCTCATAGGAAACAGATAATAAGCAAAAGTAAACTAAGCAAATTATATAGTCTGTTACAAGTTGAAGAGTACTATGGAGAAAAAAAAATAACAAGGGGAAAGGAGATGGAAAGCCGGGCAGTCAGGGAGAAGCAATTTTTACAAGATGGTCAGGATAGATTTCAGTAGGAGGTTGAGATTTGAGCAAAGATTTGAGGGAAGTCAAGGAGTCAGCCATGTGGATATTCTGGAAGGAGAACATACAAAGGCCTTGAGGTAGGGACATGCCTTGTGTAAACTGGGAAAAGCAAAGAGGTCAGTGAAACTGGGGCTTCACTGACCTAAGGACTGAAAAATGGGAGTTTATATATAAATTGCCTTAGGTGATCATGCTATTTTTCTTTCTCTTCACTCCAGTTGCTACACGGAGTCACATGGACATTCATGTAACATGTCCCCTCCTCTTCACCTCCATACAACACCCAGGGTGATCATTTTGATTTTCCACATCAGTGTCAACTGTGGGATTTTATGACTTCCAAAATATGCCAGAACTATACTCAGTTTATTTTTGTAGATCATCATCAGGGTCTTGAAGCCAAAAATCTAATTATTATTTTTTTGAGACGGAGTTTAGCTCTTGTTGCCCAGGCTGGAGAACAATGGCACAATCTCAGCTCACTGCAACCTCTGCCTCCCGGGTTCAAGCAACTCTCCTGTCTCAGCCTCCTCAGTAGCTGGGATTACAGGCACCTGCCACCAACACCTAGCTAATTTTTAAAAATTTTTTATTTATTTTTCTTATTTTATTTTTTTTTACTGGCTGATTTTTGTATTTTTAGTAGAGATAGGGTTTCACCATGTTGGCCAGGCTGGTCTCGAACTCCTGACCTCAGGTGATCCACGGCCTCAACCTCTCAAAGTGCTGGGATTATTGGCATGAGTCACTGCACCCAGCCCAAAAATCTAATTATATCTTAAGAAAACTGACTTGGATCAGGGGACTATTCAAAGAAAGGATTGGGACATGCACCATATAGCAAAAGTGCCAATTTTTCCTTTCTCTATCCAACCAATCCACTTCCTTCCTTCCCTTCTATAAAACCTATTTCTAGGCCAGACATGGTGGCTCACGCCTGTAATCCCAGCTACTTGGGAGGCTGAGGTGGGTAGATCAAGAGGTCAGGAGTTCAAGGCCAGCCTGGCCAACATGGTGAAACCCCATCTCTACTAAAAATAAAAATAAAAAAAAAAAAAGGGCCAGGCATCATGGCTCATGCCTGTAATCTTAGCACTTTGGGAGGCTAAGGTGGCCTGATCACAAGGTCAGGAGATCGAGACCATCCTGGCTAAAACAGTGAAACCCCATCTCTACTAAAAATGCAAAAAAATTAGCTGGGCATGGTTGCATGTGCCTGTAGTCCCAGCTACTTGGGAAGCTGAGGCAGAAGGATCGCTTGAACCCAGGAGGTGGAGGTTGCAGTAAGCCAAGAGTGTACCACTACACTCCAGCCTGGACAACAGAGCGAGACTTTGTCTCAGAAAAAAAAAAAAAGTTAGATGGGTGTGGTGGCAGGCACCTGTAATCCCAGCTACTCAGGAGGCTGAGGCAGGAAAATCACTTGAACCCGGGAGATGGAGGTTGCAGTGAGCTGAGATCATGCCTCTGAACTCCAGCCTGAGTGACAGAGTGACTCTGTCTCAAAAAACAAAAATAAAAAAATTAAACCTACTTCTAACCATGACAAGAAAGTCACTGCTAATGAATTCTACTAAGTATAATCAAAGTTATTTATACTGAGAAGTAAGTAATTTTAGAAGTTTAAATGTTTTATAAAGAAAATTTTTTTTTTGAGACGGAGTTTTACTTGTTGCCCAGACAGGAGTCCAATGGTGCAATCTCAGCTCACTGCAACCTCTGCCTCCTGGGTTCAAGCAATTCTCCTGCCTCAGCCTCCCAAGTAGCCAGGATTACAGGCACCCACCACCATGCCCAGCTAATTTTTGTATTTTTAGTAGAGACAAGGTTTCACCATGTTGGTCAGGCTAGTCTCAAACTCCTGACCTCAGGTGATCCATCCGCCTCAGCCTCCCAAAGTGCTGGGATTACAGGCATGAGCCACTGTGCCTAGCCTATAAAGAAATTTTAAAACTCTTAATAGCTCCATATAGACTACAGAACAGAAAATTCTTAGTCTGACTTCAAAATGCTACCCAATCTGGGCTTAAAACTGTTCTACTATCTCCTGTTTTGAGAACTCCCTCCAGGCAAGCCAGTCATTCTCCCAAAGCATCACGTTCATTCCGACATCTGCTCCTTTTCTACTTGTTCTCTATCTCAAATGTTCTTTTATCCAAGGCTTAACTCTATTTCCACCAATTACATAAAGTCTTGTTTCACCACCTCAGTTCATAGTTTTCTCCTCTTCTAATTTCTATCACTTGTCTTGTAGCTCATAGTGTTACGGGATCTTTGCGGTGTCAATTTTCTGGCCGGAAACCTCTGTGGCCACAGTGCCTTTGCCCAAGTTCTTGTCCTGCATCCAGGAAGAATGAAGTCCATGGACAAGTAAAGGGTGAACAAGACAAAGATGAGTTTTACTGAGTGTTACAACAGCTCAGAGGAGAACTGCAATGGGTAGTTCCTCTCTGTGGGCAGGTCATCCATTGAGTATTCAGTTCTCAGCACAGAAGAGGCCCTGGAGACGGTAGCTCCTCTTTGCACCTGGTGGTTCCAATGTCTGCAGCTCTCAACAGAGAGGAGACCCTGAAGAGGATGGCTCCTCTCTGCCCGCAGGTTGTCATCTGCAGCTCTCAGCAGAGAGGGTAGGTCCTCTCTGCAACTGGTTGATCTGTAGTTCTCTGCCCTCTTGGTCCTCTGGCAGTCCTCTGCCCTGCTCTGGCTAAGCCCAGGGCTTTTACGGACCTCAGAGGGAAGGAAGTGCATGCCAAATGGTCCATGGGCAGCCATGGGCAGGCCAGAAGAGGCATCATGAGTCCCTACTCCAGTCTGCAGGACTGGCAGCCTGGACTCCAGTCTTCAGGTCCTCCCTGGCCTGAATGTGGGGCCTTACTGGGGACTCTCCCCCTTCCACCCAGGAATTAATCTGCCTCCCATTGCCATTCATGACCCCTAGGGCTTGGCCCCAAGTTTGCTCTGAGATTGGAGCAGAGCCTGGGAGCAGAGAGAGGCCAGGTGGTGGGAGCAGACACCCCTGAGCCTGCAGGGATTGCGGCAGGGTGTATTTCTGGTCCCCCAAGGGTGCAGGCTGCAGAGATGCCCAGGTCCTGCAGCCACAACAGCACCAGGGGGTTCCTGCCTCAAATCAGATGGGGTGGGGCTCCACAGACTCCATGGAGTGTGCAGCCCCAGCCACCCCTCCCTGTTGCAGCTGGCTGCCATAAATAGGGCAAACTCAAAATAAATTTTTCTGAACTTCCCCAAACACCCCACCCCCCCGCCACACCACACATACACACAGGAGTCTTTCAAAATTTCTACGCAATCAAACTGGTTGTCCATGATTGGATCCTGTTATCACTGATGGCTATTTATACACACACATTTTGCACACATACAGTGGTTAATTATAGCAGTAAGTCCCTTACAATGCATTGTATATATTCTCTTACTCTTACATGCATTTGTTCATCAAATCTTGTGAATTCTACCTTTAAAAAGTTTGTCAATTCCATCCATACTTCTTCAGCCGTATTATGTCCTACTGCATGACCTTAACCTCTTCCACCTAGACTACTACCATAGTCTAATTAATTGGCCACCCTGCCTTCAGTCTTCTCATCTCCAATCCATTCCCTTCACTCCTGAGTAATGTTGTTTTTGTTTTGAGACAGGGTCTCACTCTGTTGCCAGACTGAAGTGCATTGCAGTGGCAGCAATCAGGGCACTCACTACAGCCTCCACCTCTCTGGTCCAAGTGATCCTGCTGCCTCAGCCTCCCAAGTACCTGGGACCACAGGCACACACCACCACAACTGGTTAATTTTTCTACTTACTGTAGAGATGAGGTTTCACAACGTTGCCCAGGCTGACCTGAATGATGTTTCTCCACACAAATGTAAAATCACTCTCCTAGTTAAAACTGCTGATGACTCCAAACCTTTTAGCTTGGTGAGACCCTTTTGAATCTGCTCCACAGAAGCTCAATAGTAATCAATTAAAAAAAAAAAAAAAAAGGGTGGCAGCAGCTGCTGCCCCAGTTCACCTTTACACAGATTCATCTCAACCAGTTCCCCAACATGCCTGTGCATGATTTTCCCGTTGCTAAAAATGTCCTGTTTCTCTCTGCCTCATGCATGCCCCCTCTTCTTTCAAGATCCAACTTAAAAAGTCATCTCCTTTCTACAACTTCCTCTGACACTCCTGATCGGGGCTGGCTACCTCTGTGTCTTTACAATAAGCAAATAATCTTTTTTTTTTTTTTTTTTTTCCAGACTAAGTCTCACTCTGTCACCCAGGCCGGAGTGCAGTGGCGCAATTGCAATCTCTGCTCACCCCAACCTCCGTCTCCTGGGTTCATGCAATTCTCCTGCCTCAGCCTCCCAAGTAGCTGAGATTACAGGCACGCACCGCCACGCTCAGCTAATTTTTGTATTTTTAGTAGAGATGGGGTATCACCATGTTGGCCAGGCTGGGCTCGAACTCCTGACCTCGGGTGACCCACTGGACTCGGCCTCCCAAAATGTTGGGATTACAGGCGTGAGTCACTGCGCCCGGCCAGAATATAGTCTTATTTTACAGCAATTACAGTGCACTGCTTAGATCATTATTCCTATGCCGCCTCCTCCCCCAAGACAGTTCAGGACCGAACTGTCTTGTTTCTCTCCATTCCGTAGCCCCGCAGGCAAAGCGAGGGTCTGGCACAAGCCAAGCACGGAGTGAGTATCTGCATAGCAGAATTACTAGAATTGCTTATGGGTTCCTGGAGGGGGGGGCCTTGGCTGAGCGGATCCCTGTTTTTGTAGGAGCCTGGCGTCTCCCAGCGGAGGCGCTCACCTCAGAGTCGGCCTGAGAGGGCCCTGCCTGCCAAACTGACCGCCGAGCCTGGCCAAGCAGCTCAGGGAAGCCGCGGAGCCACTGCCCGCCTGGGTCAAGGCAGTGACAGAGTCCGACTCAGAATACGGGCTGAACTTGACGAACAGACTGACCGAAGGTAGGAGCGGGTCCCAACCGATGCCTGACAGCCCAAAGGCCGGAAGAAAGGATGGTAGGCCTTGTCATCTTCGAAGGAGAGGAAGGGCAGCAAAGCAATTGCTGCCGCGTCTCCTCACGCGCTTCGCTCCTCTCCTCACGCGGAGCAGAAACGGAACAAGACCGGCCCGCAGCGACTCGGCGACTGCGCGTACGAAGCCGCCCATTTTCCCGCCCCCAACGGGGCCCCGCCCTTTTACCCCCGGCCTACGCAAGCTTCGCCGAGTACGCGTGCGCGGCAGTTTTCCCCGCCCCTCACGAGGCCCCACCTTCTCACCCTATAACGACGGGAGCCTCCAGGGGTGTCCGCGTGAGCGCGCGCGAGCCCGCTCAACCCCCCCCCCGGTCACGTGACCGCTGACTCGGGGCGTTCTTCACTACAGCTTACCTACCTCCCCCCTCGTGGAACCCGGCGATATGGCTGCCGCCCTACGCCGCGCAGCGTCTCTCTCCCCGCTGCTTCCCCTTCTCCTGGGCTTCCTGCTCCTTTCCGCTCCGCATGGCGGCAGCGGCCTGCACACCAAGGGCGCCCTTCCCCTGGATACAGTCACTTTCTACAAGGTAAAGGGGGCGGAGGACATCGTGCGCCGGTGCCGCCTGGGCGCCCGGAAGAGCGCGCGCCCGTGGGGAGACGCTGGACACCTGGAGCTGGCGAGAGGTGGTCTGTAGCGACGGTCCCGGGGCCTCCCGGCGTCCTATAGGCCTAGGGAACTCTGAGCGGGGGGAATATTATGACTACCGGGCATGCACGTTCCAGGGCCCCGGCGCATCCGTGCTTTTGTAGCATTTATACTTGCGTCCTCCCTTGCAAAGATGTAGCCGAAGGAACTGGGTGCCCCTTCCCTTCTCCTACGGGGAGAGGGCGGTGCCTGGAGAGATCCATTCCTCGAGTCCCTAGTGGGAGAACCGGAGGGCCGTGCGAGGTCGACGCCACCCTGCTCCTGGCTGTGGTAAGGGGGAGGGATTGGCAGGGAGAAATGCCGGCGCGTTAGCCTGCTTGTTCGCGCCCCTCTTCTCCAGGGGTGGATTGCAGCCTGCTTTGCAATATGCAAACAATGATCAGATATGCCTCTCCTTGAATAGTGCAAGCGTGAAGGGTAAGCTTCAGTTTAGTCACCCTGTAAGGCAGGGGTCCCCAACTCCCAGGCCCATCGGTGCCCTGTTAGGAACGGGGCTGCAAGCAGGTGGTGAGCTGCGGGCGAGCGAGCATTACAGCCTGAGCTCCGCCTCCTGGCACATCAGCTGCAGCTCACAGGAGCTAGATTAGATTCTCATAGGAGCACGACCTTTATCGTAAACTGCTCATGTGAGGGATCCAGGTTGCGCGCTTCTTAAGAGAATCTAATGCCTGATGATCTGAGGTGGAACAGTTTTATGTTGAAACCACCCAACCTCCCCCACCCCCTTGGAAAAGTTGTCTTCCATGAAAGCAATACTTGGTGCCAAAAAGTGTGGGGACCGCTGCTGTAGGAAACATCTTGGGTTTGGCAACAAAATGAATAAAACTGTGAAGGCATGGAAGAATTTGCCACTACCTCCGCCCCTCCCCCCTTCCATTTTTGCAGAATTAGGGATCCTGGCCTGGGTAAATGGATGGTTGGAAATGTTGGAGGCTGAATGCAACACCACAGTCCCAGTCCCTTCCTCTTGCACCTGCCTTCACCCGCTAACAGCTTTTAACTTCCTCTGTAGGAGATGGGCAAGCTTGGTATTGCGAGAGAGCCAGTCGTTTCATTTTAAGGTCTTATACTCATTGTGGGGAAGTGAAACCACGAAGTAGTTGTCTCAGTGGTTGAAGTCTTCCTATTTTCAAAAGTGTTCCCTGTCTTGGACTTGGCACTTGTAGCTCATTCAAGGCAAAGTTTCAAAAATTAAAAAGTGTAGACCGGGTGCAGTGGCTCATGCCTGTAATCCCAGCACTTTGGGAGGCCAAGGCGGGTGGATCACCTGGGGTTTGGAGTTTGAGACCAGCCTGGCCAACGTGGTGAAACCCTGTCTCTACTAAAAGTACAAAAATTAGCTGGGCATGGTGGCAGGCACCTGTAATCCTAGCTACTTGGGAGGCTGAGGCAGGAGAATTGCTTGAACCTGGGAGGCGGAGGTTGCAGTGAGCCGAGATTACGCCATTGCACTCCAGCCAGGGTGGCAAGAGTGAAACTCTGTCTCAAAAAAAAAAAAAGTAATAATAAAGTGTAGATATGGTTGGTTGGTTTCAGGCACACTCAGACACACCCCACAGCACCCAATGCTTTGGGGGCCTTTATTGACAAAGTGACACCCCTACACCACCCTGCTCCATGGGAATCAGGTAATATCACAGAAAGTGTGACTCAAAGGGAAACTTTTCATCATAAAGTTAATAGTGTTTCCTATCACCACCCTAGTCTAGGTCAACATTACAATAGCCTCTTCTCTGGTCTCCCTGCGTCCACTCTTGAGTCTCCACACAGTCCTACAACCTGACTCCTGGCTTCTCTCTTATCTCCCAACCATTATCCTCCTCTGTCTTTTGAATCTTCCTTGCTCTTCACTGCCTTAGGATGTGTTGCACCAGTTTTTCCTTGTGACTTGAATATTTTCTGCCCAATCTTTGAAAGGCTAGTTATGTCTCATCATTTAGGCTTAGGTTAAATGTTTCCTCCTTCCTTATCTTCCCCCCAGTCTAAAGTACCAGTCACATTACCCTGTTTTATTTCTCCGTACAGCACTCATCAATGATTTTTTTAAAAATCTTTCTCTCACACTGGAATATTATGTGCTTGTTAAGAAGTTCCTTGTCTCTTTTGTTCCTGATCATCTGCACTGCATAGATTACCTGTCTCATAGAAGGTGCACAATAACTTAATTTATTGCATGAATGAACAAATATTTTCTCCCGTCTCGTCTCGTTTCAAATCTTCTATCACCATTGAACCAAAGAGAAATGTGCTAGTGTTTTGTCTGGCAGCCTTGTTCCATGCTTTGCCTTTCAGTGATTTCCAGTATCTTTACTTGATGTTTCTTGCCCTTCACCATCACTAGAATGTTAGCTCTCTGAGCTAAGAGATCCCGTTTTGTTCCCTGCTGTGCTCACTTAGTATGGTGCCTGGCACATGATAGGCCCTTAGTAACTTTTTACTCAATGAACGAATGGATGAATGATGAACTTATCCATATTTTAAAGAAGTGAGTTGCCTGATTATAGGTAATGGTAGAGCTGATTCCTACCAGCCCACTGGACACCAAGGGCTGGTAGGAAGTAGATGAGGAAAATAGATTTCTAGAGCTATCACTAAAAGATAACAGACTAAGATAACAAGAGAAAATTCTTGATGCAAATGTTTGCCATTCAAAACCATTCTGCCTTACCCTGTAACTAAGTAAAAGGTGGAGATCTCTCAATTCTATTTTAATGTTAGACCACTGTATGATTATTAATATTATTCCTTAATACAAGTGCAGGCTCCTTGAAGGTAGGTATCCTATGTTGTGCTTTTTAAATATTCTCCCCTTCCCTTACATGTAGCGTCTGCTACCAAAACCTGCCAGAGTATTGTTCATTCATCAATTATTTTCAGAGCATCTGCCACATGCCAGGCACTGTTGGGCACTAGGGATACAGCAGAAAACAGGCAGACAAGGTCCTTATTCTCAAAAATGGATATTCGAGCAGAGAGGATGGAAAACAAGCAAATAATTGCATAGATGAGTAATGCACTGAAGAAAATACAGCAGGGTAATGATACCAGAGTATGATGGAAATGAAATCAAATTAGATGGTCTGATTGGAGGAGTCCCCAGTAGCAGGGGACGTTTGAACTGAGCCTTGAATGATAAAGAGATAACCATGAAAAGAACTGGGGAAAGGACATTCCAGCCAGCAGAGAGCAAATGAAAAAGCTCTGAGTGGGAGTAAGTTTCATGTGCTGAACTGAAATAAGGCCAGTTGGGCCTGAGGGATGTGATCTCATTTGTATTTTAAGTCTTTCCTGCTTTTAGGCCCCCAGAGCTCAGGCTTTTTGGCATTTAAAGATGACCTGTTCTGGTGTCTTCTCCCTCCTTTAATATTTAAGATTTAAAAAAATTAAAATTTAATATTTAAAAAGTGTTAAATATTTTTAAAAACCAAGAGGACATCAGTATACAGTAAAGGACAAAGACTAACAAAAACATTGTATCTTTGCCTTCAGCTGGAATTATGTCAGCTTGACATAATTTTTTTGTTTGTTTGTTTTATAGAGAGAGAGAGAGAGTGAGCGATGGGGTCTCTCTGTTACCCAGGTTGAATTACAGTGCAATCATAGTTCACTATACTCCTAGGCTCAAGTGATCCTTCCACCTCAGCCTCCTGAGTAACTTAGCTGGGACTACAGGTGTGTGCCACCATGCCTGGCTAATTTTTTTTTTTAAAGCCAGCTATGTTGCCCAGGCTGGTCTTGAACTTCTGGCCTCAAGTGATCCTCCCACTTTAGCCCCACAAAATGTTGAGATTATAGGTGTGAGCCACCATGCTCAGCCTAGAAGTGATTATTTACAGTGATTTCCTGTGATGAAAAAACTTGATGATAGGGATCACTTGGATTAGGAAAACAAAAAGTTGATGGGAGTGAGGAAGGCAGTGTTACCCTAAAGGTGGCTTGTTAGATAATACTTGTACATTGAGAGAAACTATCAAAAGAAGTCCTTGGCTTCCTCAGTAAGTTAAATGTAGACTTAGCATATGACCTCCACAGTTCCACTTGTAGTTATATACCCAAAAGAGTGGAATACAGGTGTTCAAACAAATGTGTTGTATGAATGTGCATGGCAGCACTATTGACAGTATCCAAAAGGTGGAAACAACCCAAACATTCAGCTGATGAGTGAATAAACAAAATGTGGTTTATCCATACAGTGTAATATTTATTTGGCCATAAAAGTAATAATGATCCAATACGTGGTACAACATGGACAAACCTTGAAAACATGCTAAGTGAAAAAAAGCCAGACACAAAAGGCCACATATTGTACATTTCCATCAGAATAGACAAATCTATAGAGACAGAAAATAGATTAGTAGTTGCTGGGGCTGGAAGGAGGAGGACTGGGGAGTGACTGTTTAATAGCTATGGGGTTTCCTTTTGGAGTGATGAAAATGTTCCGGCACTAGATAGTAGTGATGGTTGCACATTCTTAATGCACTGAATGTACACCTTTAAATGGCTACAGTGGCAAATATTATGTGAATTTTACTATAATTAAAAGTCCTGGCCCTAACAGTTTAAAACCCAGAGGTCTAGCCAGAGGGAAGTGGTCTAGGGAGAGGACATTGTCTTAAACCTGGCCTCTCACCAACTTACCTGCCCTGAAATTGTTGAGTTCAAACCCTGGCCTATCTTGCCAAAGCATCCTCCATAATGCCACTCCTTTGTAGGTGGCTTTGTTTATTTTTATCAAATTTCTTCTTCAGGGTTTGCTGAGAAAGGCATCCTGGGATGATGAGCATAACAGGGGCTTGATATAGTGTGCAAAGAGTCTCCTTCACTTAACAAAGGACTGCTGCAGGTGAAGGCCTTAGTATGTCAGCAGCTTTGTTTATTCTGGACAGGGTTGTGTATATCTTTGATTAGTGTGAACAAGTACTAATGGGGTGCCCTGCACGTAGCTGGCACTCACTAAATTGTAAAATGAGTCAATGGATGTGTGAATAAATACTCGTTTTTGAGAGCTTGTCTCCCTTGTGGGCTTGTTTCCACTCTATTTCTTAAATTGGGGCCCCTTGGGAAGGGGAATTAGCCCCTAAAGTCCCTGGAACACCCACTTGCTCAGCTCTACACCCTCAGGTCATTCCCAAAAGCAAGTTCGTCTTGGTGAAGTTCGACACCCAGTACCCCTACGGTGAGAAGCAGGATGAGTTCAAGCGTCTTGCTGAAAACTCGGCTTCCAGCGATGATCTCTTGGTGGCAGAGGTGGGGATCTCAGGTATGGACAAGTACAAGACGGCTGGGGTGGGCAGAGAGGGAGGAAGCTAGGAATCGTTTCCCTACTTGGAACAGGAATACCCAGCACCTTTCCTTCTGAGCCACCTTCAAGGAGTGTAAGTAAACAGGTTCATAGCCTCTAAAGGAATCTGGCGTCCATGGTAGGCTTAGCCTGAGCAGATTCTGGGACCATGGAATCTCAGCTCAGCCGTGCAGGTGCCTGAAGGGAAGGAAACCCCTCTTCTTCACCTTCCACCCCTCTCTGACATTAAACTGTGAGAACTCTGAGCTTTCCTTGCAGGGGACACTGGGCAGACAGGGTGCTATGTCCCTTAAGAGACAGCATAGTCAGTTCTTCTGTCTTTATTTCAGCTTCTGTACCAAAACTGTTGGGTTTCGGCTTAGCTCAAATGCACTGATGCCACCACTAATCCAAGGGCACCTATCAGCCACAGTGACAGCTTTAATAGTCACCAGCATTTAGTGGTTGACAGGGTAAAGATCTGCACCCCCATTGCATTGCAAATCTTCACTTGAACTCTGCCTGAGAAGCACGATATATTATCTCTGTGTTATACTTGAGAAAAAAAACTGAAGCTCAAACTTAAAGGACTGTGGGCTATGGAGTGGCTCATCCAGAACTCCACCTAAGTGTTTAGTCCCAGGCAGGAGCTTGCTTATATCACTTCCCTCCCAGCTTGGATGCCTCCATCCTGCAGTAAGCTGGGAACTTAGTAGAAAGTCTGGTCCTTGGTAGAGATAGCTGGCACACCTCTCCAGGACAGTCAGTTTTGACTCAACTTCAGGTAACTCCTTTGGTGCTTGTATTAGAATAATAATAATAGCTAACATTTATCAGATGTTTACTGTGTGCCAGGCCACTGTGTTGGGTGTTTTACATGTGTTTCATCCTTGCAAGAGGTCTATGAAGGAAGTCTCATGTGGTACTATTACTTCCAATTTTTCAAATGAAGAAATGGATGCTTAGAGTAACTTGCTCAAGATAGTGGAACTGTTAAGTGGCAGAACTAGGTTTGGAACCCCATTACCACCAGTAGTGGTTGGTCTTAGCCGTTCCTTCTTGGCAAAGTGTAAGCAACCAGTTGTCACGGCTTCAGCCTTTGGGGCTACTTCTGCCTATTAGGAAGGATGTTGCTGATACTAACAGCAACTACCACACATTTAACCCTGCTAAGTATCATGCACATATTCCCTCATCCGGTCCTCCCAACAGCCCCCATGTAGCAGGGACTTTGTTCCTTCCCTACCACATGCTCCCTTTCTCATCCAGCTCCAACCAGACTGGCCTTTGTAATCCTGAAATCTCCCGAGCTCAGTCCTGCCTCAGAGCTTTTGCATTTGCAGTCCTTTCTGTGTGAGACACTCCTCCCAGATCTTCACATGGCTGGCTCCAGGACATTCAGGTCCCTTAGCTGATGTCACCTTCACAGGGAGGCCTTCCATGACCACTGGAAGTGGGCTTTCTTACCCATTCACTTTGTTGCATCACACTGTTTTGTTTTCCCCATGGCAGTCATCACCTATGTTCATTATTATGTCTCTTCTCTCCTTTAGAACAATATGAGCTTAATACTCTTAATCACAACTAGACCCCCAACACCTAGAACAGCATCCGACACATAGTGGGCATAGAATAACTATGCAGAAGAGTCTCCATTTTTTCAGATGAAGAACAGTTCAGAGAGTTTAAATGATTTGCCTAGTACTACATGGCTAGGAAATGGCAGAGGAGGAATTCAAACCCAGGTCTGTATGGTTGGTCTTCACTTTGAACCATTACACAGCCAAGAAAATTCTTCTTCCCCTCAGTTTAGATAGGTCCCATAGCAATTTCCTGCCCTGAATTCCTTATGGTCTTGCTCTTTGTGTCTGGTTTCTGCTCACAGATTATGGTGACAAGCTGAACATGGAGCTGAGTGAGAAATACAAGCTGGATAAAGAGAGCTACCCCGTCTTCTACCTCTTCCGGGATGGGGACTTTGAGAACCCAGTCCCATATACTGGGGCAATTAAGGTTGGAGCCATCCAGCGCTGGCTGAAGGGCCAAGGGGTATACCTAGGTATGCCTGGTTGCCTGCCAGCATACGACGGTCTAGCTGGGGAGTTCATCAGGGCCTCTGGTGTGGAGGCCCGCCAGGCCCTCTTGAAGCGGGGGCAGGATAACCTTTCAAGTGTGAAGGAGACTGAGAAGAAGTGGGCTGAGCAATACCTAAAGATCATGGGGAAGATCTTAGACCAAGGGGAGGACTTCCCAGTATCAGAGATGACACGGATCGCCAGGCTGATTGAGAAGAACAAGATGAGTGACGGGAAGAAGGAGGAGCTCCAGAAGAGTTTAAACATCCTGACTGCCTTCCAGAAGAAGGGAGCCGAGAAAGAGGAGCTGTAAAAAGGCTCTCTATGCTTTTCCATGGTTTGGTGGGGTTGGGGAGGGACAGTTAACCTGCTAGCTTTGAGTCCCTTGTGGAATATAAGGGGGTGGTGGGAAAAGTGGTACTAACCCACAGTTCTGAGCCCTGCTTCTTCCTGGACATTGATGCTGATATGACCATACTTAGGATGTCTCTCGCTGGTCTGGGGAGAGCTGGAGCACTTACTCAGGTGGCAGGTGAATTGACCCCTCAGAAGGAATTGGTGCTATAGAGAAGAGAGAGGAATACTGCCCAGGTCTTTTGACAGGTGTAATTCTGATTCAATTAAAGTTTCAGTGTTTTGGTTAAGTGGACCTGCAGCCATTCTGTTGTCTTTTCAAATTATACTTTGGTCTATGACCTGCTTTCCTCTTTGAATCTAAGCTGGTATGGCCTTTACTCTCCCAGGGTAACAAACTATCCTCATAACATTGTGGAAACTGGCATACGTTTGTTATTTTCCAGTGATATTCAGACTGACATGGATTGACTGATAATGGTAAAGTGTGTTGTCCATTTTCCAGTCCTTAAAACTTAACAGGAATACTGATGAACACTTTGAACCAACACTGAGGGACCATGGTGTAATTTTTTTCCATGCTCTGTAAGATACATATAGCAAATTCTTAGTTTTACCGAGTAACTTGGATTTTTACAGCTAAATGATACAGTCCAGTCCAATAAAAAATATTTTCCATCTAAATCACTGTCACTAAATAAATACCAACTTCTTGTGCCAACATTGAAATCACTATCTGCAATAGTGCGTTTCACGACAGCCCTACTTTCGTATTTAACCATTTGAAAATGTCATCAGACCATAGCTCCTGAAATAACTCTAATTGTACCCACACAAAGCAATTTAAGTTGAATGGTGTTGGCAAATAAGACCTTGAATTATTTTCCTCCATTTTATCCAGGTTGGTATATATTTAGTTACTGGAAACAAAAATAGAGGAAATCCATGTTTTGAATTAATTAGATGGGACAAAAAACTGTAGCTTAGGCTAACAATTCAAACCAAGTAAGTAAAAGATGTTTAAACCTAAACATCCACCTGCTAACAGCTTATGTACTCTAATATGATGAAAGAATATATTTAGTATAATTTCTATATTTTCCCTTCTCATTATTTCAGTTCTCACTGAAACTTTTGAAAGATCTTTTTGGATGCTTCTAACTGGTAAACTTGTTTTGGCTGTTCCAGTGTGTTCCATGTAAACAGGATCTCTGTTGCCCAGGCTGTAGTGCATGATCTTGGCTCACTGCAACCTCCCCCTCCCAAGGTTCAAGCGATTCTCCTGCCTCAGACTCCCAGGTAGCTGGGATTACAGGTGCCTGCCACCGTGCCTGGCTAATTATTTTGTAGTTTTTAGTAGAGACGGAGTTTCACCATCTTGGCCAGGCTGGTCTTGAACTCCTGAGCTTGTGATCCACTCGCCTCAGCCTCCCAAAGTGCTGGGATTACAGGCGTGAGCCACTGTGCCAGGCTAGTAAACAGAATCACTTCTAAAGGGCAAAGTATTCACTGTTTTATGGAAATTAGAAGAAGATGACAAATGGCAGGCAGGGAAAGGACTCCGATACTAAATGCATCCAGAGTCCCTGAATGAAGACTAATCTTGACTCTCAATTGTGAGAAGCAGGAAGATGACAATACCTCTATGGGCATGGCACTGGATGGGTTCTGGCTGGGTATCATTATTATTTACAACCCCAGGGCATCAAGTTGAAGAAACCTGAGCTATTGGGTAGAACTACATTATTTTTGTCAGAGGCCCTTTGTTATCCAGTAGTTTTAATTAAAAATGGACCCTGTTTCTAGTTTTAGAGTCTGAAGTGATTTGCACGTCACATAAAATCCAGTCTTCACTCACCCAAGTCAAATGGATTCCTTTCCTCTACCTCTTAGCATCTATTAATATTGTGGCTCAAGTGCTGCTATTCAGATTCTAAGGAAGGCTATGGACTGGCCTCACAGAATCAATCAAATATTTAAAGAGATGGGGGTCTTCCTATGTTGCCCAGGCTAGACTTGAATTCCTAGGCTCAAGTGATCCTTCTACCTCAGCTTTCTGAGTAGCTGGGGAGTACAGGTGCATGCCACTGCACCTGGTTAAGTATTTTCAGTTTTAAGGAAATTTCCTGATAACGTGAAGCAGACACTGGATCCAACATGAATTGTGTTTAAGGAACTTGCGAGTTCTCTCAAATGATGCCAAAAGTAATTTTAATTTGCAAATAGTTGTTGGTAATTGGCACCACAAAAAATGTTGGAGTTGGAACTGCATCAGGAGAGATGGCACATAAAGAACTAATCTGGGAATATGAACATGGCCAACAAAACTAAGAATGTGAGATGGTGAGGGGGATCTGGATTTTAGCTCATTTCCCCCAGTGCTTAAGAGAGGTTGAATTGTTTGCTGCAGCTAGGTAATTTCAATACTAAACAGTAGTCTTACCTGCAACAACTACTTTTTGCATTTTTAAAATAGTACAGTATCTGAGGCCTAAATTTACTGGGCTCTATGGAAGCTGGAGGTTGCAGAAAAGCTCTGTAAACTGCTGTAGGAACCCCACAAATAATTTGTATAAGCATTTGGTTCATGGTGGCTTACCCTCCAGTCATACTATTAAATACATGTCTGCATCAAGGCAGGGACAACATCTATAAAAAACAGGGTACGTAAAGCATAAACCTGAGCCCATCTCTGGAGAAAAGAATGGCAGTGAGGTCTACCCAAGTACCTACCTTTTGCTAAAGAAAAACCTTGAGAGGCCGAGGTGGGGCGATCATGAGGGCAGGAGACCAAGACCATGCTGGCCAACATTGTGAATCCCCATCTCTACTACAAATACAAAAATTAGCTGGGTGTGGTGGCATGCTGTAATCCCAGCTACTCGGGAGGCTGAGGCAGGAGAATCGCTTGAACCTGGGAGGCGGAGACTGCAGTGGGCCCAGATCCCATAACTAGCTACCGAGCAAGACTCCGTCTCCAAAAAAAAAAAAACACCACCTTGGGATGGAGTTATTCATAACTGAAGAAGCAGGCAAAAACTGACTCTATGGGGCTCATACAAAGAGACAATACCACAGAACAGAAAGTAAAATCGAGAAAAAACAGTTCCTACTTCCACTGTATTGTTAATAGACCTGAGTAAGTTCTGAATCCCAGCTTGTGTGGGTTTGAGTACCCTTGGATAAATCATGTCATTAGCCTCCCTGAAATCCTCCAGTAACTTCACACTAAATCTAGAATAAAATCTCATTCCTTCCCCTGACTACAAAGTGCTGATGGATTTCATCCCGCTCTACTTTCTCTCAATCCTACCCCTTTGATTAAGTCCCAGCCACTTGAACATTTTCACTTCCTGGAACCAGCTCAGCAGTTTCCTGCCTTGGGGCATTTGCATGTATGTTCCTTTTTTTCCTAAGACTTCATCATTCAGATCAGAGGTCACCACTTGGGAGGTCCTCCTGTGATGCAGTCTGAAGTGACCCTTGAGACACAATCACACACTGTGATTACTTCATTAAGCAGGACTTAATTACAAACTATTTTTATTGCCTCTTCCCCACCTCAGAGCCACTAACTAGGATATAGGTTACTCATTTACTAACTAGGACATAGGGTCTCAGCAGAGCCTAAAGTGGAATCTGCTATATGCTAAGTAAGTGTTCAATACATATATTTTGAACAAGTATAGAAGGTACTAACTTTTGAGCCAAAAAGACTAGCTGACTTGGAATTAAAATTCTAAATTCTCAAATATTAAATATATGCTGGGGATATAGCACTAAATACACAGTTGAGATGAATTACACCATTTAGAAGGTTGTGGCTTCTAAGAATTTGAACAAAAAGGAACCAGGCAGAAATGCCAACTTAAAATGAAAATGTTTATATAAATTAACCCATCCAGTTTAAAGTAGATTTGCTATGCTTCACTTACTTAAGAAGGAAGAATATATACTTCCTATAATAAATCACATCATATAAGTAGGAAGTTTCAATAACAAGCCTGTAGATACATTGAAACCCCTTTTTATATTAAAAGTTAAAATGAAAGACAAATCCAGATTGAACATAGTGATTGCAAAATATAATGCAATTTTGAACAATTAAAATTATGAAAATATACAAAATTGATGGGCAACGCAACTAGGCATTTGTACATTTTCCATTATGTGGAGAACACTAAAAGTTTCTCTACCTTTTATCCACATCAGATAAATGATTTAAACCAAATGTTTGCTTTGGAGAGTCTTAACTTAGGTTCTCAGTAGTATAAAAAGCAATAATTTTTCAGTCTGTAAACAGTAGTCGTGTTTTTTCTCCTTTTTAAAATATCAATTTACCACACAAAAACAAAACAAAACAAAAACCCCATACAAATCAAAAACAGCAGCAGCAGCAGCAGTGGGTTATTTGGGAATTCTCTTCAAATACCAATGACATATGATTGCTGGGAGAGGGTGCTTTTAACTCACGTAAGAATATATATATATATATATTTTTTTTTTTAACTGTACACAATTTATAGTGCATGAGGGTTTTCAAAAGAACAGATTGATAAGAGATATTGGTCATTTCTGCATAATTTCATTCTTTTTACAATTATCTCAAAATGTGAAAGTTGGATCTAATTGAAATGCTACATTTAGTAGGAAACTCAGCAAATAACAAAGGAAGCATAACCTCAACATAACATTATTTGTCATTAAAACCAGTAGAGGTCCCAGATACCTTCAGGCAAGAGACTGGTTAGGAAGACCATTAGAGTCACGAACTGTCCCTGAGGACCAAGGCTAGCCCACTGCACATACATATGATCATGGTCAGTTGATAGACTTTATCAAAGAGCATTTCTACAGTACAGTACTTTTTTGGATATTCAAAGAGACATTTCAAGAACACATGCCATACACACGTACCCCACCCTCCCCAGCAGACACACACAAAGTTCCATCTTAAACAGGCCATAGTTTTATGAAAGAATATGTTGTCATTACATGAAATTCAGAATTTTCCATTCATCTTGTTCAAAACAGTTCTTCCTTTTGAGATGGGGTATATGACAGCTGTAGCTACTCATATCAAAAATAAATTTTTGAAATCACTTGATGGACAAGGATTTCCAACAAGTCTTATTTTTAACAGGTAATGTAATTGTTTAAAATTTCCTTGTAAGTTTAAGCACTCTATCAAATTATGAACCTAAGAAAGTAAAAATGAAGGGACAAAATGCAATTACTTTGCATACACAGATATTCCCAGCTCTCTTGGTTGCTTTTAAAAGAAAAAAGTATCACATTTCACTGGAGCAGTGCAGGTTGGAAAGGACCTTTAAGGTATTCAAGGCCAATGCTCCACTGGATGCTTCATTTCCTCATGAAATTCATTTCTTTGCTCTCATAGAATTACTAACTTGAACTATATTTAGGTAACAGATCAAAAACAGCAGCAGGGATTCAAACAGAAAAATATTATCAAAGAAACTGTATAAACTGTATGACATTTTCAAGAGCAATTTTAACCTCTATCAGACCAGCCTCTGAAGCTATAGCCTTGGGGACCTCCTGGCAAACAAAGTAAACACCATCCTGGTATAATTCTCCAAGTTTGAAGAAAGTATCCAAACCTCAAACCCACTCAATAACATGTCTTTTGCCAGCCTAAAACTTAATGCCTATGGTTAAATCCATAATATTACATTCCTTCCTTCCCAAACCCCCCACTTAAAAACATTAAGTATTAAATCTTAATTTTCAAGTCATATATATATATGACTCACAAAACCACTGAAATAAGTACCAGACTTGCCTGCATAAATTATGTACACCTCTCTTCTTTATAACAGTGATGCCCATCTTTCCCAAATGTATGAAAGACAGAAAAATAGTCCTCAGCGGGCTTAATAAGTGGTCTGTACTGCTTTCCTCTCTAAACAGTTGTAAATTAACAAAGCCTTCCTTGCCTCCCTACCTGAGATTTTAACTCTCACAGAAGCTAGGAAGGGGACGTCTTAACTATGAGACAAAAACTAAGCCAAAAAGTGAGTGCCTGTGGTCATCCAAGTGATGCCCTTCAATGGTGGGTATGCATGCCAGATCTCATCTATGGCCCTTTGTGTACCTGCCTTGGGTTCTGTAGAAGCCAAGTAGCTGAGCAAACCTCAAAACAAACCTGCTGCTGTGGAAAGAGGGCCTGTTCCCAGGCATGGTCCCTCCACTTCCTGTGGCTCAAGGACCAGACCAAAAATTCTTACTGCTATTTATAATGGAAGGGCCATTGAGTTGCTACGAGGTTGGTGCTTTATGCTTAATTTCTATTGCTGTTTTTATAGACCCCCCTGCTCCCCTGACAAGATGTGTCTGGTGATGGGAAGAAGAAAAGTAGGGTTCTCTTTTTGCTGCCGTATGCATATGAACATGTATAAAAAGTGGCCAAACCCAGATGAGGGTCCTGCTTCTGGTTTATATACAATAATTTAGTCAGTTGTATATATTTAACATCTAAAAAAATTCACAATCAAAGTCCTTCATGCATTTTATGAGGAAGTTCTGGATTAAAATCAAGGTCAACCAGATGTTGCTTTTGCCTGGGAAGATGGTGTCATTTTCTGCTGCAGAGTCATCAGTGCCCATGGTTGATACTTTCTTAAATTTTTAGTTTCTTTGTGGTCTCAAGTCTTTTTTTCAGCAGCTCCCCCATTTCCAGAAGTGAATGCAGATAACTGCTCTGTACCTTCCCTTGCACAGTCTTTGAAAATTTTCTTTCTTCCTATAAAGGAGGAGACAAGAGTAATTAGTCTTGCCTAAAAACCATCCCCCCAGATTCTAGTTCTCAGATAAAAGTTAAAGTTGCCATTACCTTTGGTCTCAATGTAAGCTCCATCAGAACACAGGGGGTCATTTTCAATTGCATAAAATGCAAAGAAGGCTAACGCTCATCACAAATGGGTATTTTTTCATGGGATTCTTCATGGAAACCTTATTGTTTTAGTGTCATTACTCTTTCAAGCACCCTTTGTTGTAAGTTATATAAGGTAGAAAAACGGCCAGGCACAATGGCTCACGCCTGTAATCACAGCACTTTAGGAGGCTGAGGCAGGTGGATCACTTGAGCCCAGGAGTTCAAGACCAGCCTGGCCAACATGGTGAAAGTTCATCTCTACTAAAATAACAAAAATTAGCTGGGCATAGTGGCACACACCTGTAATCCCAGCTACTTGGGAGGCTGAGGCAAGAGAATTGCTTGAACTTGAGAGGTGGAGGTTGTAGTGAGCTGAGATCATGCCACTACACACCAGCCTGGGTGACAGAGTGAGCCTGTCTCAAAAAAGAAAAAAAAGAGAAAAACTGAGATTTCTGATTACTACTTTTTAATCAATAAAAATAGAAAATTATGGGCCGGGTGCACTGGCTCACACCTGTAATCCTAGCACTTTGGGAGGTCAAGGCAGGTGGATCACCTGAGGTCTGGAGTTCAGGACCAGCCTGACCAACGTGGAGAAACCTCGTCTCTACTAAAAATACAAAACTAGCATGTAATCCCAGCTACTCAGGAGGCTGAGGCAGGAGAATCGCTTGAAGCCAGGAGTCGGAGGTTGCGGTGAGCCAAGATCCCACCATTGCACTCCAGCCTGGGGAACAAGAGCTAAACTCCGCCTCAAAAGAAAAAAAAAATTATGACTAGTTTGGACATAAAATACCAACTATTTTGTTATAAGCTGTACAAAGTGGAAATTTTGAGATTTCTGATTGTTTTCATCAGAAGAAAGTAGAAATTTATTACTAATTTGTACATCATCATAGCTACTTTTAATTACAGCCTCAACTTTACTAACTCCATCATTTCCAGTTACAACATTAACAAGCCTGGCTCCATACTGACAAAGCCCCTGAGTTCAAGAGACCAAATATATATTCTTCAATATGAGTTATTATTTTCCGGCAAATGTTTGCTTTAGTAGAGCTTACAAAAAACAAAGGGGAATGAGTAAGTTCTCACAGAGAAAGAAGGTTGGCTGAAGACTGATTAGTTTTACATGAAGTTGAGTGCTGCAGAGCCCAGAACTGTGTAGAAGAAACAGGGAATATACTTTCTCACCCAACAATACTAGTACTTCAGATCTAATTTACCTTAGAAATATAAATGTGCATAGAAACGTGGGCACAAATATGTTTCATTCAGTACCATATGTAAAAGCAAATATAAAGAAACAACCTAAAATGTCCAATGGCAGTGGTGCATTTGTATTCTGAATACTCTGCAGCTGTTTATTGAACAAGATTGATCCACAGGCATTAGCTTGAACAGATCTCTTGAAAATAAAATTGAATTTAAAATACATTTTTTTTTTTTTTTTTTTTAAAGTAGAGGCACAGTCTCACTAAGCTGCCCAGGCTCATCTTGAACTCCTGAGCTCAAATAATCCCCCAGCCTTGGCCTCCCAAAGTGCTGGGATTATAGTCATGAGTCACTACACTGGCCAAATTTACCTTTTTTGAAGTACAAAATAATACAATAATACGGTATATATTCTCTATGAATATAAATATACACAAAAACGTCCTAACACACAACCAGTTTCACTAGGATACCCCATAGGAATTAAGAAAGGGAATCAGGACTAGAGGTCATAGTCTAGATGCCTTATTCACAATGTTTCAAGTTTAGAAAGAAAAGGAGGAAAGCAAGCAGAGGAGCCTAATGAAGAGATTTTTACCTTTAAAGGACAAGTAGCCAGCACTTTATGCATCAGGTATTTGGTGGCTGGTACTGCTCAGTAACTATATGAAATATGACTTTAACAAAAGTAGGCAATATAAGGCCCATTATTGCTTTGTTTAATCCTTTCTACAATCCTATGAAATAGACATTATTATCACTCCCATTTACAGATAAACAGACTGAAGCTTAGGAGAGGTTAAGTAACTTTCCCAAGGTCAAAAGACAAGAACAGAAGCTAGGGCTTGAAAAATCTAGACAGTATGGCCAAGTTAAGGATAACCTCTAGAACTCTGAAAACGAGAATTCTTGCTCATCATTTCAGGATGCAGACAAATCTTTTAACATAAACAACCACTAGATAGTCACAGCAGGGCTACTGTGCCTATCACCATCATAATCTAACAGTCCTTCCCATATACCATAAGCTCTAGCCCTACCATCTGTGTTAAACTACCCCACATAATTGACTTTCCTGTCCTTATGCTTTTATCTGTACCTCTTTCTGCTTGGGATCCTTTTTGTACATTTCTTCCTACCTCGTAAAAACCAATTAATCTCCCTCAAATGTCCCCACTCTTGATTAAAGAAAGCAGACATGTTCATATTGAACAAAGTGACTTTTTCACTCACTCCATTCAGTATGAACACATCTGCTTTTTAAAATCACTCTTCGGTCATGTGAACTGCTCTGAGTCCTTTCCCACAGTAAGCATCTTGTTCAAAGTCTAAAGTTTTTATACTTTACAAAAGAGGGGCTTACAATCTTTTAAGGCTGGTATGCTAAGGAAAATTCTATTCATTCTCTTCCCTATGAAGCTCTGGAGATATGATGATGGCTGCCCTCAGATTACTGGATAAATTCCATCGTCGGCAGTTTAGCTCAGACAAACTCCTGCAGAGAAGCATTTTCTTAAGATCAGTTTCATCACTGGAGCAACAGGCTAGAAACAGATGACTCCACCACTGTCCTTTTGGCCCCTACCAAAAATCCTAAACCTACTGCAGGCTGGTGAATTAACACTTACAAAAAATAATTCTTAAGGGCAAAGGCTTTATAAGGATTTTGCTAACGACTAGAATTTGAAAAGACCTAAAATAGTATCAGAAGACATTTGATGATGGTAACTTTTGATTCCATACTTGGTTTCATTTCTTTTTGGGCTGGCTTGCTCCAGCCTAATTATTACTGACATAATTACTTCTGATGTCCAGCATTTCTCCTTTCTCAGGTGATAACTGCTGGGGTGGCAAGGAAGACAACCAACTCAGCAGCAGGTAAATTCTATTCAAGAAGATTGTCCCTGGATCTCAAAATATGGCTGACTCTGTGATTCTCAAAATGCTGGTATTAGTTTTATAGTAAAAGAACAACCCCAAAAATGTATAGAAAGGAGGAGGTATGGGAAGAAATGAAGAGGGAGGAAAAACCTACCACCATCAACACAACAAGAAACTACTGCCAAGCACCTTCTAGTCACAAGTCTTATAAAAAGAAAATAATAAATTGAAGTTTAACTTGTCCGTGTGATAAAGATAAGAGAGAGAGAGAGAGAGAGAGAGTGTGTGTGTGTGTGTGTGTGTGTACGCACGCACATGTGTGTGTAGAAAACATTGCTGATTGTCTATAATCTCTTACCGGTGACAGAGAAGTGTCTTCTAAAATAAGTTCTTCAAGTTTAAGTGCAATTAGATGTGTTTCAAGCCCTTTAATATGATCCACAACATTGGAAATTAAAGTCTGAAGCCCAGTAACATAGTCTTGGAAACTGGTAAAAACAGGTGGCTGGGAAAAAGATTAAAAAAGAATTGAAACATTATTAAACATATTACCCATATGTATATCACATAAGCTACTGAAATATATGAGAGAATTTAAATAGTGGCATTACAAACCAGTGGTTTCAAGTAAATGAATGGCACTAAAATGACCAGCTAGACATTTGGAGATACAAAATAAATAACACAGTAATATTAAAATGTCAGACAGATTAAATACTTAAATAAAAAAAATTTATCAACACAGTGGAAAAAAATTAGGTAACAACTTCTGTAATCATGACACTGACAGTTGAAAAAGCCTTTCTAAACGTCACACTAAGCTAGAAACCATTAAAGAGATCATCCTTGTTTTTAAAAATATTACTACATTGGCCAAAAAAAAAAAAAATCACTCAAGTTAGAAGACAAATGACAAAAGACAAATTAGATACATCTATATTTACTGACACGAAAAGATATCCAAGATACCCTGTTATATGAAAACAAAAAAGCAAGTTATAGAACCTTCTATATAGCAGATTTGTTTACCATGAAAATCATCGCGGTAGTTATTACTGAAATTATATAAAAATTTACGCAGTAGGTATATGGATGATCTTCACTTTATTCACACCTTTATGGGTTACTCTGATAATCAGAAAAACCATTCTCATTTTTAGAAACCAGAAAAACAAAAACACTACAAAAGGCAATTTGCAAAAAGCTATTTGACATGTTCTAGAGTCGTAAGCTTTCATCAGGAGAGCAACAAAGCCAGACTGACGTATGCTTTCAAACTTTGTCTTTTTTTCTTTTTTCCCCCTTTTTGTTGAGAACGAGATCTTGCTGTGTTGCCCAGTCTGGTATTGAACTCCTGGGCTCAAGCCATCCTCTCTGCCTTTGCCTCTTTAAGTCCTGGGATTACAAGCATGAGCTGCCAGTGTCCAGCCTCAAACTTTGTACTCTTGATCAGTTAAATTATCTTTGTTTCTGGTCTTGTTTGTTAAATTCTCTTGACTAGAGCGAAGGAAAGAAGCAACCTCATTCATATCTAAGAACCCTTTGTTTTTTAATGAACAGTAACACTCAGTAGAGCATCCAATCTAAAGAACAATTCAATAAAATTGAAAGTCAATTTACAACTGAAACATCAACTTTCTTTCTTTTCTTTTTTTTTTTTTTTTGACAGGGTCTTGCTTTGTTGTCCAGCCTTGAGTGCAGTGGTGCAATCACAGCTCATAGCAGCCTCGATTTCCCAGGCTCTAGTGATCTTCCTGCCTCAGCCTCCTAAGTGGCTGAGACTGACTACAGGCATGTGCCACCATGACCAGCTAATTTCTAAAAATTTTTTTTGTTTAGACAGAATCTCATTATGTTGCCTAGGCTGGTGTCAAACTCCTAGGCTCAAGCAATCTCCCTGTCTTGGCCTCCCAAAGTGCTGGGATTATGGACATGGCCCACAGCACCCAGCCAACATTTTCAATTGATAATGATTATTATAATGCTATATAGTGAACAAAAATCCCCCACTGATAACAGCATAAATTCAAACGTTAATAAAAGAGCACATCATGAGCTGTAATAAGCACTAAATTATTTTCCTGTGAAATGGAAAAAAATGTTACTGTTTTTCACATTCAAAAATTAAATCCATAAAGATGGGGGGACCCCTAAAACTGAATACAAATGGAAAAAATTTTATATCATATTAGTAAAAGTAATCTCAGTTTTTAATTCCAGTGATTTCACAGAGTATCTTAACTGTCTATAGTCAGTGGAACATATTTTAAGGACAAAAATAACTGCAAAACATTTAAACTTTAATGAGTTTGTTATTGGAACTAGTAGTGGAACTGATGTATGATTTCCCAAAACTATTTAGTATTTATTGTGAAACAACAAATGAATAAATATGTTGAGGTATTTGGATCAGGGTTCTCACTCTGAGAAAAGAAAGCTACAAAAAGGGAATGAGGGAAAGAGTAGAAAGAACACTGATGCTGGCTTGAAACTGAAGGTATCGCTAAAAATTAAATATGTAGGCCAGGCGTGGTGGCTCACACCTGTAATCCCAGCACTCTGAGAGGCCGACGCAGGTGGATCACCTGAGGTCAGAGTTTGAGACCAGCCTGGGCAACATAGCAAAACCCTGTCTCTACTAAAAATACAAAAATTAGTTGGGAGAGTGGCACCTGCCTGCAATCCCAGCTACTCAGGAGGCTGAGGCAGGAGAATCGCTTGAACCTGCAAAGTGAAGGTTGCAGTGATTACGCATTGCACTCCAGCCTGGGTGAGAGAGCAAGATTCCATCTGAGAGAGAGAGAGAGAGAGAGAGAGAGAGAGAGAGAGAGAGAGAGAGAGTGTGTGTGTGTGTGCGTGTGCGCGCACGCACATAAAAACAGTGCTTAGGTCTCATCACAGAAATCAACTAGAAGCAATGAAACCCCAATAGCAATGAGCACACTAACACCTAGATCTTGGTTTTGAAATTCATTCCCCATAAAGGAATCAGGGCTCTTGGGAAAATGTCTGATTTCAGTTCAGTAAGAAAATACCAAGTATGTGGAGTCTTTATGCTATTCCAGAAAGGGCCCCCAAACTGATGAGAACATGTTAAAGGACAGAAACCAGCTTAAAGGAGCTAGCCAAATTTGGAACAATTTGAGCAGCCAAATGAAAATGATGATAATGCATTATAATAAAGTGAATTTTTTTTTAAAAAAGAGTCCATGGTGATACTCAAATAGTGATATTTTAAAAAATATATACACACATTCAAATATATATGAATGGGGTGGGACATCTGTATTTTACAGAATAATAGCAGCTGATAAATAATGGGAGAATTTTTAAAAATCACCATTTGGGATACATCAATGTAATAACTGATTCAGGTGTTGAACTAACAACGGATGCTAAAACCAGTGGATGAAGGGCCATTGGGAAATAGGATAGTCACAGACACAAAGCATTATCCCACAGCTTACTTACTAATTACAGAGGGAAAAAGGCATCTTTATAATGAAAAAATCTGGTAGATACATCCTTAATCATATGATGAAATGTGAAATCACTAATAATGGGACACAACAACATTAATCTCACTAGTGCCCCATCATTGGTGATTTTAGATTTCATTATTTGATTAATAATGGGACACAACAACATTAATCTCACTAGTGCCCCATCATTGGTGATTTTAGATTTCATTATTTGATTAATAATGGGACACAACAACATTAGTGACTCCTGATTTAACTCACTAAAAAGAACACCATGTCTATATTTAACCTCAATATAAGCAATTAGTTTACATTTAGCAATTAGCTAAACCCAGACTGTGGGACATTCTACCAAAAACCTAGATAGTGTCTTCAACAATAAAAACAAAACAAAAGGTTAAGGAAGCGTTCTAGATTAAAGAAGGGTAAAGAGACATGACAAATAAAGGTCATGTCAGACCCCTAACAGCATTCTAGTATTTTGAAAAAGGATATAAAAGACATAACTGGAATAAGTGGAAAACTTTGAATATGGACTTTCTGAGACGGAGTCTTACTCCAGTCCAGGCTGGAGTTCGGTGGCGCAATCTCAGCTCACTGCAACCTCTGCCTCCAGGGTTGAAGCCATTCTAGTGCCTCAGCCTCCCAAGTACTTGGGATTACAGGTGCTCACCACCAAAACCAGCTAATTTTTGTATTTTTAGTAGAGATGAGGTTTCACCATGTTGGTCAAGCCGATCCCGAACTCCTGACCTCAAGTGATCTGCCCCACTAGGCCTGCCAAAGTGCTGGGATTACAGGTGTGAGCCACCCCACCCAGCCTGAATATGGACTTTATTAGATAATATTATTGTATCAATACTAAATTTTGTGAGTTTGAAATTTTCTTGAGTATTATGGCTTTGCAGATACCTGCCCTTGTTCTATCCTGATGTGTTACGTGTCACAAGTCTGTACTTTGCTTTTGTATGGTTCAACAAATAAGAGAGAAAGATCAATCAAATGTGATAGTCAACAATTGATAATCCAGGTAAAGATCTTTACAGGTGTCATATTCATCTTTCAACTTTTCTGTAGGTGTGTAATTTAATTTTTTTAAAGTTATGGTAGAAAAACAATACATATGCAGGGGTGTCAAATCTTTTGGCTTCCCTGGGCCAGGTTGGAAGAATTGTCTTGAGCCACACATAAAATACACTAATGTTGGCCAGGCGCAGTGGCTCACACCTGTAATCCCAGCATTTTGGGAGGCCAAGGTGGGCAGATCACCTGAGTTCAGGAGTTTGAGATCACCTGGCCAACATGGTGAAACCCCATCTCTACTAAAAATACAAAAATTAGCCAGCCATGATGGTGGGCGCCTGTAATCCCAGCTGCTCAAGAGGCTGAGGGAGGAGAATCGCTTGAACCCAGGAGGTGGAAGTTGAAGTGAGCCAAGATTGCGCCATAACATGCACTCCAGCCTGGGCGACAGAGTGAGATTCCATCTCATTAAAAAAAAAAAAAAAAACCCCACTAACAATAGCTGATGAGCTTTAAAAAAATCTCATTTATTAAGAAAGTTTACAGATTTTACAGATTTGCTTGGGCCTCATTCAAAGCCATCCTGGACTGCAGGTTGGATAAGCTGCTCATATAGGATCCTAAGGACTCAACATGGAGGAAAACTGAAAAGAAAAAGTAGCTTGTGGTCAGACTGTTACTTGTATATCACTTGAGTTACTGTTATTACCATGATGATGCTGGTTTCTTTTTTCTTCTTTTTCTTTTTCTGTAAATTTAGTTTGTATGGTCGCAGGACACTCTCACAGTAACTGGAGACCCAAAGGATAATAGAAATAGTCTGAAAGGAAAAATTGCAAATTCACCAATAAGGATTACATTAAAGATACCTATCAGGCAATTAGAGGCAATGGATTCAACAAATTCTAACGCAGTTATTCTATGCAAATCCTTTCAAGTTCTCAGGTGAATCTTCACTCTACTTTCAACAATCACTCTACTGATCCAGGCCTTAATCAGCTCCTGCTCAGAATACTACAATGGCCTAACTCTTCATCCTTCCTACTGGCTCTCCCAGCTCTAAATCCAAACTCCACTTCACTCCAATATTCTGTCACTTCCCTGTAGAAGTGGGGATTGATTAACATCCTTGTCACTCAGGGAAGAGTCCAAATTCCTAGGCATGGGATCCAAAGGTTCTTTACATTATGCCCCTCCCATCTCTCCTGGCAGGTTAAGATACCACCTCACCTGCAAACCTTAACTTACGTATGTATGGAGAAATCTACCCAGTTGATCAGCACATATCCTGCACTGTATTAAATTAGCTGTTTGTTTTCTCCTATACTACAATGTGTGCATGTACATATATGTATACTTATTACTCATTCATTTAATAAAAATCTCTAAGGCATTAACAATTTGCAAGTCACCAGAACAGTGTACACTCCGCATACAGAGTAGTAAGGGGAGAAAACAAATATGTGACAGAAATAAAAGATAATAGATTATGAGTGTTTGCAATCCTCCTCTCTGGCAAAAAAAGAGGGGGGGGTTTTCCTGTATCAGTCCCTGTACACTGTCATAATACATAATATCTCAGAAATTAATAAATGACAACAAATAAAAGAAGCTGGAGGAATTAAACTACATAATAAAGTGAGTCAGAAAGGAGAATGAAAACAGCTACATTTGGGGTGAATCTGGGGAAGCTTAGAGCTGAGTAAAGCAAATTTCAAGAAGTTTTACCTAAGTATTATGAATGAAATCATCTTAGGATTCTTGGAAGGAAATGGTTTAGAAAATGATTTAAATTAACATTTTATATGCCTCTCCCTTCACATCTCTCCAAACTTTTCAATTAACAAAAACAAAGATAGGGGGTTAAGTTGCAGGTATAAGGTGCCTATTACCTGTTGACTGTTAAAAAATGAATCCTGTAGAACATTAAAAACAACAATGTCTTTTAGGAAGAGAACAAAAACCTACCTCAACAAAGAAGACTAGATTTTCTAAAAGAGTAGGATGTGTTTTCAAGTTACCATCTTTAACTTCTAAGAGGTCACCTTTACATTTACTGAAGACATCTGAAAACAAAAATATTTTAGTTTTATTCAGCTTTTGTTTCAATGCTATTTTAAGGTATACAATACAAAATCAAATAAAGAATAAACAAATAAAAACTTAATCTAGAAAGCTATTTTTTTTCCATTTTCCATAATGAACCAAACTCTAAAGGACAGACTATCCATTCTAAGTTCTTTAAAAAGACAGCTGGGCATGGTGGCTCACACCTGTAATCCCAGGACTTTAGGTGGATCATGAGGTCAGAAGTTCAAGACCAGCCTAGCCAAGATGGTGAAACCCTGTCTCTACTAAAAACACAAAACTTAGCAGGGCACAGTGGCAGGCACCTATAATCCTAGCTACTTGAGAGGCTGAGGCAGGAGAATTGCTTGAACCTGGGCAGCAGAGGTTGTAGTAAGCCAAGATCGCGCCACTGTACTCCAGCCTGGGTGATAGAGTGAGACTCCATCTCAAAAAATAAAATAAACATAAATAAATAAAAAGCCATGCTGACTATTGCTCTATGTCTTCAAAAGATAAAAAGTATCCTTATAAATTATATATTCTAGGGTCTATAACACCAGTGAAGCCTTTTCAGACAGGCCAAGAGCACAATAAGACAAGACTCTAAGTGAATGACTCAGAAGGACTTGTACCATTATGGACTGAAAGACCAAAAAGGTACACTGTAAAAATCCATCTTCATAACAGATAATACATTTTATTCTCATAAACTTAATCATTAAATTTTCAGACAGTCTTCATCTGGGCAATAAATATAAGACCAAGCCAGGCTCAGTGGCAAACGCCTGTAGTCCCAGCTACTCAGGAGGGTGAGGCAGGAGGATTGCTTGAGCAAAGGAGTTACCCGAGTTCACCCTGGGCAACATAATAAGGCCTCATCTCTTAAAAAAAAAATCATTTAGGGTCCTAAAAAGACTCTTATAGATATAAGATACTTATATGTAAGTCGGGCGCAGTGGCTTATGCCTATAATCCCAGCACTTTGGGAGGCCGAGGTGGGCAAATCACAAGGTCAAGAGATCAAGACCATCCTGGCCAACATGGTGAAACCCTGTCTCTACTAAAAATACAAAAATTAGCTGGGTGTGGGGGTGCAAGCCTGCAGTCCCAGCTACTTGGGAGGCTGAGGCAAGAGAATTGCTTGAATCTGGGAGGTGGAGGTTGCAGTGAGCCGAGATCGGGCCACTGCCACTGCACTCCAGGCTGGGTGACGGAGTGAGACTCCGTCTCAAAATAAATAAATAAATACATACATACAAACATACATATACGTGACCTTTAACAATTCTATTCCTAGGAATTTAATCCCAAGGAAGTACTCAAATAATACCCTAACAATTTGTCCCAAGATACTCATTTTAGCATTGTTAGAAGAAATAACTCATATACGTAATATGTCACCAATTGGGGAGTACATAAACTCAGGATATTACTATAATACTATAGAATATGATGCAGTCTTGAATAAATGGGATATACATAACTGACATGGAAAGGTATCCAAATAACAAAAAAAATTAAAGTCAAAAAAGCATATATTACACCATTTTCTATGTTTAAAAATTACTTTTTATCTGTATTTTCATACACACACATATACGTGTTTACATGGCATCTAGCAGTATTTACTCCAAAGTGTTAACACTACTTACTTATCTCTGGATGACTGGGCTTGGGAAAGGGGGAAGAGAACTTCCGAGCTATTACCATACAACCAGAAACAAATACAGAAATCTACAATAGGAAAACTTACCTTTTAACTGTTCTAGTAAAGACTTAAGACTATTTTCTATTCGTTCCTGGATCTCCATTGTATCCTCTAAAATTGAAAAATAAAAAATGAAAAACTTTCAATTCCATTTTTAGTAAGATAAAGAAGCAAAATAAATACCTGCAAGAAGTTCATGGGCAAGGACACTTTTTTTTCTCTAAAGACCCCTATGCACCTAAATTTCATTATTTTGAGACAAAAAGAAAAAGATAATGAAAGGAAAAGGAAGAAGAAAAGGAAAGGCATTAATTACCTTTCTGCCAAAGGTTATTACCTAAAATCCTTTAAGAGAGCTTGAAATCTATGTGCTTCAAACACTCTTAAATTGTAAGATCTACTAACCTTACTATTTTTAAAAAAAAAAAAAAAAAAAAAAAGGAAAAGGTCTGTGGAGTATGTGTACTTTTCACTGGGTTGAGAGCTTATAAAAAATCTCTTCTCTACAAAGTTTAGTGCCTTTTTTTTTTTTTTTTTTTGAGACAAAGTCTCACTCTGTCACCCAAGCTGGAATGCTATCTTGGCTCACTGCAACCTCCACCTCCCAGGTTCAAGCAATTCTCCTGCCTTAGCCCCCCAAGTAGCTGGAACTACAGGTGCTCGCCACCACAGCCAGCTAATTTTTGTATTTTTAGTAAACACAGGGTTTCCCCATGTTGGCCAGGCTGGTCTCAAACTCCTGACCCCAGGTGATCTGCCCACCTCAACCTCCCAAAGTGCTGGGATTAAGGTGTAAATCACTGTGCCTGGCCTAGTGCTTCATTTTTAAAATCCAACAGCCTTTCAACAAATTAAGAATTTCAAGGCCGGGCGCGGTGGCTGAAGCCTGTAATCCCAGCACTTTGGGAGGCCGAGGTGGGTGGATCACGAGGTCAAGAGATCGAGACCATCCTGGTCAACAAGGTGAAACCTCGTCTCTACTAAAAATACAAAAATTAGCTGGGCATGATGGTGCATGCCTGTAGTCCCAGCTACTCGGGAGGCTGAGGCCGGAGAATTGCTTGAACCCAGGAGGCAGAGGTTGCGGTGAGCCGAGATCATGCCATTGCACTCCAGCCTGGGCAACAACAGCAAAACTCCGTCTCAAAAAAAAAAAGGAATTTCAACTTTTAAACCTAAAAAGTGATTTTAAATATGGAATGGACTTAAGCTTCTAAAACATTACTTTGTAACCTATGACTGTACCCTCTTGTATACTAAACCGGAAATTTCCAGAACAGCTTCCATGCACTCTAAAATTTTCCAAATGTGGAAGGGTACAGTGGCTCAACCTTTAATCTCAACACTTTGGGTGGATCATGAGGTTAGGAGTTAAAGATCAGCCTGGCCAAGATGGTGAAACCCGATCTCTACTAAAAATACGGAAAATCAGCCAGGCGTGGTGGTGGGCGCCTATAATCCCAGCTACTGGGGAGGCTGAAGCACAGATCGGCTTGGACCCAGGAAGCAGAGGTTGCAATGAGCTGAGACGGCGCCACTGCACTCCAGCCTGGGCAACAGAGCAAGACTCCATCTCAATTTAAAAAAAAATCCAAATGTGAGGTTACAGCCATTTTATTACATGTACTATGTTTTCTATTACAAAGACTCTATAAACACACAGTGTACACTTACCTAAACCACTGGTATCCAGCTCATAAATATCATTGACAAGATAAAAAGAGCTTATCTGGCACTGAGAACAGCCAGAATTAAAGAATCCACCCATTCTGGTAGGCACAGGACCCAGGAAAGGATACTGGAAAAAAGGGGAAAAAATAATGCCCTTTTAAATCCATTTAATTCATACAAAATAAGAAAAACAGGTAACTAGTGGATAAAAACCTGTCTCAGTGATTCAGCTAAAGCCACTAATCAGCAAACTAATAACTGAATCATTATGGTAAAAACAGAAAATCTATATTAATTTGTTGCTGGCTATTAAAAACTTACCATCACAAAAAAGGAGTTATTTTGCTTTCTCCCTCACTATCTAGGATGGATACTGAGGAAGCCTCTACAATTCCCTCTGAGTCTAAAATATTCCTCTTTCTCCTACAGAAGCCATAAACTGGGACAAAACACAATTCCTTACTACTCATCCACCCCAAACTCCTATTTATAAAACAGTCATAAATATAATATTGCAACTGTGATAGCAAATACGTATTGATAGTACCTGAATATCCTTCTCAATAAATCGCTTTCCTGTCTCCAGGGCTGCCTCCAGCTGCTGAAGGAGCAAACGAAGAATATCAATCCGGGAGGATACCCCATTCTCGGCAGTCTTCTCTGAGTTCTTTGGCTCCACAGGGTGGTTGAGACTTGTAAGTCCACTGATCAGCCTCAATGTTAAGGATCGGATTCTTAACCACAAGGTCTCCTCCTCTAAGGAAAGTTTCTTATGTTCTTCAGAAACATCCCTTAAACAGAAACATCCCCAAATTATCTAAGTTATTCAATCTGTTGCTTTCAAATCTTTTAAAGTTAACTTTTGTCAGTTAAGGTATCTTTGAATGGTTCCAGATTTCATTTACTAGCTGAAAGACCTAAGACAAGCCAAAATCTTCTCAAACCCCATTTCACTATCAACAAGATGGGAATAACAACCTATTTAACAGGTCATTTTCCCTGTAAGTTAGACTTTGTTCTCTGATTATAAAAATAATACTTGAGGACAGTTGTGGTGGCTCACACCTGTAATCCCAGCACTTTGGGAAGCTGAGGTGAGGGACTGCTTGAGGCCAGGAATTGGAGACCAGACTAGCAAACATACCAAGACTCAGTCTCTAGAAAAAAAAATACAAAAATTAGCTAGACATGGTGGCACACACCTGTAGTCCCAGCTACTAGGGAGGCTGAGATTGGAGGACTGCTTGAGCCCAGGAGTTCAAGGCCACGGTGAGATATGATCATGCCATTATACTCCAACCTGCGTAAGATCCTGTCTCTAATAATAATAATACATGATATAAAAATTTCAAATGATAGAAAAAAAGTAAAAAGTAGAAAGAAAAGGTGTCCTGATAAACCAATAGCCACAGTATTATCAAGTTTGGTATAGATCTTTTTAGACTTTTGTAATGCAGATGTATAAAAATCTAACTAAAAATAGGGGCTGGGTGCAGTAGCTCATGCCTGTAATCCCAGCACTTTGCGAGGCCCAGGTGGGCAGATCAGCTGAGGTCAGGAGTTTGAGACCAGCCTGACCAACACGGCAAAATCCCATCTCTACTAAAAATACAAAAATCAGCCAGGTGTGGTGGCAGGCACCTGTAATCCCAGCTACTCGGGAGGCTGAGGCAGGAGAACTGCTTGAACCCAGGAGGTAGAGGTTGCAGTGAACCAAGATCACACCACTGCACTCCAGCCTGCGCAACAGAGAAAGACTCCATCTCAAAAAAAAGTAACTAAAAATATTATTCATACAACTTAAAAATTTTAAACAAATTGGTTACAGTATGCAACAGAGGCTCTAGCCCCCCAAAAAAGTAACTAAAAATATTTATACAACTTAACAATTTTAAACAAATTGGTTACAGTATTTATATTATTTTGCAAACTTCATCTTTTTATGACAGTGTGTGCAGAAGAGTTAACACAGCAGGCCTGCAGCTATTATCGTTAGAAGGGCCTGCTTACAAGGTTGGCCCTTGGCTGATGTCTGGGAACTTTGCACTCCAGCTGTTCCCTAAATGCTAAGAGTGGTTCACTGTGCCTAGACTGTTTCTACAAACCATGTTATTTATCGTGAATGCCTGCTTTCTTTCCACTCATGATGGACAGAGTGCACCTACATAACTAACAATGAAACCTTAAACACCAAGTCACTAATGGGCTTCCCTGGGAAGAAACATTCCACCTTATGTTACTGCAATTTTTCCTGCTAGAGAAACGAGCATGCTCAGTGTTTCCCCTCAGAGGAGGGAGAAAGCACTGGAAGTCTGAGTTCTCCAGACTCTGCCTGTGCCTTTTTCCCTTCTGGATTCTGTCATGTGCCCTTTCACTATAACGTACCTTAGCCGTTGAGTGCAACTATATGCTCAGCCCTGTGAGTCTTTCTGGGACTCAAAAATCCTAATCACTGAATGAGGCCGTGGCAACCCATAAATCACAGAATTTTCAAAACTACCTCATATATACATCTTAGAATTTTTCTGCATTAATTTCCTTAGGTTCTACCTTCCTAGAAACAGATCTGCTGAATTAAATAGAGTGTGGCATTTTAAATCTTGATACGTATCACTAAAATACCCCACAGGAAGGTTGTATAAAATTTATTCCTGTGTAAATGCATAGTAGGTATTCTCCACACAGCCTTGCTTAACCACAAGTATTCATCTTTTTTGCTAGAAACAATCTTTATTGCTATACAATTTGTTTCTTTGACGTTCTTGTTAAGCCCTTTGCTCAGTTTCTTATTTTCTTACTGATTTATTAAGAGTTCTCTCTATAGATGAAGGATATTTACGTAAAGAAATTTACTATAAATCTTTAGAACTTAACAAATTTATCATTTCCATTTACAGAAGTTATATCCTTTATGGTTCCAGATTTGATATAATGCTAAGAAAGGCTTTCCTCACCTATTTAAACCTATTTTCTATTATTTTCTTCTAGCATTTCTAAGGAATCTAGAATTTAGTATTTAATCTGTCTGGAATCCTCATATATGCTGTGAAGTAGATCTAACTTTTAGATTAACTAGCAGTCCCAGCATGGAGTGAGTTATACTTGCTTCATTTGGCTTGCCTGTATTTTCTGATTCCTACAACAAACACATTATGTTATTTCATATTTGCTAATTTTGTATTTTTAATAGAGGCGGGGTTTCACCATGTTGGCTAGGATCGTCTCAATCTCTTGACCCCGTGATCCGCCCACCTCGGCCTCCCAAAGTGCTAGAATTACAGGCGTGAGCCACGGCACCCAGCCCTTTTTTTTTTTTGAGATGAAGTTTTGCTCTTGTTGCCCAGGCTGAAGTGCAATGGTGCAATCTCGGCTCACTGCAACCTCCGCCTCCTAGATTCAAGCAGTTCTCCTGCCTCAGCCTCCCGAGTAGCTGGGGTTACAGGCACATGCTGCCACGCCCAGCTAATTTTTATATTTTTAGTAAAGACAGGGTTTCACCATGTTGGCCAGGCTGGTCTCAAACTCTGGACCTCAAGTGATCTGCCCACCTTGGCCTCCCAAAGTGCTGGGATTATAGGTGTGAGCCTCCATGCCCGTCCCATCCTAATTCTTTAAAAATAAATGGCTTTACCCAGGAGTTCGAGGCTGCAGTGAGCTATGATCTTGGTCTCTTTAAAAGACCTTGTCTCTCAAAAAAAAAAAAAAAAAAATTTAAAAATTGCTTGGGGTTTAAATTCTAATTACCTGTCTTTTGGATCCCAGCTGAAAAAAACATTTAAGTCTCTGTTATCTCGCAAATCTTCCCATGGAATGTCATCTTCTTCTGGCCTAAGGTTCATTGACTTTATACTTTCTGCTAAGCTGGTTGAGCTGTGATAAAGAAAAATGCATGTATTATTTTAATAGTAAAATAACCAGAAAATATTAACTAGGACTTCCTGTTTTACTAGACAGGAAGGGAAAGAGGAAGGAAGGATTTACTATTAAGGGCTCATATAATGTGAAATAGAACCAAGCACAGAACAAGCTGGCTTGTTACACAGCAAGAAAAAGGTTCTGGAAGCCCATAGAAAACAAAGGGGATCAGAATTCCTGAAATCCCTTGATTTGTAGGGAGGAAGGAACCTTTGTAAGTACAGTATGGACCAGGGTTTGATGACCATGACCTAACTGGCTTTTGTAATGGTCCTAAGATGTTGCTGGCAGTACTCTATCATTCCCCATGACATATATCAGGTTCTGTTTCCCCACTTTCTCTTTCCTTTTTTCCCCCCTATTTTACCTTAAGGGTGCTAATAACACCCATGAGCCCATTAACGGCTCTTAGCAACTGATCTGATCCCTTAGTTCCTTTATAGCTCTTATGCAATACTTACATATTTGCTTCAAGAAGAAGGTCTAACAGCATCCGTTCAGTACGGACTTGTGCAAAATGAAGAGAATTATTCAGCCTGTTCCTAAAAGCGATAAACTCTGGGATCTTCTCAAATGCACCATATTTGTAAGCTTGAATAATATATTCTGAGGTCTGAGAAGGAAAAACACACCTTGGTATAAATAGTTCACAAGTCAGGCAATGTAAGTAAACCTTGCCAGCCAAAACAAAATGCTCAAACTAAAATTAAGTTTTAAATCTAATCTTTAAAGGTCTTGGTCACCAAGTAGAATATTAGCTTTTTAAAATGTTATTTTTCTTCCTTCTTATATTTTAGACAAATGTCTCCTTTACTAACATTACTAATTGTAATAACCAGCCTCTGCCACCAGTACATAAGCCTTCTCTTGGCAGTCATGTCTTTCAAGTCAATAAGAACTGAGGGGTTTTTTTTTGCCACATCAGTCAAAAATTTGGTTAGTGCCATTCTGGAAGGGATGTTACTCCATGTTTTTCTGCATCTAAGATAAGCTGTGTTTCAAACAAAGTTTCCAAAAGCAGCAGAATAATAGAACAACCTGCCCCCCACCCCGAATAAAAACCACTCTCCTTCAGAAAAACACAGGCTGCTCCTTGGTTTTGTTTATTTTTGAATACTATATCAGAAACATAGGGCATATGAGTATTACATCAGGATAGAAGACACCAAACAAAAGACCTATAAAAATGCACATTATAATCTATTCTGAGGACAAAGACTTCAAGAATCAAGTTTCTTGTCCATCTGCATAGACTTCTGCTGGAAATTTCCTTAAACAAGTACGTGAAGGGATCACTCACCACATGTTGCTTTAATTGTAGCTTAATACATATACAGAGATCAAACATTACAGAACAGAGGCAAGATAAAGAATTCTAAACAGAAATTCTGGCACAATAGAGTCTCAGGGAAGAACATTTCATGGGTGTGGGTCTATGCCATCAGGATCAGAAGCCAGGAGATCACCCCTTCGGGCCAAAGAAAGTATTATGCTCAAAGCTGATGTCTGCCCCCAAAAAAGATCCTTTCTAGAAAAGCCAGTCTTTTTTACATAGCCTCAGTTAATCAGCTCTGCCCCCATCTCCATTACGTCTGCATAATTTGCCCAGTAGGAAAATAGGCCAGTAGTCAACAACATACCCTCTGATATACAGCCTTGCAGGGTTCATTTCAGGCCGCGGGATTGCGCCACGGGCGCTAATTCAACTGCATTCGATGCGGCTTTTAAACCCCCATGGGACACCTCGGCGAGCTGTTTGCCTGCAGTATCTGGAGAAATTAGAGACGGACGGACACAAGAAAATTAAAAAGATTACTTGTGATCCTGCAGGTTTCAAGAAGGACTACCTGAAAAAGCTCGACTATACCTTCTAGCTTGATTAAAGGACAGTGATACACCCTATCAAGAGGAGGCCAGGATATTCTAAACACATATACCTATCCTAAGGCCCCTTGGCTTAGAAAACATAGCAAGGTTTACTATACGCCCTTGTAACAGAACTTACAGCTGCGGGGGAGAAAAAAACAACAATAACAAAAAAAAAACCCCCAGCTGGTTAGGAACACATGATTCAGCAATTAATCAAAAAGAAAATATGACTTCAGTAACTCCCATCAGGGCTATAATTACAGTTCCAAAGTATGCTATGATTAAAGGAGGGAACCCAGCCTTACCAAGTGTAGGGGCAGTTTTAATTCCTAAGTGGTCTGTGGAACACCACTTTATTTTAATTTTTTTTTTTTTTTTTTACAAAAAGGGGCAATCGACTTTCAAAGAGAAAAATAAGGGGCAACAAAAAGAGTATAGTTTTTAACAAACTAAGAAGGTAGCTATAGTTCTCCAGCTTATCTTTTTTAGATAGTCCTTCTATAACACTGCAGTAAAGTACCACTGCAGAGCTAGACAAGTGTCTGGGATGCAACCAGTAGGACCAAGGCTGTGGAAGTATTACTATGTAAAGAAACAATCCCCTACTGGAACTGCAGGCAAAACTGAAAGCCACAGGCACTTTAAAGACTTTTGAATGTCAAAGTATGTTGTCCGTACCTATTTCTACTCATTTATGCACCAATGAGGCTATTTAGATCCCGAATGGATTCCTGAAATGAACCCTGGTCACTGTAAAAATTAGTAAAATATATGGACATAAAACCCCTGAATAATTGATCTTTGTGAAAACCTAAAATAGACATTTTTCTTTTTTTTTTTTTTGAGACAGAGTCTCACTGTAACCCAAGCTGGAGTGCAGTGGTGCAATCTCAGCTCACTGCAACCTCCGCCTCCCAGATTCAAGCAATTCTCCTGCCTCAGCCTCCCAAGTAGCTGGGATTAAAGGCGCTCGCCACCACACCTAGCTAATTTTTGTGGAAAACAGAGATATTAAAGGGAAATTTTAAAGAAGTAAAAACACATAAGTGACTTTTAGAGATATGAAAATCTAGTGCTTATTCTGATATTTTTAAAAATCTATACCAAAGTAAGATGACAACAGAAAATAACCTTGCTAGGAAGAAAATCCCTGTGCAGGTCTCGCAAATACAAGTTTCAATCCCATAGCACAAAATGTTACTAAGCAGAACACTAGATTTTCCATTTAAGTAAAAGTGTTCTTTTAAAGACCTAGGTGGGAATTGAAATGCATCAGTCACCCAAGGAAAAAGCATCAGGGGATCCCAAAAACTATCAAGAATAAAAGATGCAGAATATAGAGCTCAGGCTTTGAAGAGAAATTTCTAACACTCTGAGGAGAAAGTTGAACACATATAGTAAGACACTACAGTCATAACCTTTCTTAGCCTTAGATTTCTTTAGGAAACAATACACACCATAGTCTCAACATTAAGGTCAAGGCACATGTTCCTTGCTGTACTGTAGTTTTCTTTTTTAAGGAAGGGGGGCGGGTACAGAGTCTCTCTCTTATCACCTAGGCTAGAGTACAATGGTGCAATCTCAACTCACTGCAACCTCTACCTCCCGAGTCAAGTGATTCTCCTCCACAGCCTCCTGAGTAGCTGGGATTACAGGCGCCTGCCACCATGCCCGGCTAATTTTTATATTTTTAGTAGAGACTCGGTTTCACCATGTTGGCCAGATTGGTCTCGAACTCCTGACCTCAGGTGATCCACCCACCTTAGCCTCCCAAAGTGCCTGGATTACAGGCGTGGGCCACTGTGCCCAGCCTGTATTGTATTTTTCTTTTGCCTCTAGGACTCCTCAAGATTATGTCTTGTCAGGAGATTAAATAAGCTCCATCTTCTTGGTAGTAATCAAAATATATTTCAAGTATCCTAGTCTCTGATCAATAAAATGCTATAATTTTATCAGGTTCAACATTATATACATTCAGATGAATTAGTCACTTTTGCCATACACAACCATCAGTAAAACATCAGATATATTAAAAAAAAAAAAAACACTGAGGATGACACATCCCCTCAAGTTGCTCCTAGGTGTTTCCTTTGCCTATATTACAATACTCTTATAATTTTAGAGTTTTTTTTCTTTCAAAACAACTATTCAATTTGTGGGAAGAAAAAAAGTAAAGCCTAATTCTGATGTATGTAAAATAATGTGTCTTAATGACCACATCTTAATGAGTACTATAGTTATTCTAGAATGCCAGATGATTAAAAGCTACAGGAAACCAGCCACCAGGCTGGAATTAATCCCTTATTTACTCCCACTACCTCAAAGCTATTTGAAAAACAAATCTTTGAAAAGGAATCTTCAGTTAAATGTTTCTTTAATCTCTCTTATAAATATAGAAATAAGAGTATAAATACTGAGATTTGAGGAAACCAATTCTTCCAATTTTGTTGTTGTTGTTTTTAGTGACACTTCTTGAAAACAGGAGGGCAAGCACAGATACTTGAACACACAATGAAAATTCATAGGTTTATAGCTCATGCATGCTAGGAGATTTTAGAAACCCAACATCCTAGAGACGACCTTCTGACCTCTAAGCCAGGCCAGCACTTTCTGAGCAACATGATCAGATGCTGATACTCATTGTCCTCTCGCCCTGATCAGAAGCTGTGCCACAAAATGAAGTCTGAAGGGAATACCAATCACTGGGGGAGCAAGGGAGCCACTCTGCAGAGGGATACAGGACTAAGAACCAACTAATGGTACACAGCTCATGATCTAAGCACAAGAGGCTGCTTTCTACCTACTCAGAGCTGTCCTTTGCTACTTCAGCCCTCTAGGCCACTCCCTGAAACCTGTCAGAACATAATTATCATAAACTGAAAACAACAAACCTATATCCCATGTCCAGAAATGCTTCTGCCCTGCCTTCTATTTAATATACCCTTAAAGAATTAGATAAAAGATAGATTAGTCATCCTGTTATAGTAACAAAAAGGTTTAAAAAAAAATCATCATGAGTGTTTGCCAAGAAGAACCCCAGAAACTAGCTTCCTTGCCAGTTCCTTAATTGCTCATAGACCATGAGAATGGAATGCTATGGGCAGATAGCTGGCACGGCCAATTTCAGGCGATAAGGCTTAGAAGTCTGTGAAAACCAAGTAGGTAGTGAACACCCTGAAGACATTCCTTTTCTCCACATTCACTGTTGGGCAGTTTTTCACAATTGGTCAACTGAGTACAGACAGTATAGTTTTCCTACAAAAACTTCTGCTTAACCAACAAGTAGAGCTCAAGTCTGCTTGCAGTGAAAAATATGGTGCAAATCCCATCCTTTCATTATGGCACAGAGAAGCTCTATTTTATTTGCTACTTCTTTTAAAAACATATTATTCATCTACGTTTCTTGGAATGCCTTTTAATTTTCTAAGAAAATATAAGTACATTCGCTGTTGGCAAAGAGCACAATGAATATAAATTTCAGAATTAAATAAAAGTAACAGTAGCTGCTATTGTAAAACGTTATATGGTATCCCAGGCTATGAACGCTTATGGGCTGTTTCTTATACACTTAGAAAAGTCTCTTAGAGATCAAAAGATAGGTCTAAGAGGAATAACACTTCCTAGTCAGTTAAGTACCAGTTTTAAATGCAACTTTCTAAGAATGCTATTAAACACACTCATTCTAACAAACACAAATAGCTCTCTACCTCTTCCTACCAGCCTTGGACAGTAAGCTGTGGTCTAAGGGCACTTGCTAGTTCAGTATGTGCACCTTAACGTGTACTTGTGACATGAGGTGACACACTCCTCATTCATGTGCAGTCAGCAGGCAAGGTCACAGTTGAAAAATGGTTTTGCACTTACATCTTTCTGGTTGGAGTGAAAAAACCTGAGTGCGAAGTTACAGGATTGGGACGCAGCAGCATACTGACCTAGGGATTCAGCATATCGGGTCAAAAGATAACTAGATAAAAAGGAAAGAAAAAAACAAAAGACATGTTATACTTACTTACCTACCTCAGTAACAAATATTACACTTCAAATTACTTGGCAAAAAAACAGCAAGGCATAAGAAAAAGCTAAAACATACTGCCAAATAAATTATCTAATTCACAAGATAAATTTTTTTTAAAAACCACAAAAAGTTAACTCAGTTTTGTGGGAGACCCAAAGTTCTATACTATGCTTTCTTACACTCTGATGATTAATGGCACATAAAAGTTCTAAGACAACATAATGCTATCTTCCTCAAACAGCACGATAAAGAACAGAGAAAATGCCATTAAGTAATAATAGCAAAATAATAAAGAGTAGTCTAAATACAAATCTAAAATACAAATTCAAGCTCTGTTGGGGTCAATAAATAAAGTACATGTGTCAACTTTAACTACAAAGCAGAAATGAACACTTCAGAATAATGCTTGCTAAGAATACGGGTTCAAAATACATAGCTATTTGCTATCTCTGGAGAAAACTCACATTTCTAAATTGTGTACATTTTCAAATTACCACAAAATGCTAGGAGATATAAAAATCTTTCTGCTTTGCAATGGATCATAACAGGTTATTATTTAATTGAAAAGACTTAATGTCAGGATCAACTTTAAAATCTAAGTTAGAGTCCTGGATACCCCACACTGGTGTAGCCAGCTGCTCATTATTCAGAGTATATACTACCAACCCAATGGTATCATGCTGGATATGCTTAGCATCAAGGCTGGAGTAAAGATCCACCACTGGTTCAAATGCACCCAGCATACAGTAGATTCGAACAAGCAGCAATTTGAACTGAGCATTGGAAGGGCTATGGGTTAATCCCTCTTCCAGCAGAGTCAGGGCCTGCCACACAGCGCTCTCATCACCTAGAACCAAAATATAGCATTATCCACTGATCCTGACAGCATATGAAGGCTTCCCAAAAATAATAAACAAAACCTTAGTGATATCACCCCCCCATAAATGAAGTTAAATGACAGCAAATTTTAGATATGTATCTATAACCAAAATAAAGAATTTCCCCTAAACAGAGAGTCCTTCAATAGTTAAGTCTATTCTTAAACATGCCCACTGCAAAAATGATGCATATTTAAAGTGCCCAGGATTCCAGGAAGAGTTGGACTTTCAAGGGAAATTGGAGTTCATCACTTTGTCCCTGCAGGATTTCCTCTATAAGACCCCAGACAGATGCTCTCTATAGACATCATTTTTCCTCCACATGTAATTTTACTAACAGAATGGCAAATAGGATGTTTGAAAATATTTACTCATTAATAATCAAACTAAAATGCCTTAGTTTGATTTTTTTTTTTTTTTGGTCCATGAAATTTCAAAAGGTACATGTATCTGTAGTCTTCAAGATTAAGTAACTTATTCTTTGGGATCCATCTAAAGAAAATACTATGAAATACAGATAAAGATTTATATACAAAAATAGTTGTCGTACTATCTAATGATGTAACGATGGGAGAATGATTAGGTAAATTACTGTGACTTCCACACATGGAAACGTCATATAACTACTTGACATTAATAAAGAGTTTTTAATTACAAAGAAAAATGTTTGTGCAAGAATGTTCGGTAAACACACATACAAAGAGAACATTCAAGTTAGTACAAAGAGTTGACTTCAACTATTAAAATACGTGCAAAGAGAAAAGAAAACAAACAAATATGCTAGCTGGGCATGGTGGCTCATGCCTACAATCCCAGCACTTTGGGAAGCTAAGGTGGGAGGATCATTTGAGCCCAGAAGTTCAAGACCAGCCTGAACAACATAGCTAGACCACATCTCTATTAAAAATATTTTTTAAAAAATTAGCCAGATGTGGTGGTGCACACTGCCTATGGTGCCAGCTACTCAGGAGGCTAAGGTTGGGAGGCTTGCTTGAGCCTAGGAGGTTGAGGCTGCAGTGAGCTGTGATCATGGCACTGCACTCCAACCTGGGCAGCAGAGTACAATTCTGTCTCAAGAATAGAAAAAAAAAAAAAAAGAAAAAAAAAAAAAAAAAATGCAGAAGTGATAGAGTACTTTTGAGGTCCAGAAAAGTGAGATTTTAAGTAAACTGCTTTCCACAATTTGTACAAGCTGCTTTTTTTTTTTTTTTTTTTATTTTTTTTTGAACGGGGTTTTACTTCATGTTGCCCAGGCTGGAGTGTAATGGGGGGATCTTGGCTCACCGCAACCTCCACCTCCTGGGTTCAGGCAATTCTCCTGCCTCAGCCTCCTGAGTAGCTGGGATTACAGGCATGTGCCACCATGCCCAGCTTATTTTTTGTATTTTTAGTAGAGACGGGGTTTCACCATGTTGACCAGGATGGTCTCGATCTCTTGACCTCGTGATCCACCCGCCTCGGCCTCCCAAAGTGCTGGGATTACAGGCTTGAGCCACCGCGCCCGGCCCCTGTACAAGCTGCTTTTACAGTCAGTAACAATAGCTAAAATGAAAGCGCCATGCAGTAAGATTTTAAGGTAATATTCTATATGCTGTTTTCCAAAAGAAAATAAAGATAGGCCAAGCACGGTGGTGCATGCCTGTAGTCCCAGCAGTTTGGGAGAACAAAGCAGATGACTTGAGCCCAGGAGTTTGAGACCAGTGGGAAACATGGCAAAACCCTGTCTATAAAAAACACAAAAACTGGCCAGGCCTGTAATCCCAGAGCTCTGGGAGGCCAAGGTTAGTAGATCACCTAATGTCAGGAGTTTGAGATCAGCCTGGCCAACATAAAACATCTCTACTAAAAATACACAAATTACCCAGGCATGGTGGCGGGTGCCAATAATTCCAGCTACTCAGGAGGCTGAGGCAGGAGAATCACTTGAACCCAGGAGGTGGAGGTTGCAGTGAGCTGAGATCGCACTACTGTACTCCAGCCTGAGCAACAGAGTAAGACTCATCTCAAAATAAAAAATAAAATTTTAAAATAAATAAAAAATAAATTTAAAAAATTTAAAACTAAGTAAATAAATAAATAATACAAAACCTAGCTGGGCATGGTGTCATATACCTATATTCCCAGTTACCCCGGAGACTGAAGTGGGAGGATCCCTTGAGCCCAGGAGGTTGAGACTCAGTGATGTGTTATGGTGCCACGGCACTGCAGCCTGGATGAGAGAGTGAGACCCTAACTCAAAAAAAAAAAAAAGGCGGCTTTCAGAAAAAATATTTGAGAGCATCAAGTTCCTAAAGCACTCAATCCTTTCAAATTCAAATCAGTCTCTTTCAATGCCCTCTTCAACTTTCCAGTTCTTCCTGGTCCACCTTGAACAATGACTATGACTGTGACTGGAGTACTTCAACATCCCTTTCACTGACTTTAAGAAGCCCTGCATCTTTACAAGATCTACAAACTGCATTTTACAAATGATTCTCATGTATTTGTCTGCACTGCAGGATTCGGGACAATATACATTTTTTCTCTCTGCCCTCCACTTCTCTCATCTATAAAACTGTGACAGTAACTGTATTATTAAAATGTTTAAATTGGCCGGTGGCTCATGTCTGTAATGTCAGCACTCTGGGAGGCCAAGGCGGGTGGATCCTACAAGGTCAGGAGTTCAACACTAGCCTGACCAACATGGTGAAACCCCATCTCTACTAAAAATACAAAAATTAGCGAGGAGTGATGGTGTGCACCTGTAATCCCAGCTACTCAGGAGGCTGAAGCAGGAGAATCATTTGAACCTGGGAGGCGGAGATTGCAGTGAGCAAGATCACAGCATTGCATTCTAGCTCAGGTGACA
>NW_022436942.1:70130139-70165084 GCF_009761245.1 Sapajus apella
TATATATATAAAATGTTTAAATTAGTTAATTTGTATAAAGTGCTTTCATATGCCTGATGATCGACTGTCCGTTGTTACTATAATCATATGGTCACATATCTTGCTCAAAATACTAATATAAGAGACTAGCAAAGCCATAATCACTATTGGTGAGAACAGTGCTAGGCATAAGTAAGAAAGGCTAACTGTGTGGGGACCAAATTACTAAGTGACCAACTCATTCATGTTTTTATGTTTAAATGACTTTTGCTGCCCTATGCAGCCTCATGAATCTAGGGGCTCAAATAACAAGGTAGCTGATGACAAGGATTTAATTCTCCTCCCTGGTACAATATAGTGCAACAAGTACTACCTGCTGGGCGTAGTACTTGGGATTACACACCTGTAATCCCAGCAAGCACTTTGGGAGGCCGAAGCTAAAAATACAAAAATTTGCCAGGCATGGTGGCATGTGCCTGTAATTTCAGCTACTCTGGAGGCGGAGGCATGAGAAATCACTTGAACTCAGGAGGCACAAGTTGCAATGAGCAGAGATCACACCACTGCACTCCAGCCTGGGCAACAAGGGCTAAACTTCATCTCAAAAAAAAGCAAACCTGAGTGCTCTGTGAAATGATCTATGAGGGCAGGGGTTGTGTTCATCTTGCTCAACACCATCTCCTCGCCCTTTGTTTCTTCTATAGTTTATCCTCGTGAAATACACGCAATAAGGACCTATTTTTTTCTCCAAAATCACTAAGAGAAAATGTCAGGGGATGGGACCTAAAGAAAAGGCAATCCCAATACCATTTGCTGAATCATCCTTCTCTTCCCAAATAATTCACAATGCTTCCTTTACCATGTCTTATATTTTTGTCTTAAATGAGACAAACTGTATTCCAGAAAGAATGCATTTTCCAAGATATAAAATTTTTTGAAGTGAATAAAAAAGGATATTCTGTTCATAGGCCTGTACATGCATTTTTTTTTTTTTTGAGACAGAGTCTCGGTCTGTCACCAGGCTCACTCCCACCACTACCTCCTGAGTTCAAGCAATTCTCATGCCTCAGCCTTCCAAGTAGCTGGGATTACAGGCATGGACCACCACATCCAGCTAATTTTTGTATTTTTAGCAGCTATATACATGTAAAGGATGGGCACAGTGGTTCACGCCTGTAATCCCAGCATTTGGGGAGGCCGAGACAGGCAGATCACAAGGTCAGGAGATCGAGACCATCCTGGTCAACATGGTGAAACCCCACCTCTACTAAAAAAAAAAAAAAAAAAAAAATTAGTCTGGCGTGGTGGCGTGCGCCTGTATTCCCAGCTACTTGGGAGGCTGAGGCAGGAGAATCACTTGAACCCAGGAGATGGAGGTTGCAGTGAGCCGAGATCGTGCCACTGCACTCCAGCCTGGCAACAGAGCAAGACTCCGTCTCAAAACAAACAAACAAACAAAGAAACAAACAAACGGAACAGACATCCATTCATTTAACATTATCCTGGTTACAAGGGAATAAACTGGAGACAGGTTTTTGTTTTATTTTTGAGATGGAGTCTTGCTCTGTCCCCCAGGCTGGAGTGCAGTGGCATGACCTCGGCTCACTACAACCTCCGCCTCCTGAGTTAAAGCTATTCTGCTGTCTCAGCCTCCTGAATAGCTGGGACTATAAGCATGTACCAAGACACCGGCTAACTTTTATATTTTTAGTAGAGATGACGTTTCGCCATGTTGGTCAGACTGGTTTTGAACTCCTGACCTCAGGTGACCCACCTGCCTCGGCCTTCCACAGTGCTGGGATTACAGGCATGAGCCACTGCACCTGGCCAAGACAGGTTTTTCTAGAAGCACCCTAGAAATAGCAAGAAAAGTAGAACCTAAACGAATAAATCAAATTTGTGGACTGTATAATTAGTCTAAGGAAAGAATGTAGTACTTATAATCAAAAGAAGCAAAAAAGTAAAGTTGAACTGAAATCACTGTTACTTACCTGTTTCCCTCCATACATCAATAAGCACATGAACAGCAAGGAGACAGTAATAGTCAGAAAATTGCAATTCTGTTTTCAAACAGGTTTTCCCTATAGGGGGAAAAAAATCATATCTATTTTAACATTTGTTCAACTATTACTGATCCCAAAGGAGTTTTTAAAAGCAGGAAAGTGACAGGAGGGAGAAGAGGAAAAGTAAAAAAGTAAGAATAAGTACCAGGAGAAAAATATAAGCCACGAATCAAAGGGTTCAAAAGAAGGTGAGACCACACTCAACTGGAATAGAAGGTAGGGTTCCAGAGCAGAGGTGGTATCCATGATGATCCCAAAGGGAGAGAAGGAAAATTTGAAGGAGGTTGAGGTGAAGAAAGTAACATAAGCCAAATGCCATGTATAACTAAATTCACACTGTGCTCCTGACTTTATTTAATTCTTTGGACTATAGAGAAATACTGACATTTATAGTCAGGCAATTTATATGTTTATCACATATATCCAGCAAAGGCTACACCCATCTGATGATCTTCTATTTCTAAACTAAATATTTATCTTACAATTTACAATATTCCTTTTGTTCACTTACAGTATATATATTAAGAATATTTAGGCCTACAGGCAGAAAATGTGATAATTATCATAAACTATGCAATCTATATGGGCCCCAATCTAATAAAAAGTTAATTCATCAGATAAAGAACATAGACAACTGAAAGCCAATGAGAATTATTTAAAACTCCAGGCTTAAGAAAGGCTTTACATCATATTACTTAGATGGTCTTCCCAGACAAAATATTCTCCTTATAAAATTCATTAAAAGAGGGTGCTACAGGTGCTTAAAAAACTGACTTCTAAGTCTTAGTGTAGATCAGGGAACTACTGCACATTTTGAATGGTTGCTCACCAAATTCTAGTCCATGCTGGTACCTTAACATCAATTCTCTGACCACACTCAATTTCTGATTTTTATCCATGGTGTGGTACAAGCCAAGTAACCTCGTCAGCTGCACCACACACAAATGTTGCTGCAGAGCTCTGATGTCAGCAGGCAGTGCCAGCTTATCCTCTGTTGGTGTCGACAAAGGAACAACTCCAAGTAACTGATTAATAAACTGCAAAGTGGGGAAAAAAGGAGCAAAGGTCTCAAAACACAACTAGTCTTCAGTAGGCCATCATTAACAGAAATAGAAATGGTCTAGAAAAAGACATCAAGAAAAAATAAAAAACTAAAATTCCTTTCGTATGCCATTTTCTATCTACCAAAATAGCTAAAATGAAAAAATTTATGACAGCACACAACACTGGTGAAGCTCCAATGAAACTGGCACACTCACTTATTACTGGCCAAAAGTATTTGTCAATACATGTACTACAGGCAGTGAAAGATTTTTAAAATTCTGAAAATGTTCAATAACTTATAGCATATTAATGTAATATATATTGTAGCAATGAAAACATTTTATTAGGAAGACTATACAAAAGAGCAGATTACCAAAAACTAAAAAAAAATTTAATCTTTAATTACACTGATAAATAAATTCTGAAAGGAAAGGTTATACATGGAAAGAAATTGTTTATCTCATATCAGTGACCCTAAATTTTTCTTAATTGAGCTTTTTACTATAATTATAGATTCACATTCAGCTATAAGAAATAACAGAGATCCATGTACCATTCATCCAGTTTCTCCCAAAGGTTATATCTTGCCTTAAAATGTTTTTCGTCCTTTAAATTTGGATAAAAATTAAAACCAAAAAACCCTGCATACCAGTTATAGTTATTTATTTCTTAAATACATGCTTATTTTTCTCTCACTTCTAAAATCCTATTAAGATGCCAGTAAGGAATAAAAAAAAGAATAGGCCAGGTGTGGTGACTCATGCCTGTAACTCCAGAACTTTGGAGGGCCAAGGCAAGCAGATCACTTGAGGCCAGGAGTTCAAGACCAGCTGAGACCACGTGGTGAAACTCCGTCTCTACTAAAAATACAAAAAAAAAAAAAAAAATTTAGCCAGACATCGTGGCGTACACCTGTAATCCCAGCTACTTAGGATGCTGAGGCAGGAGAATCACCAAGAGGCAGAGGTTGCAGTGAGCCAAGATTACTCTACTGTACTCCAGGCCTGGGCAACAGAGCAAAGACTCCATCTCAGAAAAAAAAAAAAATTAAAAAAGAAAAAGAATAAACTCAAGATCAAGAATATGTGAAGAGGCCAGGAGCGGTGGCTCAGGGCTATAATCCCACCACTTTGGGAGGCAGAGGTGGGAAGATCACTTGAGCTCAGGAGTTCAAGATCAGCCTGGGCACATAGCGAGACCTCATCTCTACTAAAAAAAAATATAGATATATACATGGATTAGATAGATAGAGATCACACGCACACACACGCACACGCACACGCACACACACACACACACACAGCCAGGCATAGTGGTGCATGCCTGTAGTTCCGGCTACTAAAGAGGCTGGGGCAGGAGGATGACTTGAGCCCAGGAATTTGAGGCTGCAGTGAGCCATCACAGCACCATTACACTCCAGCCTGGGTGATACAGCAAGACCCTTTCTCAAAAGAAAAAAAGAATATGTGAAGAAATGAGAGATGACAGCAAAAAAAAGTCATCACCCGATTTCAAAAGATACAAGAATAGATGGTAAGAAATAACCAACTTACATTGTCAAGAACACTGAAATCTAATAGTATGCAATGAGGAGGACCTCAATAACCAGGAAGCACACCCCAGTCAAAGAATCTTGGAAGAGGCCAGGCGCAGTGGCTCACGCCTGTAATCCCAGCACTTCAGGAGGCTGAGGCAGGCGGATCACGAGGTCAAGAGATTGAGGCCATCCTGCCAACACAGTGAAACCCCGTCTCTACTAAAAATACAAAAAATTTAGCCGCGTGTGGCGGCACGCGCCTGTGGTCCCAGCTACTCGGGAGGCTGAGGCGGAAGAATCACTTGAACCCAGGAGGTGAAGGTTATAGTGAGCTGAGATTGTGCCACTGCGCTCCAGCCTGGTGACAGAGCAAGATTCCATCTCAAAAAAAAAAAAAAAAAAAAAAAAAAAAGACTCTTGGAAGAGTCAAGAAACTAAGGCACCAGGTGTCCCTAAAGGATAAGGTGCTGATGGGAATGAAATACAATATATTAATTTCTAAAACATTAGGCCCCTCCCAAAGTTCACAGATGGAATTCCTAAGCGTGAGCAGAAAGAACAGCCTGGGTTTTACAGCCATAAGAATCTGAACCAGAGATACAGAGTCAGAGACGGCAGTCATAGCTGAAAACAGGGGAATAAATGAAATTTGCTTATTCAGTGATAATTCCAGCCTCCCACTCTATACTCCCAACCATATCCCAGAATGCTATCAGCCAAATGTATAAGTTCCTAAACAGATAGTGGCAAACAGGTTCTACGGAAAGCATTTCTTACACTGGTAAAGAAAGGGGTAGAAAGAACAGAATCTCATGCTTTATCCTAAGTATATAAGAAGGAAATTGAGCTGTTATAAACAACTAATTGCCTCCACCAAAGGGCACCAAGAGATTAAGATCGTAACTGTAAAAATAAATTGTTAAATAAGCCAATAATTTAGAAATATGGAGGAAAATAAAATAATTTAGTTGCAAGTGATTTGCATCTGTTGAGCTGGAACACAAAGAGTGACTACTGCCTTTCAACATAAGCCTTGTGCTACTATTTAACTTTTTCAATTTTATACAGTACATGTATTTTTTCTTTTTTTTTTTGGGGGGGGGGTCTCACTATGCTGTCCAGGCTGGGCTCAAGCAATCCTCCTGCTTCAGCCTCCTGAGTAGCTGTGACTATAGGTGCGTCCCACTGCACTCAGCTCCAATACATGTAATTTTTTAATACAAATTTTTTAAAAATTGCTTTGAAGAATGTCATGAGAAAAAAAATTTTTTGAATTAAAATTAAATCTCACTCATCCTGCAATGTCACATCTAATTTGCCTCAATTTATCTATAAGCGTATTAATTTTAATCATTATGATCAGATATATATTCCATACTTTTAGCAAACTGCAGCACTGATTTTCATGTTTTTGTTGTTGTTTTTGAGATGGAGTCTCACTCTGTCACCCAGGCTGGAGTGTAGTGGTGCAATCTCGGCTGACTGCAACCTCTACCTCCCAGGTTCAAGCGATTCTTCATGTTGGTCAGGGTGGTCTCGAACTCCTGACATCAAGTTGCCCACCTCAGCCTCCCAAAGTGCTGGGATTACAGACGTGAGCCACTGTGCCAGGCTATAATTTTCATGTTTTTTATTAAATGCCTGTATAGTTTCTACTACCAGTTCTTCCATTCTTGCAAGCCATTTTATGTACTAGTTATGTTTACTGCTGCCTTCTTTAGTGAATGCTAAATAAAAATCTTCCTGATAAGGTTTGTTACAAAACAATCTGCTCACTCTTTCAGTCTATACAGTTTTATTGCTGTGCAAAAAATTTCCTTAAAAACTAGAATCGGGGCCGGGTGCGGTGGCTCAAGCCTGTAATCCCAGCACTTTGGGAGGCCGAGGCGGGTGGATCACGAGGTCAAGAGATCGAGACCATCCTGGTCAACATGGTGAAACCCCGTCTCTACTAAAAATACAAAAAATTAGCTGGGCATGGTGGCACGTGCCTGTAATCCCAGCTACTCAGGAGGCTGAGGCAGGAGAATTGCCTGAACCCAGGAGGCGGAGGTTGCGGTGAGCCGAGATTGCGCCATTGCACTCCAGCCTGGGTAACAAGAGCGAAACTCCGTCCCAAAAAAAAAAAAAAAACAACTAGAATCGGCTGGGCGCAGTGGCTTATGCTTGTAATCCCAGTACTTTGGGAGGACGAGGCGGGTGGATCACCTGAGGCCAAGAGTTTGAGACCAGCCTGCCCAACATGCTGACACCCCGTCTCTACTAAAAATACAAAAATTAGCCAGGTGTGGTGGCATACACCTGTAATCCCAGCTACTTGGGAGACTTAGGCAGGAGAATCGCTTGAACCTGGGAGGTGGAGGTTGCAGTGAGCCAAGATCATGCCACTATACTCCAGCCTGGGTGACAGAGAAAGATTCTGTCTCAAAAAAAAAAAAAAAAAAAACCCAGAATCATTTTATTGTTTAGCTAAAACCCCAAAGCAAAGGAAACAAAAGATTAGAACATCACCCAATGTAAGCCATTTCAGGATAACTGGACTCACTGGCTCACTCTTAGGGGCTAGTCAGACTTTAGAAAGATTTGGTTCATAGTTTTTTAGAACAATTCTCAGCTTGAACCCACTTGGACAGTTCATAATCCTCTGACAAACATACTTGCTGAGTGGCAGGCTATTTAGCTACTGAAGTAATCCTACAGTCAAAAAGTAGCAGCAAAATTACCTCTCTCAAGTAAAATTTACCTAGACTTGGACTATAAATTCAATGGAACAACAGCTTTAAATCCTTATTCTCACAGAACAGTGACTAGAGCTTATCACTGCTAGTATTCCAGTAGGGGTCATCTTAATAGAATATTCTCACTATGTGGGATCACATGAGATGACCTAAGATTTTCAAACATACCAATGAAGCACAGTTGCACAGAAAAGGTTACTGGTACTAGATTGACAGTAGCAAACCTTTATGAACCTCAGCTAAAAGTAGCAAAGTGTTCCTTTAATGCAGCCCCACCATTTGATGCTTCAGCTAGCAAGATTGTAAGCACTGTGAGACAGGATCAGTTATTCCCTTCTCGTAGGGCTTTAGCACACAATATGCTCAACAAACACTCAATGAATGAATCCCTCCCACATGGTTTATCTACATTCTGCTTCAATCCCTCCAGCAATGTGAAGCTTACACACAGTACTTGAAAGAATTCTCACTACCAAGAAAGATCTTTTTCTCAGTGAGCCAAATTCTGAGCTCCCTGTAGAACTTCTTGCTGGTGGTCCCTGTCTTCCTCCCTCTTCTAAAGACAGCTTTTCCAATACGTGAACAGGAGTATCACTTTGTCCTTAACAGAACAAACCTCTCCTCACTCAACCATTTTTCTCTCTCATATGCTTCCAAATCCTCCTAGAACCCATAACTCTCCTTTCTGGATGTGCTACAATTTATCCAGAAACTTCCAGGGTTGGTATGAGCTGTGTAACCACAGCAACTCAAAGAGAGCTCTACTAAACCAGCGTGACGGGCGACAGTCATTTCAGAACCCCAGAGAGCACTGGTTACTTACCAGTTGGAGAATGCACTGATCCATCTGCCCAAATGTATAACCCCAAGTCTGCCAAAGTATTAAACCTTCAGGGACTAAAACTGTGGTCATTAAAAAAATAGTCTAATTATATCCACTGTGCTCCCAGTGCACTTCATTCATTTCACGTGGAGACAATGGAAGGCTTTCTGGGAGAATGGATGGTGGAAGCCCTGTCACAGAAAGACTTCCAATCTTCCCAACCTGGCCAACATGGTGAAACCCCATCTCTACTAAAAATACAAAAATTATACAGGCATGGTGGTACACCTATAATCCCAGCTGCCTGGGAGGTTGAGGCAGGAGAATCCCTTGAACCAGGAGGCAGAGGTTGCAGTGAGCAGAGATTACACCACCGCACTCCAGCCTGGGCAACAGAGCGAGAGCGAGACTGTATCTCCCAAAAAAAAAAAAAAAAAAAAAAAAGAAGAAGAAAAGAAAGAACACATTAGAAGGAAAGGCCACTAGACTTTAAAACGTAAACTTTGGCCGGGCGCGGTGGCTCAAGCCTGTAATCCCAGCACTTTGGGAGGCCGAGGCGGGTGGATCACGAGGTCAAAAGATCGAGACCATCCTGGTCAGCATGGTGAAACCCCGTCTCTACTAAAAATACAAAAAATTAGCTGGGCATGGTGGTGTGTGCCTGTAATCCCAGCTACTCAGGAGGCTGAGGCAGGAGAATTGCCTGAACCCAGGAGGCGGAGGTTGCGGTGAGCCGAGATCGCGCCATTGCACTCCAGCCTGGGTAACAAGAGCGAAACTCCGTCTCAAAAAAAAAAAACGTAAACTTTGTGCTGCAGAATTGCATCAATAGGATCAAAGAACAAACTATAGACTGGGAGAATACATTTGAAACCACGTATCTGAAAAAGAACTTGTATCTAGGATATATAAAGAACTCTGCAAACTCAACAGTAGGAAACACTTATTTATTTTATAGAACAAAGCATTGCCCAATTCTCAAAAATTAAAAAAAAAAAAAGGCCAGGCACAGTGGCTCACACCTATACTACCATCAATTTGGGAGGCTGAGGCAGGTGGATCACTTGAGATCAGAAGAGTTCAAGACCAGCCTGGCAAACATGGCAAAACCCTGTCTCTAACTAAAAATACAAAAATTAGCCAGGCGTGGTGGTGTGTGCCTGTAGTCCCAGCTACTCAGGAGGCTGAGGCACAAGAATCACTGGAACCCAGGAGGCAGAGGTTGTAGTGAGCCTGGGCCAGAGAGTAAGACCCTGTCTCCAAAAAAAAAAGAAAAGAAAAGAAAAAAAAATTAATAAAAAGAATCATACTATGTGTAACTTCTGAGATTGGCTAATTTTACTCAGCATAAACGCCTGGAGAGTCATCCATCTGGTTGCTGCGATCTTCGCTCACTACAGCCTCTGTTTCTCCTGGATTCAAGTGATTATCTCACCTCAGCCTCCCACATAGCTGGGAATATAGGTGTTCGCCACCATGCCTGGCTAATTATTTTGTATTGTTAGTAGAGACAAGGTTCCACCATATTGGCCAGGCTGGTCTGGAACTCCCGACCTCAAGTGATCCGCCAGCCTGGGCCTCCCAAAGTGCTGCGATTACAGGTGTAAGCCACTGTGCCCAGACTCTTTTTTCCTTTTTTTTTTTTTTTTTTTAAGAGACAAGAGTCTCACTGTGTCACCCAGGCTGGAATGCAGTGACATGATTATAGCTCACTGCAGCCTCAAACTCCTGGGCTCAAGCGATCCTGCCGCCTCAGTCTCCCAAGTAGCTGGGAACTACAGGCACACGCAATAGTACCTGGCTCTACTTCACATTCGTAAAATGACAAAATTATAAAGATGAAAAACATAGTGGCTGCCCAGTATACAGATGGGAGAGAGGGAGGTGGCTATTGTTATTAAAGGGTACAATGTGGGATTCTGGTGCTGGTGGGACTGGTTCTGTATCTTGACTATGGTAGTAATTGCACAAATCCATATGCGCCAAATACTGCACTAAATCCATACACACACACCCAACACACATAAAAGTCAGTGCATACAAAACTGGCAAAAACTGAGTAAGTTCAACAGATTAGAGCAATAGCAATTTCCTAATTATATGACACTGTAATTGTGCAAGATGTTGCCACTGGAACAAAACAGATGAAGAATATGAGATCTGTGTTATTTCCTCCAACTACAACTAAAACAGGCAAAAAAAGGAGAATCCATCATCTATTAGGGATTTACTCCCACTGTGATTTAACCAGAAACTATGCCTTCAATACAATAAAACACAGAGTACTTAGCTTGACAGGGCAGTTATCATTGAATCTCATGATCATCAATTCCACACATTTTAGAAAAGAAACCCAAACATTTAACCTCTGTGTTTCAATAAATAGAGGAACCCAACAAACTTCTAAACTGTACCGTACTTACTTTTGTACACTGTGTAGCAGGTAAGAGGTCAACAAACACCTTAAGGTCTGTAAAACAACAAGGTTTATCGCCAAACTTTTTAAAATACTGGAACATTAATTCTTCTGGATCACCTGCAGGATGCAGAACAAAATCACTCTACCATTCATGAACAGAAGCAATTTCTATTTAAGTGAGAATCTAATTTGAAAACATTCATTTCAATTAAAACAAATTTTGCTTGAGGCTAGTCCCAAGATAGTGGGTTATCTCAACTGCTTGTTCAGTTACTGACTGAACTCACTGTTCTACTCTTCCCCCCTTTGACCACCACTGCATCTCACTAATATTTAAAAAATAAAAAAATAAAATAGGCTGGATGGAGTGGCTCACAACTGTAATCCTAGCACTTTGGGAGGCCAAGGTGGACAATCACTTGAAGTCAGGAGTTCCAGACAAGCCTGGCAACATGGTAAAACCCATCTCTACTAAAAATACAAAAATTTGCCGGGTGTGGTAGCACATGCTTGTAATACCAGCTGCTCCAGAGGATAAGACAAAGGATTGTTTGAACCCAGAAGGTGAAGATTGCAGTTAGCCACGATGATGCCACTGCACTTCAGCCTAGGTAACAGAGCAAGATAAAATTAAATTAAAAATTATAAAATAGGCCAGGCACGGTGGCTCATGCCTGTAATTCCAGCACTTTGGGAGGCCAAGGCAGGAGGATCACCAGAGGTTAGGAGTTCAAGACCAGCCTGGCCAACATGGAGAAACTCCGTCTCTACTAAAAATACAAAAAATTAGCCAGGCGGGTGGCGCCCACCTGTAATCCCAGATGCTTAGAAGGCTAAGACAGGGGAATAAGCTTGAACCCAGGAGGCAGAGGTTGTAGTGAGGAGAGATTATGCCACTGCACTCCAGCCTGGGCGACAGACGAAGACTTCATCTCAAAAAAAAAAAAAAAAAACTGTAAGCTAGGCCAGGTGCAGTGCATCATGCCTGTAATCCTAGCACTTCAAGAGGCTGAGGTAGGCAGATCACTTGAGGCCAGGGGTTCAAGGCCAGCCTGGGCAATATGGCAAAACCTCATCTCATCTGCCCAAAGCCACTGTGCCCAGCCTCTTTTTTTTCTTTTTTTTTTAAGAGACAGGGTCCATTCATTAGCAAATATTTTCGGGCTACGAAGACATTTGTTTCCCAAACATGACTGAGTCACTGCAGGTCTCAAATAATGAATATAGCATTTGGGCATAAAGGGCATTCTCCAAGCTTCCCAGATATCATATGGTTTCTTACCGAGTTTGTACTCATCATTACAACCTTGACTTCGTAAACGCCTAATCAGCTCCAGTTTAGCTAGATGTGGTCCTCGGAGATGGCGAGAACTTTTAGATTCTTCCGTTATCCGATCTTCTATAAACTTCACAGCTTCTTCTGCAGAATAATGTACTTCTCCTTCTAAAGAGCTAAGGAGATGCACATGAAAAAGGTATTTTATTGCCTCTATTATCCTTCCCAAAGCTTAAAGTCAAGCCAAACTCATTTAAAAAAAAAAAAAACAAAACAAAAAGAAAAACCACTTTGATAATTATAAAATAATACGAACAGGAATAATAGAGAACTATGAACATATTCTAACAGATAACATAAGATTACTCAGTTTTGGCATTTGATTACTGCAGCATAACTAACTACTTTACCTTTTTTTAAAAAAAATGAATAGCGTTATATATATAAAATATTGCCTGGCCGGGCATGGTGGCTCACATCTGTAATCCCAGCACTTCGGGAGGCTAAGACGGGCAGATGATTTGAGGTCAGGAGCTCGAGACCAGCCTGGCCAACACAGTGAAACCCCGTCTCTACTAAAAGTACAAAATATTAGCCGGGCGTGGTAGCACATACCTGTAGTCCCTGCTACTCAGGATGCTGAGGCAAGAGAATCGCTTGGACCCAGGAGGCAGAGGTTGCAGTGAGCCAAGAGCACACCATTGCACTCCAGCCTGGGTGACAGAGTGAGACTCCATCTCAAAAAAAAAAAGAAATATTGCCTAATAAAAATATAAGGTTGGGTGTGGTGGCTCGCACCTGAAATACCAAGCACTTTGGGATGCTGAGGTAAGAGGACTGCTTGGGCCCACAAGGTTAAGACCAGCCTAGGCAATACATGGAGATTCCATCTCTACAAAAAATTTAAAAATTAGCCAAGTGTGGTGATGCACACCTGTACTCCCAGCTACTTGGGAGGATGATGTGAGATGATCACTTGAGCTTGGGAGGTGGAGATTACAGTCAGCCAAGGTCATGCCACTGCACTCCAGACTAGGTAACAGAGAAAAACCCCATCTCAAAAAAAAAAAAAAAGGTGGACACAGGGACTCAAACCTGTAATCCTAGCATTTTGGGAGGCCAAGGCGGGTGGATCACTTGAGCTCAGGAGTTCGAGACCAGCCTGGGTAATATGGTGAAACACCATCTCTACAAAAAATACAAAAACTAGCCAGGTGGTGGTTCACGCCGATAGTCCCAACTACTCTGGGGGCTGAGGCAAGAGCATCGCTTAAGCCCAGAAGGCAGAGGTTGCAGTGAGCCAAGATCGCACCACTGCACTCCAGCTTAGGTGACAGAGTGAGACTGCCTCAAAAAAATACAAAAATTTAAAATTAAATATATACACACACATACACACACACACACACAATTTTTGAGATGGGTCTTGTACATTTTATTTTATAGCTTGAAGAGTAAACGCTGAGCAAAATTAGGTAACCTAGTTAATATTATGAAGTAAGCATCAGCTCATAACTGTCATCTTGAATCTACTTCTGTATTGATATTTTATTTTATTATTATTTTTTTTTGAGACGGAGTTTCGCTCCCAGCTAATTTTTTGTATTTTTAGTAGAGACGGGGTTTCACCATGTTGACCAGGATGGTCTCGATCTCTTGACCTCGTGATCCACCCGTCTCGGCCTCCCAAAGTGCTGGGATTACAAGCGTGAGCCACCGCGCCCGGCATGTATTGATATTTTAAAAGATCTCTTTTGGCCAGGCGCGGTGGCTCAAGCCTGTAATCCCAGCACTTTGGGAGGCCGAGGCGGGTGGATCACGAGGTCAAGAGATCGAGACCATCCTGGTCAACATGGTGAAACCCCGTCTCTACTAAAAATACAAAAAATTAGCTGGGCATGGTGGCACGTGCCTGTAATCCCAGCTACTCAGGAGGCTGAGGCAGGAGAATTGCCTGAACCCAGGAGGCGGAGGCTGCGGTGAGCCGAGATCGCGCCATTGCACTCCAGCCTGGGTAACAAGAGCGAGACTCCGTCTCAAAAAAAAAAAAAAAAAAAAGATCTCTTTTATTCCTTTAACTCTAGATGCCTATTTAAAAAAAACATTTTTATTGTAGTACTTCCCACAATAGCCAATAACAAAAGGATAAAGGAAAAAAAGAGATCTTCAAAAATCCAAGTATCATCAATAGGGAAAAGGCTAAATGAATTATGGCACACTGGAGTACTCGTAAGCCACTTTAAAAAAAAAAGAAAGAGATCTACACATACCAGAAATGAAAGATGTTCAAGATATATTTTAACGCAGAAAATAACAGGTTGCAAATCATGTCTAATGCAATCTCATTTTTATATTAAACATAAGAATAATTGGGGCCGAGTGCAGTGGCTCAAGCCTGTAATCCCAGCACTTTGGGAGGCCGAGGCGGGCGGATCACGAGGTCAAGAGATCAAGACCAACCTGGCCAACATGGTGAAACCCCGTCTCTACTAAAAATATAAAAATTAGCTGGGTGTGGGGGCATGTGCCTGTAATCCCAGCTACTCGGGTGGCTGAGGCAGGCGAACTGCTTGAACCTGGGAGGTGGAGGTTGCAGTGGGCCGAGATTGCGCCACTGCACTCCAGCCTGCCGCCTACCGACGGGGCGACCTTCCTTATCAAAAATAAAAAAAAAAAAAAAAGAAAAAAAAGAATTGGGCGGACTCGGTGGCTTATGCCTGCAATCCCAGCTCTCTGGGAGGCCAAGGCGGGTGAATCACAAGGTCAGGAGATCGAGACCATCCTAGCTAACATAGTGAAACCCCATCTCTACTGAAAATACAAAAAATTAGCCGGGCGTGGTGGTAGGTGCCTGTAGTCCCAGCTACTCGGAAGGCTTACGCAGGACAATTGCTTGAAGCAGGGAAGCAAAGGCTACAGTGAGCCAAAATCACACCACACCACTGCACTCTAGCCTAGGCGACAGAGCAAGACTCTGTCTTAAAAAAAAAAAAAAGGAAGAAAATAATAATAAAGCCAGTTGCAGTGGCTCATGCCTATAATCCCAGCACTCTGGAAGGCCGAGGCAAGTGAACCACCTGAGATCAAGAATTCAAGACCGCCGGGCGCGGTGGCTCAAGCCTGTAATCCCAGCACTTTGGGAGGCCGAGGCGGGTGGATCACGAGGTCAAGAGATCGAGACCATCCTGGTCAACATGGTGAAACCCCGTCTCTACTAAAAATACAAAAATCAGCTGGGCATGGTGATGGGTGCCTGTAGTCCCAGCTACTCGGGAGGCTGAGACAGGAAAATTTCTTGAATGCAGAAGGCAGAGGTTGCAGTGAGCCAAGATTGTGCCATTGTACTTCAGCCTGGGTAACAAGAGCAAAACTCTGTCTCAAAAAAAAAAGAACAATTATCTTAGCATAAAGATGGAACTAAATCAGAAGGAAAGGCACCAAACTGTTAATAAGAGTTATTTCTGGAATGGCAGAATAAGTAGAAATTAGCTCACAACATATTTCGACACTAATAAGATTTTTAGAATGAATTCATGTATTTCATATTTTATAAAATGGGGGGAAAAAATCCCTTAATTTTTTTTTTTTAAGAGACGTGGTTTCTCCATGTTGGTCAGGCTGGTCTTGAACTCCTGACCTCAGGTGATCCACCCACCTCGGCCTCCCAAAGTGCTGGGATTACAGGCATGAGCCACCATGCCCAGCCCAAATCTCTTACAGACATAAAAAGGGAATTCAACTGGCTTATGAGGAAAGCCTTTCACTACCACATATTAAAAAGTGCCATTATAATTCAGGAAAGAAGACAACTTACTGTTCACCTTCAGCAGGAGGAGTCCAGGCCTCTTCAATCAGTCGAAAGACAGAATCGAAATAAGTCAGATAGAACTGCCAGTCATCTGAGCTAAAATCAGATTGAATGATGCACACAGGATTAAACCCAAGTTGTGACAGATCTGCCTTAGGAACCATGATATTCAAGTTATTTTCTAATTTATATTTTAGTATGTAGTAAGTTGGCTCACCCCCACCCGTCCCATGTTTCCTTTACAACTCTAAAAGGGCATTTTCCAGAGGCATTTTCAAAGTAATACTACTTTGTATTTGTAAACAGTAATAAACTACTCTTTCCTTCAATAAAATGACCAAGTCTAGAAAACTAATATTCGTAGCAGAAAAGTCCCTACATAAACACCTCCGAAATGAAGAGAAGGGGAGAGAAGTGTTCTAGCAAAGAATGAAGACTCTTTTAGGAGAATATTGAATTTGAGAAATTAATGATTTTCAGTGTTCATTCTTAAGCACTAACTAAATTTCAGCACCATGGTGCCGCAAGTACCATTTTTTTTTTTTTTTTTTTGAGACAAGAGTCTCACTCTGTCACCCAGGCTGAAGTGCAGTGGTGCAATCTCAGCTCACTACAACCTCTGCCTCCTGGGTTCAAGCCATTCTTGTGCCTCAGGTGCCCAAACAGCTGGGACTACAGATGTGGGCTACCACACCTAGCTAATTTTTGTATTTTTAGTAGAGACAGGATTTTGCCATGTTGGCGGGGCTGGCCTCAAACTCCTGACCTCAAGTGATCTGCCCGCCTCGGCCTCCCCAAGTGCTGGGATTACAGGCATGAGCCACCACGCCCGGCCTACAAGTACCATTATAATACTCTACTGAAAGATTAAACCTCCTTAAAAATGTTACAAACATGCAGGACATAACTACTATAAGAAAACTTTATGTCTAGAAACTTCAAAACACAGACACCAAGAAAATCAATAGTGAAGTCTTAAAGCCTCACTAGTCAAATGGTAGAAAAGAAATCTTTGACTCACTTTTTTAGTAAGAGGCGCCGGGAAAGGGCATTGCACTCTGGCCACCTGCTCAGCTTCTTGTACATAGCCATGCATTTGTTTTCCCGACTCTGAATCTCACTTGTCAACTTCTCTAAAATTAGAAGTTGTAAAAGTTGGTAAGCTGGTTTCGTTTCTGCTCAATAACCAGAATAGAATCCAACCACAAGAAGAAAAATGTCACATTTTCTTTTGTCTTTTTTTTGAGACGGAATTTTGCTCTTGTTGCCCAGGTGGGAGTACAATGGCGAGATCTCTGCTCACAGCCATCTCCACCTCCTGGTTTCAAGCAATTCTCCTATCTCTCAGCCTCCCGAGTAGCTGGGATTACAGACATGTGCCACCATGCCAGGATAATTTTATAGTTTTAGTAGACACAGGGTTTCTCCATGTTGGTCAGGCTGGTCTTGAACTACCAATCTCAGGTGATCCGCCTGCTTCAGCCTCCCAAAGTGCTGGGATTACAGGCGTGAGCCACCACACCCAGACTTTTTTTTGAGACGGAGTTTCGCTCTTGTCGTCCAGGCTAGAGTACGGTGGCATAATCTTGGCCCACTGCAACCTCCGCCTCCTGGGTCCAAGCGATTCTCCTGTCTCAGCCTCCCAAGTAGCTGGGATGACAGGTACCTGCCACCACATCTGGCTAATTTTTGTATTTTTAGTAAAGATGGGGTTTCATCATGTTGGCCAGGCTGGTCTGGAACTCCTGACCTCAGGTGATTACAGGCATGAGCTACCAGGCCCAGGCTAAATGTCACATTTTCCTACTCACTCTCTTAGAAAATGGGACCACTATTACATACAAACTACTACTACCTTACTAAAGATTGTTTTACTGCCAGAAAAAAGTACATTACTGACACTACACTTTTTTTAACCATTTTCTTTGTAAAATGATAGGATCCACGATGTAATGGATTGAAGATCTATTAACAGTACATGGGATATACTTATAAAATCCCAACAGCATCTAGGGCCAAGTAAATTTAGTCCATAGGCTGCCCATCCATACAGTTCCAAAACATCAAATAGGGCTGGGCTAACATGAGGTGAGAAAGGTGAGATGCTGGAAGAAGACAAAAGAAAGCAGAGATGAATCCAGCTCTTTCCAAACAACTGCAAACTAAAAAACTAGGATGATAGTTCTGACCAAATTAGATTTGCCCAACAGTTTAGCAGATTAAGGATACCAACAATTACATTATGAATGTCTTGTTGAGAATCTAAATTTTAACTATTGATAAAACTATAATCTAGTTTTAAAAAAAAGAAAAGAAAAGAAAAAGGCCGGGTCTGATGGGTCGCACCTGTAGTAATGCCAGCACTTTGGGAGGTTGAAGCACGCAGATCGCTTGAGCCTAGGAGTTCAAGACCAGCCTGGGCAACATAGTGAGTCCGCGTCTCTACAAAAATTACAAAAATTAGCCAGGTATGGTGGCACACACCTGGAGTCCTAGCTATTTAGGAGGCTGCGGTGAGAGGATCACTTAAACCTAGGAGGTCAAGGCTACAGTGAGCTGGGATGGTGCTACTGCATTCCAGCCTGGGTAACAGAGCAAGGCCCTATCTCAAAAAAAAAAAAAAAAAGTTTATTGTGAGTAGTCTAAATATCCATCAAGAACTGGTTAAGTAAATTATCTACATTCACACTGTGGAACACTGGACAGTCATTAAAGAGAGTGACGCAGTGAACTTTTATCTCTAGAAAATACTATTATAATAATAAAATATTGGAGGCTGGGTATGGTGGCTTATGCCTATAATCCCAGCACATTGGGAGGCTGAGGAGGGCTGACCATGAGGTCAAGAGATAGAGATCGGGCCGGGCACGGTGGCTCACGCCTGTAATCCCAGCACTTTGGGAGGCCAAGGCGGGTGGATCACGAGGTCAAGAGATCGAGACCATCCTGGTCAACATGGTGAAACCCCGTCTCTACTAAAAATACAAAAATTCAGCTGGGCATGGTGGCGTATGCCTGTAATCCCAGCTACTCAGGAGTCTGGGGCAGGAGAATTGCCTGAACCCGGGAGGCGGAGGTTGCGGTGAGCCGAGATCGCGCCATTGCACTCCAGCCTGGGTAACAAGAGCGAAATAAAAAAAAAAAAGAGATAGAGATCATCCTGGCCAATATGGTGAAAACCCGTCTCTACTAAAAACACAAAAATTAGCTAGGCATGGTGGCACGTGCCTGCAGTCCCAGCTACTCGGGAGGCTTGAGGCAGGAGAATGGCTTGAACCTGGGAGGCAGAGGTTACAGTGAGCTCAGATTGTGCCACTGCACTCCAGCCTAGCGAAAGAGCGAGACTCTGTCTCAAAAAATGAAAGAAATAATGGAGCCAGTGTGGTGGTGCATGCCCATAGTCCTAGCTAGTTGGGAGGCTAAGGCAGGAGAATCACTTGAGCCCAGGGGTTCAAGTCCAGCCTGGGCAACACAGTGAGACCTCATCTCTTTAAAATAAATAAATAATAAAAATAAATAATGGGTATAAGAGCAGAGGTCACAAACTCAAATGCCTTCATAAGACAGACAGGTAAATACAGAAGGAATGTTTGTTATATCTACAGAGTATGAATCCTGACTAGAGGGGTATTAATTAATTTAAAATTTTTAAAGAAAATAAATTTTTTTAATAAAAACATTGTGTAACTGAATAAGATTATTCTATGAGCCAGGTATACTGTTTTCACTTGTTTCAAAAAAAAAAAAAAAAGTGGGGAAAATAAATATTTAGAAGAATATAAAGGATAACTGCAAGAAAACCTAGAGGAAGAGGGCTAGAGATCTGGAGCATAATCTTTCACACTCCTTTAAGTTTCTGAATCTGTTAATTATTTTCAAGTAAAAATTTTTAAAAATAAATTTATTTTCGATCTACTACTAAAAAAATTAATTTATTATGTACAGAAAAGTCTGGAAAAATATAACAAAATATCAAAGGTGTTTTTTTATGTCTTTATGTCCTTATGTGGAAATTTTCTACAATAAACATTTTTCATGATTAAATAGGAAAAAAAAAAAAGCTTCAAGAAAAATTTTTTTAATTACCTCCTAATTTCCCTCTGATGACATCCAAGGCCTCCTGGTACTTTCCCAAACGTTCCAGGATCATATAATAAAGTTCAACCTTACAAGGAAGAAAAACAAGAAGTGTAATGTCTGAAACTTTTCAGTAATAAAAAGACAGTCATTTACAGGTTTTTAAATAGTCATTTAATAGAGCATATCTTCAAATGAGATGAAACTGACAGTAAGAAGCAGGTAACAGGGTCTTCTCCATCTAAATCTCTCCCGTCTATACACATCTCAGCCTACAGAACTTGATGCAAACAGCTCAGTGATCATTAGACCTAAGCTGAGCGCTTCATATTTACCTGAAGGCCAAGAGTGAGGACCCAGCTATCAAACTGGAACAAAACAACAGTTTATAATATCGTAACATACTATTGTAGCACTAGAAAAAAAAAATGAAAACACAAAACTAGGGCTTAAAATACGCACTTCAGCCTCGGCTTCTATCTTGTCCTCTTTCACCATTTTTTCTACCATTCTCTCAGCAAGGGGCAGAAACATTGTTTTTGAGAGGTTTTCATCCTGTGCCGATATAGACTGAAAGAAGAAAAATAACATTTCATTCTAATTTCTCCCTTGCTTGCACTATTTATATTAACATGCAGACCATTACTGTGACTTGAGCACATAATTATCAATCCACCATGTCAAATATCAGACCCAATCTGAATTCCCTGCCAAGGAGGTACATTAGACAGTGGTTTGCTTTATAAGATTTCCTTACTCCAGATTCATTATCCTATGTGTTCTTGAAATACTGAGCTTCCTACAATACAACCTAGCATTTAAGTAGGTTATTTATACATTTTTCTAGAAGTATGTAAAGAGGGAGCATGCCTATACTGTTTATTATACATAATGAGTATTATCAGGTATTTGAAGAGGAAAGCATTCCAGGTATGTTTAAGATGTTCACATTAGAAAAAGAGAAATGCCAATTCCTTCTATTACACAGTTTACTAGTAGCTGGTTACCTTAAATTGGTAACTAAAATTAACAGATTAAATTAATAAAGTTAATAACACCAGATTCTGCTCACAACTCACTTAATCCTTGTAAAAAAAAAAAAAAAAAAAAAACCTTTCAAGGTATTATGCTTATTATGCTTATTTTATAAGGAAACTAAGGTTAGGCTAGGCGTGGTGGCTCATGTCTGTAATCTTAGCACTCTGGGAGGCTGAGACAGGTGTATACCTTGAGGCCAGGAGTTTGAGAACAGCCTGGCCAACACAGCAAAACCCCCATGTCTACTGAAGAAGAAAAAAAAATTAGCTGGGTGTGTGTGGTGGTGCATGCTTGTAATCCTAGCTACTCAGGAGGCTGAGGCATGAGAATCGCTTGAACACAGGAGGTACAGTAAGATGAGTGCACTCTAGCTTGGACAACAGAAAAAAAAAAAAAAATTAAGGCTAAGAGTTACTCAGGAGGCTGAGGCATGAGAATCACTTGAACCCAGGTAGTATAGTAAGCTGAGTTCACTGCACTGTAGCTTGGACAACAGGAAAAAAAAAATGAAATTAAGGCTAAGAGTTTCCTCCAACAGCTCTCTTTAAGACATGTGGTAAAGCTAGTGTATGAAGGCAGACCCCATAACATCCGTTCTTAATCACTACTTTTAATTACTTCCTCCTCATCATCTCCTATATAGAATCTCTCGGTCCGTGGGAGAGAACTGTCTCCTTTCTGCAAAACAGCAAACTGAGGCTCAGAAAGGAGAAGCAATAAAAGAAGGCCACCCAGTTCAATGAGCCTTCACTAACCAACAATATTGTCTTAAAGGCAAACCACAAGTTGTAATATCAAACATTTCAAGGCTCATGCTTGAAATAGATCAGAGATTCAAGGGAAATACAGTCCATGCTGCACAAATAAACTAATATACCAACTCATAAATACTCAAAATCCCTAACTTAACTGACAACACATAAAGTCCCTGTTTGACATGCTGCAACACATTACACAAAATGTTCACAGCCAGATGCAGAGGCTCATGCCTGTAATCCCAGCACTTTGGGAGGTTAAGGCAGGAGGACTACTTGAACCCAGGAATTCAAGACCAGCCTGGTCAAAAGAGCAAGACCCTGCATCTATAAAAAAAAAGTAGCTTTTTTTTAATTAGGCAGGTGAGGTGGTATGCACATGTAGTCCCAGCTATTTGGAAGGGTGAGGTAGAGGGATCGCTTAAGCCCAGGAGGTCAAGGCAGCAGTGAGCTATGACTGCACCATTGCACGCCTGCCTGGCTGACTGACAGAGCAGGATCTTGTCTAAAATAAGTTCAGAAGGCACACTGAGGACAATGACTATATAAAACATAAAAGCAAACCTCAATCCCATTCTGAATGCCATACTCACTTGCATAATTAAGCTCATCACAGACCAAAAGTAGTAGGGATTTTTGGGGACAATCTTATATAGAGCCATGCCAGCCTGAAAGAGAACCATAAATATTTTATTTAGAAAACACCATACGGAGGGCAATTAATGATCTAGATACATGGCAGAAAGTTTCTTAGGAGGACAGAAAGGTACGTACATATCCCAGTTAGTGTAAATGCCTAGTGACTTGATGGCTAGAGTAATAGCAGTAATCACAAAGGTGAATTTTCATATTATGAGAGATATTTCACTTTCTGAACCAGATCCTTCTAAACTTAAAGTCCAATATTTCTAGAATTCCCTGCAATCCACTATAGTTCTAGAAGACTACAAAGCAAACAAAACATTTGCCTCGTAATTGTACATCGATAAACTTTACTAAAAACACCATACTAACCAGTTATTAGTAAAAACAAATAAACAAGCCCAGAGAATACACTTAAACTTCAATCAGAAAATATTACCATGTCATAATTCAAAAATTCTTCCTTAGGTTAGGAAAATAAGGTTTCCTCAAGATTCCAGTAATTAGAACTGAAATCTTTCATTATGAAATGTATAAAACACAAATGCTTAAAAGCAGAAACACTTAAAAAGGAATAAAGTGGACCTCTTCAAGCATGATTGGGATTCTGTCTTAAATCAGCCAACTAGTAACTGATGCCAAGAACTCCATCCGCTAATTTTTATATGTTTTTTAATCTTTTGCCTACTACCAATCTACTTCAAAAATTACATGGAGCTCCTATGAAGTAAAAGAAACTATCTATTCCTGCCAAAGACACAAAGATCAAGTCCCTGCCCCAAAGGCACTTAAAAGCGAGGGAGAAGACAATACATAAATGACTGAAATGTATTTAGCAATAAAAATAAATGTCTGGGCCAAGCGTAGTGGCTCATGCCTGTAATCCCAGCACTTTGGGAGGCCAAGGCTGGAAGGTCACCTGAGGTCAAGAGTTCGAGGCCAACCCAGCCAGCATGGAGAAAGGCCATCTCTACTAAAAATACAACAATAAGCCAGGTGTGGTCGTGGGCACCTGTAATCCAAGCTACTCGGGAGACTGACAGGAGAATTGCTTGAGCCCAGGAGGCAGAGACTGCAGTGAGCAGAGACTGCGCCACTGCACCTGGGCAACAGAGCGAGACTCTGTCTCCAATCAATCAATCAATCAATCAATTAATGTCCTTGGCCAGGCATGATTACTCATGTCTGTAATCCCAACATTTTTGGAGGGTGAGGCAGGAGGATCGCTTGAGCCCAAGGAGTTTGAGACCAGTCTGAGCAACATTGTGAAATCTTGTCTCTATAAATTACACAGACACACACAGGCGCACACACACACACACACACACACACACGTTAACCAGGTGTGGTGGCATGCACCTGTGGTCCCAGCTACTCGAGAGGCTGAGGTGGAAGGATCACTTGAGCCCGGGGAGGTCAAGGCTACAGTCAGCTGTGATCACACCACTGCACTCCAGCCTGGGCAACAGAGACCGACCCTATCTCAAAATTTAAAAAATAATAATAAAAATAAATGTTCTGGCCGGGTGCAGTGGCACATACCTGTAATCCCAGCACTTTCAGAGGCTGAGGTGGGTGGATCATGAGGTCAAGAGATCAAGACCATCCTGATCAACATGGTGAAACACCATCTCTACTAAAAAATACAAAAAATAGCCAGGCGTGGTGGTGCACGCTTGTAGTCCCAGCTACTTGGGAGGCTGAGGAGGAAGAATCACTTGAACACGGAGCCAGAGGTTGCAGTGAGCCGAGATTGTACCACTGCACTCCAGCCTGGTGTCAGAGCGAGACTCCATCTCAAAAAAATAAATAAATAAAAATAAATGTTCTATGCAAAACACCATGCTAGGGTGTTTCCTAGGAAGGCAAAGTTGTTCTTTTCCTTACCTTCTCTTTCTTTAAGGGAAAGTAGAGACGGGAGCTTTATCATTAACACACTTCCAAAGTAGCCACCTTTTACATGACTTTGAAGGTTAAACAGAACATCTGGGGGATGGGGGAGATGGGGTATAGTGAAGATACATATAAAACTACAAATATTTGAGATGAATGGGCAAGTGAATCAACTCAAAGTAGGAAAAAAACAAGTCTGAACAAAAAACAATTAAAGAAAGTCAAGGGACTTATGTTGATAAGAACAAGCAGGATGTCTGGCTAAAACAAGGAGTAATAGGAAAAACGTTGAAAGGTAAACCAAAATACTTTTGTTGTAAGGTATTAAAAAAAGAGTCTATATAGAATAGAGAAGTAATATGTATAAATCTATACTTGTCTAGGAATAACATCTTAGCAGTTACTGGGAATAAACAATAGGAAGAAAGAAAATGTGAGGTGATGAGACATGAAACCAGGATGGGGTAGATCAAATAGAAAAGAGACCTGGAAAGATACAGCAGAGGCCCAGCATGGTGGCTCATGCCCGTAATCCCAGCTCTTTGGGAGGCTGAGGCAGGAGTTTGAGACCAGCCTGGCCAATGTGGTAAAACCCTGTCTCTACTAAAAATATGAAAATTAGGACCAGGCACAATGTCTCAAGCCTGTAATCCCAGCACTCTGGGAGTCCAAGGCAGGCAGATCACCTGAGGTGAGGGGTTCGAGACCAGCCTGACCAACATGGAGAAACCCTGTCTGTAATAAAATACAAAATTAACCGGGGGTGGCAGCGCATGCCTGTAATCCCAGCCACTCGGGAGGCTGAGACAGGAGAATCGCTTGAATCTGGGAGGCGGAGGTTGTGGTGAGCCAAGATCACGCCACTGCACTCCAACCTGGGCAACAACAGCGAAACTCTGTCTCAAAGAGAAAGAAAGAAAGAAAGAAAATTAGCTGGGCATGGTGGCGAGTGCCTGTCGCTTGGGGAACTGAGGCAGGAGAATCTCTTGAACCCTGGAGGTGGAGGTTGCAGTGGGGCGAATTGCACCACTGCACTCCAGCCTGGGCAACATGAGTGAAATTCCATCTCAAAAAAAAAAAAAAGATACAGCAGAGGTAGAATGAAGATGATCTGGAGACAACAAGGACATACAGGATAGGAGAGTCTAAGACGGCTTGAGGTACCTGTTTCTAACACTGGCGTACATATACTCCACAGGTATGGAATGAAAAATGTTAGGAAATTCCACTCATCTCTAGGAAGCCTTTACGATCAAAAGAAAAAGTAATAATTTTTTTTTTTTTTTGACTTAGAAAACCAGCTGGGCACAGCGGCTCAGGCCTGTAATCCCTGCATTTTGGGAAGCTAAGGCAGGAGAACTGTTGAGCCCAGCAGTTCCAGATCAGCCCAGGAAACACAGCGAAATCCCATCTCTACAAAAAATGAATAAATTTTCAAAAATAAATAAAAGTTACAAAATCCATTTTACTTGAGAATATGGGAAAACACTTTTAGTATAACATACAGAAATAAATACATAAGATCAGAATATAAATTTTTAATATAAAATGCAATGCCAAAATTTCATGTCCACACCCTATGATTTTTCAGGCTCTGATAATCTGCTGAAACAGGAAAATTTTTATGACAGACAAGTTTAAAAACATGGATCTAAGTTGGTGACTCAGAATGGGAATGTCACTTATAGAAAAAGGAAAGCCTTATCACCATATGAATAACTAGCTACTCTTCATTTATGGTGGTTTTAGATATCACCAGCCAGAGATGTCATTTGGGGCAGCAGCAGCTCTTAAGTTTCCCTCCCTCCTACCTCTACCAGTTTATACAAATCATTCATATGCTTAACAAATAATTATTGTGCAGATGCTACCCTAGCCAAAGGAAAATCAGCAGTAAGCAAATCAAACAAAAACCTACATCCATATGACATTAAATTTGTGAAATACCTATTACCTCAGACTGACATTCCACACTCAAAATAAACGTACTTAAACTAAGAAATTGTAACTTCCTTAAGTAGCAACAATGACAGTATAAAAATTAGCCAGGCACGGTGGCTCACGCCTGTTAATCCCAGCACTTTGGGAGGCCAAGGCGGGCAGATCACAAGGTCAGAAATTCAAGACCAGCCTGACCAACATGGTGAAACCCCGTGCCTACTAAAAATACAAAAATTAGCTGGGCGTGATGGTGTGTGCCTGTAATCCCAGCTACTGAGGAGGCTGAGGCAGAAGAATCACTTGAACCCAGAAAGTGGAGGTTGCAGTGAGCCAAGATCGCACCACTGCAGTCCAGTCTGGGCAACAAGTGCAAAACTCCATCTCAAAAAAAAAAAAAAAAAAAAAAAACCTGCTTGATATCATAACCATTTATAGGCTTAATAGTGACAGTTTCACTTCTGTGAGATGTCAGCTTTACCCACAACCTATCAAATGTGTTCAAATGAGGCTCCTTCAGATGTATGTAAAGAATACCTAAAATATGGTAGCTAGCATAGTAAATAAGCTGTCTCAGCCAAAAAAAATTAATTAATTAATTAAAAATCCCAGACAACAGAGATTTTTCCCCTGGTGGATTTAAAAATCTTAGCAAGCTATCAACAGTTAAAATTTACAAACTAGATGTAAACTTTAAAGTTACTCTTTCCATAATTGTTTATTTTTTGCTCTGGTCTATCTGCCCATTTTCTGAAAATTTCTCAGCAACCTGATGCAGTGGGACAATTTGAAGCTGAATTACCAAAACCAAACAAAACATACCATTAGGCCACAAAAGAGCAATCAACTTATTCCCAAATAAAACATTTAAAGAACTTGAGTAATAGTTCAACTTTAAACACATAAGGAAAACGACTGACCTCCACACAAAAAAATTCATAAATTCAATTCTACACACACACACACACACACACACACACACACACACACACACACACACAGACATTCAGTGCAGTTAAATCACACAAAAGAGACTTTTATCTCTAATAGTAAATCCCATAGCCCAGTAGGTTTGGGGATCAAATTACCTGTTGCATTTTCTTGTATTCACCCACTCTGGCATAGGCCATGAAGAGGTGAGAGTGATACTCCTCACTATTGGGAACTTTCTTCACAGCTGCCTCATAAAGTTTTGTAACTAACTCCGCTAAGATAAAGAGAAATAAGATTTAAGTTATACTTCAAGAAAATTCTAATAGCATTCTTCCTATTTGGCAGAAATAGATGTCTCCTATTATTATGGAAGAAGTATCTGCTTTGCCTCATCCAATCATCACTCATCTCTTGGTTAGGTGGTGTCTGGATGAAGCATGGAATTAGTCAAGCCTCCTCATAACATTTACAACATGTAAGACCCTCTAGGATCTGGCCTCTGTCTCCTCTTTCCCGCAGCACTTTATCATGTAGCCACAAACTATCTGCAGTTCCACCAGATTCTCTGGGTTGTATCATACATACCTCTAAGCCTCTACATTCATCCCTCTGCCTGAATTCTCCTTTCCTCTCTTTTATACTCAGTGAACATCAGCCAAGACCCAATTAAAATGTAAGCTGAACTGTAAGACTTTGGCTAAATACCATCTCTGCTCCTCCGCTGCAATTTGATCACTGCCTCCCTCTTCCATCTTGGAATCTTATATAAGTATATTGTAGCCTTTTTTTCTTTTTTTGGAGACAGGGTCTCACTCTGTTGCCCAGGCTAGAATGCAATGGCACAATCACAGCTCACTGTAGCCTCAATCTTCCAAGCTGAGGTGATTCTCTGACTTCAGCCTCCCAAGTACCTGGGACTACAGGCACGTGCCACCACGACTGCCTTATTTGTTGTACAGACAGGGTTTTACCACGTTGCCCAGGCTAAATTGCAGCATTTATTAATACATAGCATAGTACACTGTCTATTGATCTATTTCTCCTTATAGACTATGAGTGACATGACAGCGGAAAGTGAAATTTTTTTTTTGAAACAGTGTTTCACTGTGCCATTGCACTCCACACAATCTTGGCTCACCACAACCTCCGCCTCCCAGGTTCAAGCGATTCTCCTGCCTCAGCCTCTCAAGGAGCTGAGATAACCATGTCCAGGTAATTTTGTATTTTTTAGTAGAAATGGGGGGTTTCTCCATGTTGGTCACGCTGGTCTTGAACTCCTGACCTCAGGTAATCCACCCACCTCAGCCTCTCAAAATGGTGGGACTACGGGCATGAGCCACTACACCCAGCCCAAAGTGCATCTTTTATCTTTCACTATGACAGAATACCAGTCATAGAGAAACATTCCAACTATATTTGTGGAGTAAATGATTTTTTTTTAAACACTTGAGAAGAATCCATATCCCCAAATCAATATAACCCTTAAATATTCATATATATGCCAGGCGCGGTGGCTCACGCCTGTAATCCAAACACTTTGGAGGCCAAGGTGGGCGGATCACCTGAGATCAGGAGTTCAAGGCCTGCCTGACCAATATTGGTGAAACCCCGTCTTTAAAAAAAAAAAAAAAAATTCAGATGTAATACCTCAACTCCTAAGTTTTATCTTTCTTAACAATTAAAAACAAAATTGAGGCTGAGTACACTGGCTCATGCCTATAATCCTAGCACTTTGGGAGGCTGAGACAGGTGAGTTGATTGAGCCCAGGAATTCAAAACTAGTCTGGGCAACACAGCAAAACCACGTCTCGGAAAAAAAAAAAAAAAGATTGAGGAAAATATTTAAGGTTACAAATACCAAGTGTTACAATCTGAGGCATCTGAATGAATGAAGAGAGAAAGAATACCAAGTGTTGACAAGCATGTGAAGCAATCAGAACTAAAAAAAACCGCTGTTCTATTTATAAAAGAAGTTGACATTACCTTTCTTTAAGCTAAACATACACTTACCCCATGACTTCACAATTCCAATCCTAAATATTGTAACGTAGTTACCCAGTGAAACATTTTATGGTAATAAAAATGAATTAACTACAGTCATTTGGCTATTAGATCAAAAATGCAAGTCACAGAATATATATAGTACAGATACACTAACAAATAATACAGATACACTAACATAAAGTTTAAGATTAAGCAAAACTAACAATGTATTACTAAGAGAAACAAATGTAATAAACATTAAAAGAAAAGCAAGAGAATAAAAAGTATTCAGAATAGCAAGTAACTCTTGGTAGGTAAAAGGACAAATAACATTGATTGAGGAGGCCAGGCGCAGTGGCTCATGCCTGTAATCCCAGCATTTTAGGAGACCAAGGCAGGTGGATCACATGAAGTCAGTGGTTTGAGACCAGCCCGGCCAACATGGTGAAACCCCATCTCTACTAAAAATACAAAAATCGGCCAGGCACAGTAGCTCACTCACACCTCTTATCCCAGTACTTTGGGAGGCCAAGGTGGGCGGATCAAGAGATTGAGACCATCCTGGCCAAGATGGTGAAACCACATCTCTACTAAAAATACAAAAATTAGCTGGGCATGGTGGTGCACACCTGTACTTCCAGCTACTCAGGAGGCTGAGGCAGAACAATCACTTGCACCCGGGAGGCGTTAGGTTGCAATGAGTGAAGATTGCACCACTGCTCTCCAGCCTGGCAACAGAGCGACACTCCATCTCAAAAAAAACAAAAGCCAAATACAAAAATTAGCTGGGCATGGTGGTACATGCCTATAATCCCAGGTACTTGGGAAACCAAGGGAGGAGAACTGCACAAACCCAGGAGGTGGAGGTTTCAATTCTCCTGCCTCAGCTTTCCAAGTACTGAGATTACAGGTGCACACCACCATGCCCAGCTAATTTTTGTATTTTTAGTAAAGACGGGGTTTCACTATGTTGGCCCGGCTGGTCTCAAACTCCTGACCTCAAATGATCCACCTGTCTCGGCCATCCAAGTGCTGGGATTTACAGGCATGAGCCACCACACCGAACAATGCTCCATTTCTTTCTTTTTTTTCCCTCTCTTTTTCTTACATATTGCTACAAAGACGTGTCCAAAATGCTCCATTTCTTAAATTAGGTGGTAGGGGGGCCGGGCACTGTGGCTCACGACTGTAATCCCAGTACTCTGGGAGGCCGAGGCAGGCGGATAACAAAGTCAGGAGATCCAGACCATGCTGGCTAACATGATGAAAACCCCGTCTTTACTAAAAAAACACACACAAAAGACAAAAAAAAAATGAGCTGGGCGTGGTGGCACGTGCCTGTAGTCCCAGCTGCTCAGGAGGCTGAGGCAGGAATCACTTGAACCCAGGAGGCAGAGGTTGTTAGTAAGCTGAGATTGAGCCACTGCACTCCAGCCTGAGTGACAGAGCAAGACTCCATCTCAAAAAGAAAAAAAAATTAGGCCGGGCCCCGTGTCTCACGTCTATAATCACAGCACTTTTGGGAGGCTGAGGCGGGTGGATCACAAGGTAAGGAGATCGAGACCATCCTGGCTAACATGGTGAAACCCAGTCTCTACTAAAAATACAAAAAAATTAGCCGGGCGTGGTGATGCGTGCCCATAGTCCCAGCTACTTGGGAGGCTGATGTGGGAGAACCACTTGAACCTGGAAGGCAGAGGTTGCAGTAAGCCAAGATCGCGCCACTACACTTCAGCCTGGGCAACAGAGTAAGACTCTGTCTCAAAAAAAACAAAAATTAGGTGGTAGGTTCATGAGTTTTCACTCTTCTACATCAAATTTACTGATATGTGACATAGATTCTTTTTTAATATGTACTATGAAAAATATGTATTATTTCACAATAAAATATTTAAGAAATTAACAATAAAAACTTTTATTTCAGAAGAAATGGTGGACTACTTAGGACATGCTCTGAAATAATCTGGCAGGGGAAAGGGTGTAAACAAAATAAAATGGGCCATGTGTTAATTGCTGAAGGTGGATAAAGAGAACAGTAAAGTTTATTATTCTATTCTATTTTTATCTGCTTGACATTTTCCATATTAAAAAGTGAAAATAAGGGTGAGGTCTCCATTCGGCAAATCAAAATATCACAAACGAAGTCACTTTGATCCTCATTCCAATTCAAGGATCCTAATGCTTGTAAACGATCCTTTCTATCTACAGTTCCCGAAAACCCTGGCTAATGCATTATTCTACCTACTGTCATCCGTTCAAATCATGGGTGACAAATCGATAACTCAATCAGAAATATCCAAAAAGAACGAAAAGAAAGAAACATACGTCGGTGCATCTCCCGGTAAAGGATAGTCAGTGCCTGCAGTGAGTTGTCATCTGTGGGTTCAAGGGCTGCCACCTCCTGTGCCAGAGTAAAGGCTTCCTCTTGCTTTCCAGTTCTCTGTAAACCAATTGCCTTTAAAACCTGATAGTAACAAAAGAAAAAATCAGTTTTTAAAAGGACAGAAAAGGAAATATGAACCAAAGAGAGCCGATCTGAAAGCACATGCGTTAAGGTATGCCTAGGTTGCCGATATACTACACCGAGTTTCAGGCCAGGTGTGGTGCTCACGTCTGTAATCGCAGCACTTTGGGAGGCCAAGATGGGCGCATCACTTGAGCCCAGAAGTTCGATACCAGTCTGGGCAACATGATGAGACTCTATCTCTACAAAAAAATAAAAAATTAGCTGGGTGCACTGGCATGCACCCAGCTACTTGACAGGTTGACATGAGAGGACCGCTTGAGCCCAGGAGGTTGATCACATCACTGCACTCCAGCGAAGGCGATAGAATGAGATCCTGTCTCAAAAAAAAAAAAAAAGGATTCAGCTGGGCATGGTGGCGTGTGCCTGTAATCCCAGCTACTCAGGAGGCTGAGGCAGGAGAATTGCCTGAACCCAGGAGGCGGAGGTTGCGGTGAGCCGAGATCGCGCCATTGCACTCCAGCCTGGGCAACAAGAATGAAACTCCGTCTCCAAAAAAAAAAAAAAAAGAAACAATAGGCCTGGGATGGTGCACTCATGCCTGTAATTCCAACACTATGGGAGACTAAGTCAGCAGGACCTCTTGAGCCCAGGACTTTGAGACTAGCCTAGGCAACAGAGTGAGACCTTTTATCTGTAGGAAAAATTTGAAGCAAAACAACAGGCCAGATGTGGTGGCTCAAGAATGTAACCCCAGCACTTTGGAAGACCGAGGCGAGAGGATTGCTTGAGCCCATGAGTTCAAGACTAGCCTCGGCAACATAGTGAGACCACATTTTTACAAAAAGCTTAAATATTAGTCAGGTGTGGTGGTGCACATCTGTGGTCTCAGCTACCCAAGAGGCTGAGGTAGAAGGATCACTTCAGCCCAGGAGGTCGAAGCTGCAGTGAGCTGTGATCATGCCACCGCAGTCCAGCCTAGGCGACCATTTAAGCCCAGAAGGCCAAGGCCGCAATGAGCCATAGATATGCTACTCCACTGCAGACTGGTGATAGAGACCTTGTCTCAAAAAAAAAAGTGCACAATATTGCTTAAAAGGATTCTGTGAAGATAAAATAGTTAAATTAGGTAAGTAATATGCAAATAAATAAACAGCAAGCTTTTATTGAAATATCACAGCCAAACACAGTGGCTCATGCCTGTAATCCCAGCACTTTGGGAGGCCAAGGCAGGCAGATCACGAGGTCAGGAAATAGAGACCATCCTGGCTAACAGTCAAATATCGTCTCTACTAAAATTACAAAAAGTTAGCCAGACGTGGTGGCACGTGCCTGTAGTCCCAGCTACTCAGGAGGCTGAGGCAGGAGAATCGCTTGAATCCAGGAGGCAGAGAGTACAGTAAACCAAGATCGTGCCATTGCATTCCAGCTGGGCTACAGAACAAAACTCCAACTCAAAAAAAAAAAAGTCAAAAAAAAAAGGAAGTATCACTTGTGGCATATAACTGACCATGAAAAAAACTGACCTAAAAAAGTACCGAGAAAAAACACAAATAGCCAGGTGTAGTGGCTCGTGTCTATAATCCCAGCACTCTGGGAGGCTGAGGCAGACGGATCACCCGAGGTCAGGAGTTCGAGACCAGCCTGCCTAACATGGAGAAACCCCATCTCAAGCCAGGCGCGGTGGCTCACACCTGTAATCCCAGCACTTTGGGAGGCTGAGGCGGGCGGATCACCTGAGGTCAAGAGTTCAATGCCAGCCTGGCCAACATGGCAAAACCCCGTCTTTAAAGAAAAAAAAAGAAAAAAGAAAAAAAAAAAAGAGAGAGACCCCGTCTCTACTAAAAAACATACAAAATTAGCTGGGCATGGTGGTAGCATGTGTAATCCCAGCTACTTGTGAGGCAGAGACAGGAAAATCGCTTGAACCCGGGAGGCAGAGGATGCGGTGAGCTAAGATCGTGCCATTGCACTCCAGCCTGGGCAATAAAAGCGAAACTCCGTCTCAAAAAATGAAAAAACACAAATAGTAAAGAGATTTAATATCCTTTCTCTTTAAGGTATGGAATTACAAATATAAGCTGTCAAATATAAGTAACTGAAGGGCAAATGAAGTTACCTTAGCACAATGCAGATCCTTATGTTTCTTCAACAGTTTATCTGCTTGCTGAATTGCCATTTTATTATTACCATTGTCAAGATAATCTATGTAAAAAAAAATTATGTGACAGTTATTATATTCCTTCAACAACAAACATAAAAAATGCACCAACTGGTATGAGATGTTTTGGAAAGTGTCTTAATTTGCTATATAAAACATCATGGAGGTTGGGCACAGTGGCTCATGCCTGTAATCCCAGCATTTTGGGAGGCTAAGGCAGGTGGATCACTTGAGGCCAGGAGTTCAAGACCAGCCTGGTCAACATAGATAAACCCTGTCTCTATTAAAGCTACAAAAATTAGGCTGGGAGCGGTGGCTCATGTCTGTAATCCCAGCACTTAGGGAGGCTGAGGCAGGTGGATCATGAAGTCAAAAGATTGAGACCATCCTGGTCAACATGGTGAAACCCCGTCTCCACTAAAAATATAAAAATTAGCTGGGCATGGTGGTGCCCACCTGTAGTCCTAGCTACTTGGGAGGCTGAGGCAGGAGAATTGCTTAAATCCAGGAGGTGGAGGTTGTGGTGAGCCGAGATCACGCCATTGCACTCCAGCCTGGGGAACAAGAGCAAAACTCCGTCTCAAAAAAAGAAAAAAAAAAAAAAAACTAAAAGAATTAGCCAGGAAGTGGTGATGCACACCTGTAGTCCCAGCTACTCAGGAGGCTGAGGCACAAGAATTGGTTGAACCTGGGAGGCAGAGGTTGCAGTGAGCTGAGGTCATGCCACTGTACTCCAGCCTGGGCAACACAGTGAGACTCTGTGTAAAAAAAGAGTAATAAAATAAAATAATAATAAAACAAAAAAATGAAAATATCATGGGCACAGTGCAGTAGCTGTACTCTGGGATGCCAAGGTGGGTGAATCACTTGAACCTAGGAATTCAAGATCAGCTCTGGCAACTTAGTGAGACACTGTCTCTAGAAGAAATATAAAAATTAGCAAGGCATGTTGCCATGTGCCTGTAATCTCAGCTACTCAGGAGGCTCAAGTAGGAGGATCGTTTGAGCCTGGAAGGTTGAGGCTCCAGTGAGCTATGGTCATGCCACTGCACTCCAGTCTGGGCAACAGAGTGAGACCCTGATTCAAAAAAGCATCTTTTTTTTTTTTTTTTTTTTTTTTTTTTGAGATGGAGTCTTGCTTTGTCACCAGGCTGGAGTGCAGTGGCCCAATCTCGGAGCACTGCAACCTCCGCCTCCTGGGTTCAAGCGATTCTTCCGCCTCAGCCTCCCGAGTTGCTGGGACCACAGGCATGTGCCACCGCGCTAGGCTAATTTTTTTGTATTTTTAGTAGAGACGGGGTTTCACCGTGTTGGCCAGGATGGTCTCGATCTCTTGACCTCGTGATCCGCCCGCCTCGGCCTCCCAAAGTGCTG
>NW_022436942.1:70170084-70196440 GCF_009761245.1 Sapajus apella
CCCAAAGTGCTGGGATTACAGGCTTGAGCCACCGCGCCCGACCTAATTTTCTGTATTTTTAGTAGAGACGGGGTTTCACCATGTTGACCAGGATGGTCTCGATCTCTTGACCTCGTGATCCACCTGCCTCGGCCTCCCAAAGTGCTGGGATTACAGGCTTGAGCCACCGCGCCCGGCCAAAACCTTAAATTCTTTAAAAATTAAAATGAAAACCAGAAAGTAGCCTTTATAGTATTCAAGCCTCAAATCTACCAAGTAGACTATGTTTCTTCAATAAGATATATTTAATGAGTACTGACTTTGCCACAGAGTTAAGTATAATTTGCCGAGGAAAAATATGAGAAGTTTCACCCATAAGATTGGGAGGTGGTGGGGCCAGGCATGGTGGCTCGCGCCTGTAATCCCAGCACTTTGGGAGGCTGAGGTGTGCAGATCACGAGGTCAAGAGATCGAGACCATCCTGGCCAACATGGTGAAACCTCATCTCTACTAAAAATACAAAAATTAGCTGGGCATGGTGGCACGCGCCTGTAGTCCCAGCTACTTGGGAGGCTGAGGCAGGAGAATCACTTGAACTTGGGAGGTAGACGTTTCAGTGAGCCAAGATTGTGCCATTGCACTCCAGCTTGTGTGCCACCGCACTCTAGCTTGGGCGACAGCGAGACTCCATCTGGGGGATTGGGAGGTAAGGAATGAAGTCCAATAATAGCAGGAGTAGGCAAGGATGTAGGGAAAATAGTACTTTTTTTTTGAGACAGGGTCTTGCTCTGTCACCCAGTCTGGAGTACAATGGCAGGATCTTGGCTCGCTGCAACCTCCACCTCCCAGGTTCAAGCAGTTCTCCTGCCTCAGCCTCCCCAGTAGCTGGGCCTACAGGTGCCTGCCACCACATCCGGCTAATTTTTGTATATTTAGTAAAGACAGGGTGTCGTCATGTTGGCCAGGCTGGTCTTGAACTCCTGAACTCGTGATCCACCCACCTCAGCCTCCCAAAGTGGTGGGATTTACAGGAGTGAGCCACTGCACCACTGCATCTGGCCCTTTTTTTTTTTTCCCCGAGATGAGATCTCACTCTGTCACCCAGGTTGGGGTACAGTAGCGTGATCTCAGCTCACTTCAACCTCTGCCTCCTGGGTTCAAGCAATTATCCTGCCTCAGTCTCCCGAGTAGCTGGGATTACAGGGGCACACCACACACCCAGCTAATTTTTGCATTTTTAGTAGAGATGGGTTTTCACCATGTTGGCCAGGCTGGTCTCGAACTTCTGACCTCAGGTGATCCACCCACCTCAGCCTCCCAAAGTGCTGGAATTACAGGTGTGAGCCACCGCACCCAGCCAGAAAATAGTTATTTTAAAACATTCTTGTTAAAATAGTAATTAGCTGGCTGGGCGCGGTGGCTCACGCCTGTAATCCCAGCACTTTGGGAGGCCGAGGCGGGTGGATCACGAGGTCAAGAGATCGAGACCATCCTGGTCAATATGGTGAAACCCCGTCTCTACTAAAAATACAAAAAATTAGCTGGGCATGGTGGCGCGTGCCTGTAGTCCTGGGTACTCGGGAGGCTGAGGCAGGAGAATTGCCTGAACCCGGGAGGCGGAGGTTGCGGTGAGCCGAGATCGCGCCATTGCACTCCAGCCTGGGTAACAAGAGCGAAACTCCGTCTCAAAAAAAAAAAAATAGTAATTAGCACTTACTTGGAAGAACAATTGACTTTTAGGTTTCTCAAAGCTATGTATCCATTTCTCCAAAAAAATTTATTGTATGTGTTTAAGGCATACAACATGTTTTTTTGTTGTTGTTTTGGATGAGGTCTCACTGTGTCATCCAGGCTGGAGTACAGTGGCCCAATCATGGCCCAATGCAGCCTTGAACTCCTGGCATAAAGTGAGCCTCCCATCTCAGCCTCCCAAAGTGCTGGGATTACAGGCATGAGTCACCCACAACCAAGAACATGATGTTTTAATAAACCTTTACATAGTGAAATAATCAGTACAGGAAGCAAATTACTATATCCATCACATCACACATTTACTGTGTGATAAGAGCTCTTAAAATAATCTCTTGGCAAATTTTCAGTATACAGTACAATGTTATTACTATAGTCCTGCTATCCATTAGATCTCTGGACTTACTCATCCTACATACCTGTGAGTTTGTATACTTTGACCTATATCTCCCCTTTTTCTCCCCTCCTTCTTGCCCCTGGTAACCACTGTCCTACTCTCTTACCATCTATTCAACTCTTTTTAGATTCTACCAGCAAGATAACGTAATATTTTTCTTTCTGTGTCTGGCTTACTCCACCTAGCATAATGATCTTCTGGTTCATCCATGTTGTCACAAATGGCAGTATCTCCTTTCTTAAGGCTCAGTAATATCCCATTGTATATATATCCCACCATTTCTTTATCCATTCATCATCAATGAACACTCAGGTTATTTCATGTCTTGGCTACTGTGAATAATACTGCAATAAACATGGGAGTGCAGATACATCTCTATAAGTTGCTGATGTCATTCATTTTCGGTATATAACCAGCAGAGAGATTGCTGCATCATGTGGTAGTTCTATTTTTAACTTGTTAAGGACCCTCCACACCGTTTTCTATAATAGCTGTACCAATTTACGTTCACAACAACAGTATACAAGGGTCCTTTTTCTCCACACCCTTGCCGCACTTATTTCTTGTCCTTTTTGTAACAGCCATCCTAACAGGTGTGAGGTGGTATCTCAGTGCATTTTTTATTTGCAATTATCTGACGTTTACAATGTTAAACACCTTTTCATATACTCGTTGGCAATTATTATGCCTTTTCTTTCTTTCAGAAAAATGTCTATTCAGGCCCATTGCCTATTTTTTAATTGGGTTATTTGGATTTTATTTGGTTTGGGAGGGATTTGGAGTGGGGGTTTAACTATTGAAATGCACGATACACTTCAAATTTGTTTTTTTTTTTTTTGAAACGGAGTCTCAATCTGTTGCCCAGGCTGGAGTACAATGGCACTATCTCAGCTCACTGCAACCTCTGCCTCCTGGGTTCAAGTGATTTTCCTGCCTCAGCCTCCTGAATAGCTGGGATTGCAGGTATGCACCACCATGCCCAACTAATTTTTGTATTTTTAGTAGAGACGGGGTTTCACCATGTTGGACAGGATAGTCTCGAACTCCCGACCTCAAGTGATACACCCACCTCAGCCTCCAAAAGTGCTGGGATTACAGGCATGAGCCACCATGCCCAGCTGATACATTGCAAATGTTAAGGAACATGGAGACCCACTGTGAAATCGTGTTAGGCCGGGTGCAGTGGCTCACGTAATCCCAGCACTTAGGAAGGCTGAGGCGAGAGGATCACTTGAGGCCAGAAATATAAGACCAGCCCAGGCAACACAACAAGACCCCATCTCTACAAAAAATTTAAAAATTTGCCGGGTATGGTGGCACATGCCTATAGTCCCAGCTACTTGGGAGGTTTGCTTGAGCCCAGGAGGTTGAGGCTGCAGTGAGCTATTATTGCACTACTGCACTCCATGCTGGGTGGCAGAGCAAAACCCCTACATCAAAAAAAGAAAAAGAAAAAAAGAAATGAGCTATTAAGTATAAAAAAAAACAGAGATAAAGAAAGAAAAAGACATGGAGAAACCTTAAATTCATATTGCTAATGGGGAAAAAAAAAGCCAATCTGAAAAGGCTATATACTATATAATTCCTATATGGCATTCTGGAAAGGGTGAAACTATAGAGATAGTAAAACAACAAGTGACTGACAGAGGATGGGGGTTGGGATGGATAGGTGGAACACAGGGGATTTTTAGGGCACTAAAACTATTCTGTATAACACTAAAATGGTGGATATATACATTTATTAAACTCATAGAATATACAACACAAAGAATGAGGCCTAAACTATTACGTGGATTTTATTGAACAATTATGTATCATGTTGGCTTAGCAATGGTAACAAACATGTATGAATCCAACTTGTTAATAATAAGGGGCCGGGCGCGGTGGCTCAAGCCTGTAATCCCAGCACTTTGGGAGGCCGAGGCGGGTGGATCACGAGGTCAAGAGATCGAGACCATCCTGGTCAACATGGTGAAACCCCGTCTCTACTAAAAATACAAAAAATTAGCTGGGCATGGTGGCGCGTGCCTGTAATCCCAGCGACTCAGGAGGCTGAGGCAGGAGAATTGCCTGAACCCAGGAGGCGGAGGTTGCGGTGAGCCGAGATCGCGCCATTGCACTCCAGCCTGGGTAACAAGAGCGAAACTCCGTCCCAAAAAAAAAAAAATAATAATAATAATAATAAGGGAAACCATGGGGATGGGAAGAGAGAGTATTTGGAAACTCTGTATTTTCTACTCATTTTTCTGTAAACCTAAAATTGCTCTAAAAACAGTCTATTATTTTTTTACAAAAGCAGATTCATTTCCAGAGGAGAAAAATGAGAAGCATTATAAATGGGAAACAGTACAGTAGCTGTCAATTCTAAATATGCAAAGATGACTGAATGCAGGCCAGTTCACAATCCTCTACCACCACCAGGTTCCTCTTTGCTCATCAAGGTCCCAAATCAACAAAGGCACAGACAACATAAAATAATCTATGACCCTGGTAGCTCAGAGTGTCTCAAATAACAGAAATAAACTGTCATTTTACTATACGGTTTAAATATTTCTGCAATGAACACTTAACTAAAACTTAGTCACAAGAATGCGTGAGTTCCATCTCTTCAATGCACTTAACATTGATGAGCACCAATAATGCTAGATAAAAAGATAAAAAACCTTACTCTAGGGAATCACAATTTAAAGAGGAAGGTCAAAGACCTAATATTCCGGAAAGGCATTGGAGAATCACAGAAATCTAAAAGCACATGATCTTGGCCTAAATACCTAAATATCTAATACAAGTTTTCTTAAATTCTTAGCTCAGCTGACAGTCCTGACAAAGACAAACCAGCTGATTAAACGATATCCTCTCTTCCTCATAACTTGATGCCAATCTCATTCAGAATCAGCTCTAAGTTACTACTAACTCAATGATCTTGCAAGGTTCCAGGTTCATAGAACCTATCTTGAAGCCTTCTCAGAGGGTAAACATCTTTGATGAGATCCATCTCTGAAGGTCTGCCCATAAATGGATCAGACCAGAGGTCAGGACTGCAAGGGTATTTTTCCCTTTCCCTCTGTAGTTGACAAGGTTCTGATATAATGTACCTATTTGCACGCCTTATTGTCTGGGAATGGTTTCCAGTGCCCCTGCTGAAGGGTTAGGACTAGATGACCATGTTTAGACCACATAACTGCAGCCCACCCCAAGGTGGACATTTGATCCAAGCTGGGTAAATCAGGTTTCTTGCTGGTACTCAGTAACCAGAACACTGAAAGCCAGAGTCAGTAAGTTACAAGGAGCTTCAGTTGGAAAATAACAAAAATTTTAAGTCTGAGGTTACCAGTGGCAGCTCCAGAATTTCTATTTTGAAGAAACTTTCGGGGATGCAACTTGATTGATGTGGAACAAAGAAAAAGAGTTGTCTCTTGACTCTTTATTCACATAGCATTTATAGAAGAATAAAAAATGTCAATTACCTTTATTGGAAAATCTAGAGAGATTAAGCCTACGGGGTGAGGCTAATGAACCCTCCCTTCCCCAGCCACAGCTTGGTGTGGCTACAAAAGCCAACATGTTGGATTCTGGGTAAGTTGATGAGTAAGCAGGTAAAAACAGTCTGAAGAACCAAGCAGGCAGGGCATCGTGGCTCACCCCTATAATCCCAGCACTTTCGGAAGCCAAAGCAGGCGGATCACTTGAGGTCAGGAGTTCAAGACCAGCCTGGCCAACATGGTGAAACCCCGTCCCCACAAAAAAAAAAAAAATTAAGCCGGGCGCGGTGGCTCAAGCCTGTAATCCCAGCACTTTGGGAGGCCGAGGCGGGTGGATCACGAGGTCAAGAGATCGAGACTATCCTGGTCAACATGGTGAAACCCCGTCTCTACTAAAACTACAAAAAATTAGCTGGGCATGGTGGCACGTGCCTGTAATCCCAGCTACTCAGGAGGCTGAGGCAGGAGAATTGCCTGAATCCAGGAGGCGGAGGTTGCGGTGAGCCGAGATCGCGCCATTGCACTCCAGCCTGGGTAACAAGAGTGAAACTCCGTCTCAAAAAAAAAAAAAAATTAGCTGGGCATAGTGGTGCACACCTGTAATCTCTGCTACTTGGGAGGCTGATGCACGAGATCACTTTAACCCAGGAGGCAGAGGTTGCAGTGAGCTGAGATTTTGCCACTACACTCCATCCTGTGCAACGGGGCAAAGCTTCGTCTTAAAAAAAAAAAAAAGAACCAAGCAGAAAAAGAATAGACACACAGTGAAAAGCAGAGATGGGCAACTGAGAAGCTTCAGGTCCTGAGAGCTTTCTTGTTTCCATCAGGGCCGGGGGCACTACCCTCTTGCATTGGCTCCCACAAGGATTTACAGCAACCTTCTTTACTTGTGCTGTTATCAATGTGATTGTTTCTTCACCTGAAAAAGTTTAAAACGCTTCACCATATTCAGCCAGGTATCAGGAGACCTAGGAGACTGAAACACCTAGGACACCTAGGAGACTGAAAATTGGTTGCTAAGTCCCTTGGGAAAGTTTATTTTCATTTTACATTACTAAATCAGTAATATAAGTTAAGCAGTCCTTGGAGAAAACAGGCCAATAAAAACCATATCTTAAATCTGTCTTCCTTTTTCTTTTTTTTTGAGATGGAGTCTCGTTCTGTCACCCAGACTGGAGTGCAATGGCATGATCTTGGCTCATTGCAACCTCCACCTCCTGGGTTCAAGCAATTCTCTTGCCTCAGCCTCCCGAGTAGCTGGAGCTACAGGTGGCCGCCACCACGCCTGGCTAATTTTTATATTTTTAGTAGAGACGGGGTTTCACCATATTGGCCAGACTGGTCTCAAACACCTGACCTTATGATCCGCCCATCTCGACCTCCCAAAGTGCTGGGATTACAGGCGTGAGCCGGCAGAGTCTGTCTTCTTCGTAAGTTTTTTAAAGTTACTCAAGGGTATTTGTAGTTTGGCCTTGAAGAATGGTGCTGTTCCCTTAATAAAAGGAGTCAGCCAAAAGCAGCCATCCACAAATCAGGCAAGAGAAGCAATACGATGGACTGGTTAAAGCAATATTGCAAAGCATGGGTGAGTACCACTCCAAATGAAATGTTTTTAGTTCTTGCAGACAGCCCTAGATAATACTCACAGTGAAAAAGCTAATCCCTTTTCTAATACTTCCTTTACATTAAGGAGAAAGTGTCAGCTTGGTACTAGCCTACTATTTCTCTAATAATCGCTAGCATCTCTTTTTTTTTTTGAAATGGAGTCTCGCTCTTGTTGCCCAGGCTGGAGTGCAATGATGCGATCTGGCTCACCACAACCTCCGCCTCCTGGGTTCATGCAATTCTCCTGCCTCAGCCTCCCAAGTAGATGGGGTTATAGGCACCTGCCACCACACCTGGCTAATTTTTGTATTTTTAGCAGAGATGGGATTTTGCCATGTTGGCCAGGCTAGTCTCGAACTCCTGGCCTCAGGCAATCCACCCACCTTGGCGTCCCAAAGTGCTGAGATTACGAGTGTAAGCCACCCCGCCCAGCCAAACCACCATGCCCAGCCTTGCATGCTTGTTGCACTTGGCCATACCTGAACACAAAAAAAATCCAGAATGTCACAGGTCCAGGGCAAAAGACCAATAGGAACTCTTTCGGTTATTAACAAGGCGGGTCTCAGAGGTGGTCTCAGCAATCAGATGGTGATGGAAGTTCTAGACAAGTTCTAGTAAATTGGGGCTTTTTAAATGGTCATATTTTCAGAATGGAAAAAAATAGGTTGTGCCAAGTGACTTTTCTACAGAAAAGCAAGATAGTCTTCACTCACCAAGGTACCCTGTCACTTCTGAGGCAAAATAGGACCAGACTCACAAAGCTACCACACTGTCCAACAGGAGGTCAGAATAAACACCACTTTTGATTGAAGACTTGAGAGTTTTCATTAATGGACTACAGCAGCGTTCCCCAACCTTTTTGGCACCAGGGACAGGTTTCATGAAAGACAATTTTTCCACTCATGGCAGGGAGGGATGGTTTCGGGATAAAACTATTCTACCTCAGACATCAGGCATTAGATTCTCATAAGGAGCACCAAACTGGATCCCTCACGTACACAGTTCACAATAGGGTTCATGCGCCTACTCCTATGAGCTGATCTGACAGGAGGTGGCGCTCAGTCAGTAATGCTCTCCCCAGCAACACCCTGCTGCTCACCTCCTGCTGTGCGGCCAGTTCCTAACACGCCACAGACCAGTATCGGTCCACCATCCAGAGGTCAGGAACTCCTAAACTATGAACTATAGTAGAATAATTACTTGAGCCAGGCACCCAAGAGAAACGTCGTAACTCACCAAAGAAGTGATTGTCACACACTGGAAAATACACTATACCTAATCCAAGCTAGTCCAAGATTGCAGGTCAGTAAAACATATTAAACAAGAGATCTTATTCCTGTACGTGTGTATATTCTAAACACTATGCAAACATTTTTTCTACTTTGAACCTTCTTTATTTCTATTATGCAATTTGGTGACCTAGCAATTTCCATATTCTATACAGATTTATTAAGTGCTATACCTGACCATCAGTTCCACTTCCAATTATTTAAAAATATGAGGGTGAAATTAAAAAAAAAAAAAAACAGAAATAAAAAGAAATAAAAGTATGGGGGGGAGGCTGCATAACAAAACAGAATCAGGTATTTATTATCTCCCTTCATCCCTTTCGTTCCCTAATCCATAACCACTGAAAACATTTTAAAATGAAGAATAATGGGCAGGGTGTGGTGACTCACGCCTGTAACTCTAGCACTTTGGGAGGCCAAGGCAGGCAGACTGCTTGAGCTTAGGAGTTCAAGACCAGCCTGAACAACATGGTGAAATCCTGTCTCTACAAAAAATACAAAAATTAGCTGGACATGGTGGTGCCCACCTGCAGTCCTGGCACTCAGGAGGCTGAGGAAGATGGATGACTTGAGCCTGGGAAGTGAAAGTTACAGTGAACCAAGACACTCCAGCCTGGGTGACAGAGCCAGATCCTGTCTCAAAAAAAGAATAGTGAAAGAAGGCACTGGAGCTTACCAAGTAACACAAGAGTACAAAATCTGCTGGGAGCTACATAGCAAAAGAGAACAATTTTAGCAAAAGGAGACCGAATAACCAAGTCAGGGTTCTAGAAAGGTCATGAGTGGAAGTTTTCAAAAAACTAAAAATGCAATACTCATTAGGATAAAATACCAAAAAAATAAAATAAAATAAAAATAAAAATTAGGAGAAAATACAAAAAAAAAAAAATATGCAATACTCAAACTTATTAGTAATGCAAGATGCACTGTGAAGATGTTTGAACTAATCAAATCTATGCACACAGAAAAGCTATTCCAACCCTAAACACCACAAGTAAAATTTCAACCTACCACAATTTCACAATGAATCACCTTATAGCCCTTCCATGTGTACCCTCAATGATATCCAGCAAGAGCTCAGGCCCCAAGCAAGGTTTCCAACACAACTGTAAAATCCTGAAACCTTGGCAGTACAAATATTGTTGTACAAAGTTAGTGGTGCTGCTGAATCTGAGCTTGGTGAAGGGCTAAGCTCTCAGTGAGAATGCCAGCTCTACAATTAGGTAGCTACAACCCTGAGCAAGTTAATCTCTAGGCTTCAGTTTGATCATAATAATCTTACCTACCTAATAGGGCAGTTAGCCCACCAGTAAACACTAATTAATGCTGATAGTTGTTGAATTTTTGGCTGGTGGGCAAGTACCACCATAGATGAAATTTGTTCATTTATCAGAATGTCTGAATTCAAGGAAACATAGTTGTTTGGAGGTACTAAAGTATTTAAATAACAAAAGTGTAGAGTTCAAAAGTCAAACATGTTGAAGTGCTGAATTCACAGTCTGTACCGTTCTTTTCCTAGTCCTGCCAGTTTATACTAATCGCCTTAGAATTCCTGAAGAAAGCCTCTTCTAATCCTCTTCCCATGTACATATAACAAGAGCTACATAATTCTGACTTCAGTTTTGAGAATAAAACTTGTTAATATATCCTGGTTCATATATCCTGATGTTTAGTGACGTGAAATGGACATGGTGTTTACCACTGGACAGTCAATTAATTAACACTATTAATTCTAAATAACTATGGGACCAAAGAAATTCTCTTTGGTCCTCAATAACAATTTTAAAAATCAAAATACTCTTGAAAGTATTGAGTCTTTTTAGCTTAAAAAAAAAAAAAAAAAAGTCTGCAAACAGCTGCTGCACAAAAATGTAATAAGTCACAAATTATGAACCCTGGATTCAGTTCCCACCTTGCACATATTTTTGCCCTCTGAAAACATACACTGGAGGGCAAGAGCAAGAGAATATGCAGCCCCGGGGAAATGGGAAATCAGAATCCTTTCTCTGTGTGACCTCAGGCAAATCAGTGTCTTCAGCTCAAAGTGAGGTGGTTTCTAGCACAGAGGTTAAGAAGGTGAGGAAGGGCCAGGTGCAGTGGCTCACACCTGTAATCCCAGCACTCTGGGAGACCAAGGCAGGAGGACTGGTTGAGCTCAGGAGTTTTAGACAGACTGGGCAACATGCCAAAACCTATTCTCTACAATACATACAAAAATTAGCCAGCATGGTGGCAGGCACCTGTAACCCCAGCTACTCAGGAAGCTGAGGTAGGAGAATCACTTGAAACCAGGAGGCGGAGGTTGCAGTGTGCTGTGATTGTGCAACTGCACTCTAGCCTGGGTGACAGAAAGAGATTGTCTCCCAAACAAACAAAAAAAAGGTAAGCCTGGAGCCAGGCTTGGTGGCTCATGCCTATAATCCCAGCACTTTGGGAGGCTGAGAAAGACAGATTACTTGAGGTCAGGAGTTCAAGACCAGCCTGGCCAACATGGTAAAATCCTGTCTCTGCTAAAAACATAGAAGTTCGCTGGGCCTGGTGGCATAAGCCTGTAATCCCAGCAACTCAGGAGGCTGAGGCAGAAGAATCACTTGAACCTGGGAGATGAAGGGTGCAGTGATCTGAGATTATGCCACTGTACTCCAACCTGAGTGACAGAGACTCCTCTGGCTCCAAGAAATACTAACTGAGGCCGTGCTCAGTGGCTCACACCTGTAATCCCAGCACTTTGGGAGGCCGAGGTGAGCGGATCACTTGAGGTCAGGAGAGTTGCAAAACAGCCTGGCCAACACGGTGAAACCCGGTCTCTACTAAAAATACAAAATTTAGCCAGGCGTGGTGGCACATGCCTGTAATCCCAGCTACTCGGGAGGCTGAGGCAGGAGAATTGCTTGAATCCGGAAGGTGGAGGTTGCACTGAGTGGAGATAGCACCACTGCACTCCAGCCCAGGTGACAGAAGTGAGACTCCGTCTTAAAAAAAAAAAAAAAAAAAAAAAAAGAAAGAAATACTAGCCTAAGTGGTCTTAGACAAATTACACAGTATCAATAAAGCCCTAGTTTCCTCATCTGTTTTGTTGTTGTTGTTAAACAGTACAGGGGCTGGAAAAAACAGTACCCACCTCTTTGAGAATGGGTGAAGATTATATTAGATAACCCATATAAAAGGCCAAGGCCAGTGACTGTTAAAATGAGTGGTCTACCAACTTCAGCTATTATTACTTCCCAACCCACAGGATTGTTGCTAGAATCAAATGAGATGTAAGAGTAAAGAATCATATAAATTATGAAATAAAAGCAGAAGTAACTGTAGCCAGAAACAAAGTTAACCACCGTCCCGCTCCCAAAATGATTCCCGCCATGGGGAGAAGCCTCCAATGTAACATCCACACGAGGTCTATAACCACGAGGTGTACTTTTGTTAAAAACCGCTGACCTTGAAGCTTCCTCACCACTAAGTGAGACAGACCAAAACCATACAACCATCTAAGAGGAAAGGAAATGCAAAAAGGACCAATCTAATCACATAGTATCTCGGTTATTGGAAAAGGGTTTCTCCCAAACTCAAATCTGTGATTTTTCACTACCAAGGTAACTGGATGACATCAAGGTCTTCAAGCCTGCGGATTGAGCTAAGAACAGTGAAGAGGGATCTGCATAGCACAGGGAAGAAAAACTGCAGAGAAAACCACAGAGAAGCTGCAGAAAGGAGAAGCCCTCCAGTAGTTCTGCATGCCCCTCTGACACGAGCTATCACAATCTCTTCACCGCTATTTTGGGCCCAAGACCCCCTCCCCCCGCCTCCCACGTGTGCCCAGAGCAGCTGCTTCTCCAAACAGCTCTGGATTGGGAGCCTGGAATCTCGCGCCCGCTCCTGACTCGATCTGGGTGACCTTGCGTCCGCCCCTTCCCCACTCCGGACCTCGGTTTCTCCTGTATACCGAGGCCCACCTAGTCAGACAACCCACTAGGCCCAATTCCCGTAAATAAAAAAATTTCTGGTAGGGAATCATCCCCCTGGCAGGGCTTCCCACCCTTGTGCCGGAGCCGGCTTCCACCTTCAGGGAAATCTCCGGTCTCGGGAGCGGTGGTAATAATGCAGCCTGCGGGTAGCGCAGGTGTCTTCAGAACCACGCGTCCCAAGGGGCCTGCCAGGCAGGCCAGCTCTGGCGACCAGCAGCTGCCCAGACCGCGCCGCTACCACGTCAGGGCTGAGGAAGGCTGGGCCGGCGCCTACGCGAGGCCCGCGGCTGCGGCCTAGTGGCCCGCGCGGCCCGCCCCCTGCGCCTGCCTCGCCCACGCGCCGGACCTCAGCACCCCTCCTGGGCTTTCGCCCCAGCCTCGGCAGCCCACAACGCGTAGGGCTGGCGACCCGACTGGCCCGAGGCACTCACCGTAAATGGGCCGCAGGCGCCTATCGTTAGGGTCCTGCACATGGCCCCGCGTCGCCATGATGACAAGCGCAGAACTGCAGTGCGCACGCGCGGGGCAGGCCCCCGGGAAGGGGCTGTTAAAGGGCCAGAGTCGCTTTCGCTTGCCTATCGCGATAGTTTTGGAGCTGCGACTGAACGCGCCTGCGCGGAAATGGAAGCATCCACCGTGTCAGATTGCCACTTCTTTAAACGCTGTTCTTTCACTTTGCAGGTGGTATCAAGCTGGCAAGAGGAGGCAGCTGTTGCTGTTAAGATCTCTTCCGAGTCACTCACTGGGAAGTGACGAGAGGAGAGGAGAAAGCTCTCGGTCAAAATTAGGGTTCGGCTGCTCTGTCCTGAAGAACCAGTCAGACTTGGCTGTGATTAATTGCAGAGGAACCAAGAACTCCTGGGGGAGAGAGAGACCCAAGGGAAAGTTGGGGAAGGGGGTGCTGATCAACAGCAAAAATCTGCCAAAGAAGTTTGAGAGCCCTCCACCTGTTTTCGGACCAGACTGAGGGTCGGGCTGCTATTTCTTGTGGTCCAATAAGGAGATGCAGATGAACTGAAGTGAAAGAGTTTTTATTTCTGCAACCAGTTACAGGGAGAAGGCCTGGAAATTATCACTAGACCAACTCAAAATTAGAACGCTTTCCAGAGCTTATGTACCTTCGAAGCTATATGCCTACGTTTAAGGGTGCATTAATCTATAAGTAATTAACTTATTTTAATCTATAACTAAGGTCTGAGTCCTGAAGACCTTCCTCTGGAGCCTCAGTTAACTCCTGGGGGAGAGAGAGACCCAAGGGAAAGTTGGGGAAGCCAAATAAATTTCTTAATTTATATGGGTGTAGGTGCCCTTATCTTGTCTCCTGCCAAATCACAGAGGTTTGGGGAATTACTTCAGACCTCCGATAAAATTTGTTTAATCCGGCTGGGCGCAGTGGCTCACGCCTGTAATCCCAGCACTTTGGAAGGCATAGGCGGGCGGATCAAGACAATCCTGGCCAACATGGTGAAACCCTGTCTCTACTAAAAATACAAAACTTACCTGGGCATTGGCCGGCGCAGTGGCTCGTGCCTGTAATACCAGCATTTTGGGAGGCCGAGGAGGGCGGATCTTGAGGTTAGGAGATGGAGGCCATCCTAGACAACATGGTGAAACTCCATCTCTACTAAAAATACAAATAATTAGCCGGGCGTGGTTGACCGCACTTCTAATCGCAGCTACTTAGAAGGCTGAGGCAGGAGAATTGCTTAAACCAGGGAGGCAGAGGTTGCAGTGAGCCAAGATCGCGCCACTGCACTCCAGCCTGGCAACAGAGTGAGACTCCATATTAGAAAAAACTAAACAAAACAAAAACAAAAAAACTTGCTTAGTCCTAAATGGGTCCTGTTAGGAATTCCTTCGTTATTTTGCCATGCCCTAAGGCTAAGGAAAGGCCTTTGGTGGGCTTTTGTTATACCTTCCAGCCTTTGTATAAGAACACTGGCTTTTTTTGAACTTTTAATATTTAACCACTCAGTACAGAAAGTTGTTACGCAGGCCTGTGTTAGTGAGACCTGGCCTGCCACACACCCTTCTACCAGGACTCAGCCAACAAAGAAACATCCTAGGTGAATACTTACTAAGTATATGGCTAGAGTATTTAAATGCAAGGTCTTTAAATTTATCCTCTCATTTAATTTTCATAACTGTCATAGTATTTCCCTGGGAGGTACATTCTGTTACCTCTTTTTACAGATAGATTTATTCATACAACATTAAGTTATTGAATGCCTATTATTTGTTCTAGGCATGGAGGAGACATCAATAAATAAAGCAGACGGAGACTTAATGGAGCTTTTATTTGTAGTGAAGGAGACAGACAATAAATAAGTAGATAGCCTATTAGATTGTGATAAATGCTACCAAGAAAAATAAAATAAGGAAGAGGGGCACTGAGAGAGAGGTAATTTTAAATAGTGTGGTAAAGCCGGCTCAGTGGCTTACCCCTGTAATCCCAGCACTTTGGCAGGCCAAAGTGGGTGGATCACATGAGGTAAGGAGTTGAACACAAGCCTGGCCAACATGGTGAAGCCCCTTCTCTACTAAAAATACAAAAATTAGCTGGGTGTGGTGGTGTGATTCTGTAATCCCACCTACTGGGGAGGCTGAGGCAGGAGAATCCCTTGAACCTGGTAGGCAAAGGTTGCAGTGAGCCGAGATTGCACCATTTCACACCAGCCTGGGCAACAGTGCAAAACTCTTCTATAAATAAGTAAATAGGTCGGGCATGGTGGCTCATGCCTGTAATCTCAGCACTTTGGGAGGCAGAGGCTGGTGGATCACCTGAGATCAGGAGTTCCAGACCTGCCTGGGCAATGTGGCGAAACCACATCTCTACCAAAAATACAATTAGCCAGGCATGGTGGCACATGCCTGTAATCCCAACTACTCGGGAGACTAAGGCTCGAACCTAGGAGGTGGAGGTTCCACTGAGCTGAGATTGTGTTATTGCACTCCAGCCTGGGCAACAGAGCAAGACTGTGTAAATAAATAAATAGTGGTGGTCAAGGAAAGCCTATCTGAATATCTCACTAAATAAATAAATGGTATGGTCAGGAAAAGCCTATCTGAGAAAGTGACAGTTGTCAAAGACTTACAGGAAATAGAAGCAGCAGCCAGGCAAGTAGGTGTGCAAGACTCAGTGGGGTCATGACCTAAGCCCACATTAGTCAGTGTGATTTAAACCCAGGTTATTCTGAGCATAGTCATCCCCTCCACTACATTGTCTCAGTGTTAACCTTAAGCAGCTGGTTTGATCCGTTTGATTGACGTTCCCTTCTCTGTTTCTGGGCCTTTTAGTGTCCAAAAAATGATTCTTGGCCAGGCAAGCTGGCTCATGCCTATAATCCCAGCACTTTGGGAGGCCAAGGTGGGTGGATCACTTGAGGCCAGGAATTGAAGACCAGCTTGGCTAACATGGTGAAACCCCCATCTCTACTAAAAATACAAAAAATTAGTTGGGCCTGGTTGGTGGTGGGCGCCTGTAATCCCAGCTACTCAGGAGGCTGAAGCAGGAGAATCACTTGAACCTGAGAGGTGGAGGCCTGGGCAACAAGAGCAAAATTGTGTCTCAAAAAAAAAAAAAAAACAACAACAAAAATTAGCTGGTGGTGGTACCACGCACCTATAGTCCCAGCTACTTGGAAGGCTAAGGCTTGAGAATTGCTTGAACCCAGGAGGCAGAGGTTGCAGAAAGCCAAGATCACACTATTGTACTCCAGCCTGAGCAACAGAGCAAGACTCCATCTCAAAAAAAAATATCTGATTCTCCAACTCTAGTGGACATCAGAATCTCCTGGGCAACATGATAACCATGAGTTTCCTGGAATTCTACCACCAGAGATTATAATTCAACCCAGGGCATGTTGGGAAGCTGAGGCAGGCAGATCGCTTGAAGTCAGTAGTTTGAGACCAGCCTGGCCAACATGGTGAAACCCCATCTCTACTAAAAATAAAAAAATTAGCCAGGCATGGTGGCACATGCCTGTAGTCCTAGCTACTTGGGAGACTGAGGTTCAATAGTCGCTTGAACCCAGGAGGCGGAAGCTGCAGTGAGCCAAGATCATGCCACTGCATTCCAGTCTGCGTGGCAGAGTGAGACTCTGCCTCAAGAAGAAAATTAAAAAATAAAAATAAAAAATAAAATAATTCAATCCAGGGCCACTCTTTGAGAAATACTAGTCAAGGAAACCGGATTAAAAGTCGTCAGAGGGGCCGGGCGCGGTGGCTCACGCCTATAATCCCAGCACTTTGGGAGGCCAAGGCGGGTGGATCACGAGGTCAAGAGATCGAGACCATCCTGGTCAACAAGGTGAAACCCCGTCTCTACTAAAAATACAAAAATTAACTGGGCATGATGGTGCATGCCTGTGGTCCCAGCTACTCGGGAGGCTGAGACAGGAGAATTGCTTGAACCCAGGAGGTGGAGGTTGCGGTGAGCCGAGATCGTGCCATTGCACTCCAGTCTGGGCAACAACAGCGAAACTCCGTCTCAAAAAAAAAAAAAAAAGTCTTCAGAGGGCTGGGCACAGTGATTCATGCCTGTAATCCCAGCAGTTTGGGAAGCCGAGGCGTGCTGATCACCTGAGGTCAGAAGTTCAAGACCAGTGTCGCCATCATGGTGAAACCCTGTTTCTACTAAAAATAGAAAAATTATCACTAGACCAACTCAAAATTAAAAGTTCTCCAGAGTTTATATACCTTCTAAACTATATGTCTACATGTAACTGTGCATTCATCTAAAGACATAAGTGTCTCCACCGGGCACTGTGGCTCACGCCTGTAATCCTAGCTCTTAGGGAGGCAGAGGAGGGAGGATAGCTTGTGCCCAGGAGTTCGAGACCTGCCTGGGCAATATAGCGAGAACCCGTTCTCCACAAAAAGGAAAAAAACAAAAAGACAAAAAAAAAAAAAGTGTCTCCAACTGCCAGGTTCAAGCAATTCTTCTGCCTCAGCCTCCCTTCTGGGTAGCTGGGATTACCGGCTCTCACTACCACACCCAGCTAATTTTTTTTTTTTTTTTTTTTGAGACAGAGTTTTGCTCTTGTTACCCAGGCTGGAGTGCAATGGCACGATCTCGGCTCACCGCAACCTCCGCCTCCTGGGTTCAGGCAATTCTCCTGCCTCAGCCTCCTGAGTAGCTGGGATTACAGGCACGTGCCACCATGCCCAGCTGATTTTTTGTATGTTTAGTAGAGACGGGGTTTCACCATGTTGACCAGGATGGTCTCGATCTCTTGACCTCGTGATCCACCCGCCTCGGCCTCCCACAGTGCTGGGATTACAGGCTTGAGCCACCGCGCCCGGCCTAATTTTTTGTATTTTTAGTAGAGACAGAGTTTGGCCATGTTGGGCAGGCTGATCTCGAACTCTTGACCTTAGATGATCTCCCACAACTTGGCCTCCCAAAGTGTTGGGATTACAGGCGTGAGCCACCAAGCCCGGCCTAATTTTTTGTATTTTTAGTAGAGATAGGGTTTCACCATGATGGCCAGGATGGGCTCCATCTTCTAACCTTGTGATCTGCCTGCCTTGGCCTCCCAAAGTGCTGGGATTACAGACATAAGCCACCTTGCCCAGACTCACATTTTTAATTTTTAAAAAGGTTTTTTTTTTTTGCAAGACAAAATCTTGCTTTGTCACCCAGGCTGGAGTGCAGTGACACTATCATGGCTCACTGTAGCCTTGATTTTCCTGGCTCAAGTGATCCTCCCACCTCAGCCTCCCAAGTAGGTGGGACTACAGGAGTGTGCAATCACACCTGGCTAATTTTTTAAATTTTTAATAGAGCTAGAGTCTCCCCGTGTCACCTAGGCTGGTCTCAAACTCCTGGGCTCAAGCAATTCTCCTGCCTTGGCCTCCCAAAGTACTAGGATGATAGGCATGAACCACCACACACAGGCTTTAAAAAGTTTTAACATGTATGTTTACAAAAAAAGGTAAGGATGTCAAGACATTTGATCCAATAATGTATTCCAAAGAGATAATCTGCAGAATACAGAAAAATACAAAATAAAACTTGTTTCCTAGTAGTCCTAAAGTCCTAACTGTCCGTAAGTATGCTACACCATGAAATGGGAAAAAAAAAAAAAAAAAAGCCATTAAAATAAAAGAGATAGGCCAGGCTCGGTGGCTCACGCCTGTAATCCCAGCACTTTGGGAGACTGAGACGGGCAGATCACAAGGTCAGGAGTTCAGGACCAGCCTAGCCAACATGGTGAAACCCCGTCTCTACTAAAGATACAAAAAATTAGCCGTGCATGGTGGCTAATCCCAGCTACTCTGGATGCTGAAGCAGGAGAATCACTTGAACCCAGGAGGTGGAGTTTGCAATGAGCCAAGATTGCACCATGGCACTCTAGCCTGGGTGACAGGGCGAGACTCCGTCTCAAAAAATAAATAAATAAATCGAAGAGGTAGAGCTTTATTTATATATATGTAAAGATGCTCCTGACATACAGTTTATAAAGCAGTTTATACAAGAATGTATAACATTATGTGGGTGGATAGATGTCTAGCTAGCCTAGACAGGTCAAACTGGCCAGGTGCGATGGCACACGCCTGTAATCTCAGCACTTTGGGAGGCTGAGGCGGGTGGATCACCTGAGGTCAGGAGTTTGAGACCAGCCTGACCAACATGGAGAAACCCCATCTCTACTAAAAATACAAAGGCGTGGTAGCATGCGCCTGTAATCCTAGCTGCTGAGGCAAGAGAATCACTTGAACCCAGGAGGCGGAGGTTGCAGTGAGCCGAGATCTTGCCATTGCACTCCAGCCTGGGAGACAGAACACGCGAAGAAAAAAACGACAGATCGGAAGGGAATGCATTGAAATACTCCCCGGAGGTTGGGCATGGTGACTCATGCCTGTAATCCTAGCATTTTGGGAAGCCTAGGTGAGTAGATCACTTGAGGACAGGAGTTCAAGATCAGCCTGGGCAACATAGGGAAACCCCATCTCTACTAAAAATAGAAAAATTGGCTGAGCATGGCTGAGCATGGTGGTGTGCACGTGTAACCCTAACTATTCAGTAAGCTGAGGCAGGGGAATAGCTTGAGCCCAGGAAGTGGAAGTTGCACTGAGCCAAGATCACAACACTGCACTCCAGCCTGAGTGACAGAGCAAGACTCTGTCTCAAAAAAAATTAAAGTAAATAAATTGGCCGTGAGTGGTGGCTCACGCCTGTAATCCAAGCGCTTTGGAGGCCAAGGCGGGTGGATCACCTGAGGTTGGGAGTTCAAGACCAGCCTGACCAACATGGTGAAACCCCGTCTTTAATAAATAAATAAATAAATAAATACTCCCTGGATGAGGCTCGCTTGAGCCCAGGAGCTTAAGGCTGTAGCAAGCTATGATTGCACAATTGCACTCCAGCCTAGGTAACAGAGCGAGACCCTGACTCTCTTTTTTTTTTTTTTTTTTTTGAGACGGAGTTTAACTCTTGTTGCTCAGGCTGGAGTGCAATGGCTCGATCTCGGCTCATCGCAACCTCCGCCTCCCGGGTTCAGGCAATTCTCCTGCCTCAGCCTCCCGAGTAGCCGGGACTACAGGCACGCACCACCATGCCCAGCTAATTTTTGTATTTTTAGCAGAGACGGGGTTTCACTATGTTGACCAGGATGGTCTCGATCTCTTGACCTCGTGATCCACCCGCCTCAGCCTCCCAAAGTGCTGGGATTATAGGCGTGAGCCCCCACGCCCGGCCGAGACCCTGACTCTCTAAAAACAAAGACTCCCAGGATGAAGTTAACAGGCAAAGAACAACAAAATATTTGAGGCATGCATACATACATTCACTGTTTATCTGAAATTCAAATTATTTACCAGGGTGTCCTGTATTTTTATTTGCTAAATTGGGCAACCCTGCCCTAGGGAGAACTCCATGCCCCACCCCCAATCATGCTAACCAGCAAGAATGAAGGGCAGATGCCTCAGGAGAGCTGACCCCAGGATCACTTAGAGATGGTGTATGACCCTGGTGAGGTTGGGCTTGGATGGGGAAAAGGAGGGAGGAGAGGAGAGCTGGGGTTCACCTTTGGTGCAAGTGAAAGGGATGATGAGTCACCTGAGATTTAAGAATTTCCCAGGGGCTGGGCACGGTGGCTCAAGCCTGTAATCCCAGCACTTTGGGAGGCCGAGGCGGGTGGATCACGAGGTCAAGAGATCAAGACCATCCTGGTCAACATGGTGAAACCCCGTCTCTACAAAAATACAAAACATTAACTGGGCATGGTGGTGCGTGCCTGTAATCCCAGCTACTCAGGAGGTTGAGGCAGGAGAATCGCCTGAACCCAGGAGGCGGAGGTTGCGGTGAGCGGAGATCGCGCCATTGCACTCCAGCCTGGGCAACAAGAGTGAAACTCCGTCTCAAAAAAAAAAAAAAAAAAAAAAAAGAATTTCCCAGGAATGGAAAAATACAGCACTTTTAAAGGGAGCACATATGAGGCTCCTGACCAGGCTGTGGTTACTCAGCCATGTTCTTAGGTTGCCTCTGTTGGCCTGGCTCCAGAGGAATGCTGATAGACTTGGCACTCAGCTCCCTGAACTTGGCAAGTCCAGGGCATCATATGGAACCGCCTAGCAGACGCCTCTAGAGTCTTAGGTCACCATCCTTAGCGGGGTATATCTCCCTTCACTCTGAAAGGCTGTTTAGCATCCAAGTAGGATTAATTGATTGTTCTCTTTTTCCATTCCTACTGCTTGTTCTCAGAACCTAAGAATGAAGCAGTGACTTGCTTGGCTCTAGGCCTGTCCTTACCTGCCGCTGGGAGGAAGCTCCCACACCCTTTGGCAGGCCTGAAACATTTCGGGTAACAAATAAGACAACCACCACGGAATCCAAAAACCCAACCTTGTGTACAATTCAGAACTTGGAGCTCTTCGAGATGATATTATGGGGAAGCGGTTGGCATACAGCAGGTGCTCATTAAATGGTGGTTTCCATTTTCCCAACTTAGAGGAGGGGAGTACACTTTTCTTTTTTTTTGAGATGGAGTTTTGCTCTTGTTGCCCCAGCTGGAGTGGAGTGGTGTGATCTTGGCTCACCACAACCTCTGCCTCCTGGGTTCAAGTGATTCTCCTGCCTCAGCCTCCCAAGTAGCTGGGATTACAGGCGTGCACCACCATGCCCGGCTAATTTTATATTTTTTGTAGAGATGGGTTTTCTCCATGTTGGTCAGGCTGCTCTCAAACTCCCAAACTCAGGTGATCCACCCACCTCAGCCTCCCAAAGTGCTGGGATTACAGGTATGAGCCACCACGCCTGGTCGGGAGTACGCTCTTCGTTTGGTAACATTTTCTCTGGTGAGAAACATTCTCCCTGGCCAGGCACGGTGGCTCATACCTATAATCCCAGCACTTTGGGAGGCCAAGGCGGGTGGATCATTTGACATCAGGAGTTTGAGACCAGCCTGGCCAACATGGCGAAACCCTGCCTCTACTAAAAATACAAAAATTAGTCAGGTGTGTAATCCCAGCTACTTGGGAGGCTGAGGTAGGAGAATTGTTTGAACCTGGGAGGCAGAGGTTGCAGTGAGCCGAGATCATGTCACTGCATTCCAGCCTGGATGACAGAGCAAGACTCTGTCTCAAAACATAAAAAAAGGAGAAAAGATGGCCGGGCGCGGTGGCTCAAGCCTGTAATCCCAGCACTTTGGGAGGCCGAGGCGGGTGGATCACAAGGTCAAGAGATCGAGACCATCCTGGTCAACATGGTGAAACCCCGTCTCTACTAAAACTACAAAAAATTAGCTGGGCATGGTGGCGTGTGCCTGTAGTCCCAGCTACTCAGGAGGCTGAGGCAGGAGAATTGCCTGAACCCAGGAGGCGGAGGTTGCGGTGAGCCGAGATCGCGCCATTGTACTCCAGCCTGGGTAACAAGAGCGAAACTCCGTCTCCAAAAAAAAAGGAGAAAAGAAGTGCTTTCCCTAAAAGGTAGTGAGACACCTGGGTGTTTTGTGCCTGAATAGCTAAGGACACAGGGAAGGGGACTGCATTACTTGAATGTTGTGATGTGGGTGTCTCCACTCAATGATTCTTCTAGTTTTTCTTTGTTTTCTTTTCTGTCTTGATGGATATGTACCAATGCCTAATCCTAAACAGGACACTGACCTATTTCACAATTTTTGTGGTTGATATCCTGCACTTTGGATGGTGGAAAAAGCAGCAACTCTGGCTCTGAAATTATTTTTTTTTGTAGTTTTTTTTTTTTTTTTTTTAGTAGAGACGGGGTTTCACCGTGTTGACCAGGATGGTCTCGATCTCTTGACCTCGTGATCCACCCGCCTCAGCCTCCCAAAGTGCTGGGATTACAGGCGTGAGCCACCGTGCCCGGCCTTGGCTCTGAAATTAAACAGATTCAGCTTCAAATCCAGGCTCTGACATTTATCAACTGTGTGATCCTAAGCAAGTGACTGAATCCGAGCCTCAGTTTCTGCATTTATGAAATTGTTATAATAAAAGGACCAAACTCATCAAGTTGATGTGAGGAAAAAGGGCTGTCTTCGGCCGAGCGCGGTGGCTCACGCCTATAATCCCAGCACTTTGGGAGGCCGAGACGGGTGGATCACAAGGTCAAGAGATCGAGACCATCCTGGTCAACATGATGAAACCCCATCTCTACTAAAAATACAAAAATTAGCTGGGCATGGTGGCGCACGCCTGTAGTCCCGGCTACTCGGGAGGCTGAGGCAGGAGAATTGCTTCAACCCAGGAGACAGAGGTTGCGATGAGCCGAGATCGCACCATTGCACTCCAGCCTGGGGAACAAGAACGAAACTCCGTCTCAAAAAAAAAAAAAAAGGACTGTCTTCCATAAAAAGAAACAGGCCCAAAGAAAGTACTCAACAAGAGTTGTTATTATTATCCTTCATATTAGTATGGGGACTCCTTTTGTTTAAAACTGCAGAAATTCTCATGCGTGTAATCCCACCATGTTGGGAGGCCGAGGCAGGAAGATTGCTTGAGCCCAGGAGTTCGAGATTGGCCTGGGCAATGTAGGGAGACCCCGTTTCTACAAAAAATAAGAAAATTAGCCGGTCGTAGTAGTGCACACCTATAGTCCCAACTACTCAGGAGACTGAGGTGGGAGAATCACTTGTGCCCAGGAGGTTGAGCCTGCAATGAGCTACGATTGTGCCACTGCACTGTGGCCTGGGTGACAGAGTAAGACACTGTCTCAAAACAGAAAAACAAAACAACAAAAACCCTGCAGAAATAAATTCCTGGTACTTCAGGACACTAAGGAAGGAAATTTTCCCAAGTCTGACATGTCTCCTGGTAGGAACAATATCTGGGAATTTCCCACAATGGTTAGCATAGGGATAATCTAAAGTACAAAGTAGGCACAGAGCCTTTCACTACGAGTTAGGATAACCTGAGCTATGGTCTTCTGGCCAATAATTCAAAGTCTGACTTGTTTCCATTAGAAAAGGAGAGGATGGGCTAGGCACAGTGGTTCATGCCTGTAATCCCAGCACTCTGAGAGGCAGAGTCGGGTGGATTGCCTGAGGCCAGGAGTTCGAGACTTGCCTGGACAACATGACGAAATCCCATCTCTACTAAAAATACAAAAATTAGCCAGGTATGGTGGCATACCCCTGTAGTCCCAACTACTCAAAAGGCTGAGGCAGGAGAACTGCTTGAACCTGGGAGATGGAGGTTGTAGTGAGCCAAGATCGCACCGTACTCCAGCCTGCGTGACAGAGCAAGACTGTCTAAACAACAACAACAACAAAATAAGAAGAAGAAAAGAAAAGGAGAGGATGAATGAGCTGGGCACAGTGGCTCATGCCTATAATCCTCACACTTTAGGGGGCTGAGATGGGCAGATCACTTGAACACAGGAGTTCAAGACCAGCCTGTGCAATAGGGCAAGACCCCTATGTCTACAAAAAATTTAAAAATTAGCCAGGTGTGGCAGTGCATGCTTGAGCCCAGGAAGCCCAAGCTGTAGTGAGCCATGATTGCTCCAGCCTGGGCGATGGACTGAGATCCCGTCTCAAAGATGTAAAAGAAAGAAAGAAAAGGAGAGAATGAGACTAAGAGACACTTTCCAGCTCCATCCCTTCTGTGCAGTGGCTGTCCACCCCAGCACTTCCAATTGTGTCCGCCAGGTGGCCTATGAATGCCAAGTCTCCCAGGCCACTTTCTAAATCAAATACATCTCTTTTGGTATGCTTTTATAAAACACAGCAACTATGATATTTTTGTAAGCTATATTTTATTAATTTTTATACTTAATTTTATTGAGATATAATTTAAATGCCATAAAGTTTACTCATTTTAAGTGCACATTTAGTGATTTTTATTTTGCTTTTTTTTTTTTTTTTTTTTTTTTTGAGACGGAGTTTCGCTCTTGTTACCCAGGCTGGAGTGCAGTGGCGCATCTTGGCTCACCGCAACCTCCACCTCCTGGGTTCAGGCAATTCCCCTGCCTCAGCCTCCTGAGTAGCTGGGATTACAGGCATGTGCCACCATGCCCAGCTAATTTTTTGTATTTTTAGTAGAGACGGGGTTTCACCATGTTGACCAGGATGGTCTCGATCTCTTGACCTCGTGATCCACCCGCCTCGGCCTCCCAAAGTGCTGGGATTACAGGCCTGAGCCACCGCGCCCAGCCTATTTTGCTTTTTTTAAAGATAGGGTCTCTGTCATCCAGACTGTAGTAGGGCAACATGATCATGGCTCACTGAGGCCTCGACTCCTCAGGTTCAAGGGATCCTCCCACCTCAACCTTTCAAGTAGCTGGAACTACAGTTGGGCACCACTCTGCTTGGCTCCAAGCTGATCTTGAACTCCAGCATCAAGCAATTATCCTGCCTCAGCTTCCCAAAGTGCTGGGCTTACTGCAGGTGTGAGCCACAGTGCCTGGACTTTCTATATCACTTTTAAAATTGCTTTATTAATTATCCTAGTAGTTCTATGGTTTCATTTTATTTATTTATTTATTTATTTTTTTTTTTTTTGAGACGGAGTTTCGCTCTTGTTACCCAGGCTGGAGTGCAATGGCGCGATCTCGGCTCACCGCAACCTCCGCCTCCTGGGTTCAGGCAATTCTCCTGCCTCAGCCTCCTGAGTAGCTGGGACTACAGGCACACGCCACCATGCCCAGCTAATTTTTTGTAGTTTTAGTAGAGACGGGGTTTCACCATTTTGACCAGGATGGTCTCGATCTCTTGACCTCGTGATCCACCCGCCTCGGCCTCCCAAAGTGCTGGGATTACAGGCTTGAGCCACCGCGCCCGGCCCGGTTTCATTTTTAACATGTAAATCTTCAATTCATTTGGTATTTATTTCCACGTGAATACTAAGGTAGGTTTTCAGCTGGGTGCGGTAGCTCACACCTGTAACCCCTACATACTTTGGGAGGCCAAGGCAGGTAGATCACTTGAGGTCGGTTCAAGACCAGCTTGGCCAACATGGTGAAACCCCATCTGTACTGAAAACACAAAAATTAGCAGGCATGGTGGCAGGTACCTGTAATCCCAGCTACTCAGGAGGCTGAGGCAGGAAAATCACTTGAACCTTGGAAGTGAAGGTTGCAATGAGCCGAGATTGCACCACCGCACTCCAATCTGGGTGACAGAGTGAGACTCTTTCTCCAAAAATTAAAATAAAAAAGCAAAATATGGCCGGGCGCGGTGGCTCAAGCCTGTAATCCCAGCACTTTGGGAGGCCGAGGCGGGTGGATCACGAGGTCAAGAGATCGAGACCATCCTGGTCAACATGGTGAAACCCCGTCTCTACTAAAACTACAAAAAATGAGCTGGGCATGGTGGTGTGTGCCTGTAGTCCCAGCTACTCTGGAGGCTGAGGCAGGAGAATTGCCTGAACCCAGGAGGCGGAGGTTGCGGTGAGCCGAGATCGCGCCATTGCACTCCAGCCTGGGTAACAAGA
>NW_022436942.1:70201440-70210912 GCF_009761245.1 Sapajus apella
CATCTTGGCCAACATGGTGAAACCCCCTCTCTACTAAAAATACAAAAATTAGCAGGGCATGGTGGCATTCACCTGTAGTTCCAGCTACTCCGGAGGCCGAAGCAGGAGAATCACTTGAACCTGGGAGGTAGAGATTACAGTGAGCCAAGATCTCACCACTGCACTCCAGCCTGGGACAGAGCAAGACTCTGTCTCAAAAATATATATTTATTTATTTATATTATATATATATAAATATATTTTATATATAAACAAATACATGTATTTATATATATTTATTATATATATTATATATATAATTATATATTAAAATATAAATATATTTATATGTTTAAATATATAAATATTACATAAAATATATAAATATATATAAATGTATAAACATATGTATTTATTGTATAAATATATATTGTATAAATATATATAAATTTTTTTTAGAGACAGGGTCTTGAACACCTGCCTCAAGCAATCCTCCCATCTCAGCCTCCTAAAAACAAGGAAGCCACCATGCCTGACCTCAACTCCTGTTTATTGAATAATCCATCTTTTTCATAAACCACTTAATGTCATCCTTATCATATATTAAATTTCCATATACATTTCTGGCTAGTCATGGAACAGTCTAGCTTCTATTCAAGGGCAGGTCAAAACTGGAGTCTGCAGAGCTGGCTAGATTCTCTGATCTGAGTCTGGGCTTGCTCTGTACAGCCTCTGAACTACTAGACTCTTGGGAGAACCTTGTCAGCTGCATTTCACTACTGGATGCGAAGAATGAGGCCCTTGCTTTGGAAGGAAGCCACCTTGGGGAGATAGTGCTGCTCTGTGGCCAGATCCCTGAGAAAGCATAAGAGATAAGGAACTAAAACCACCCAGGAAATTTTGAAAATGATTCTAAAATTTATATGGAAGTGGAAATGACCTAGAATGGTCCAAATAGCAAGGCCAGTTACGGTGGCTCACATCTGTAGTCCCAGTAATTTAGAGGAGGCCAAAGTAGAACAAATTGCTTGAATTCAAGATTAGCCTGGACAACATAGCAAGACCCCCATCTCTACAAAACTTAAAAAAATTAGCTGGAAGTGGTGGTGCACCCTTGTGGTCCCAGTAACTCTGGAGTGTGAGGCAGGAGGATTACTTGAGTCCAGCCAGGAGTCTGAGGCTGTAGTGGGCTATGATCACACCACTGTACTCCAGCCTGGGCAACAGAGCAAGACCCTTTCTCAAAATAAATAAATAAATAAAGCCACATTTATCAAGACTGTGGGGAAATAGCATGAGGATAAACAGGTAGATATGTAGAACAGAGAGCCCAGTAATAGATTCACTTGATTTATGACAAAGATCCAAGTGAAATTCAATGGGGAAAAGAATTTTTCTCCCAGTAAATGGTACCAGATGTTATGTTTTTATTTATTTATTTCATCTGTTTGTTGGGCGGGAAGTTCTTTTTTTTTTTTTTTTTTTTTTTTGAGACACAGTCTCGCTCTTGTTACCCAGGCTGGAGTGCAATGGCGCGATCTCGGCTCACCGCAACCTCCGTCTCCTGGGTTCAGGCAATTCTCCTGCCTCAGCCTCCTGAGTAGCTGGGATTACAGGCACGTGCCACCATGCCCAGCTAATTTTTTGTATTTTTAGTAGAGACGGGGTTTCACCATGTTGACCAGGATGGTCTCGATCTCTTGACCTCGTGATCCACCCGCCTCGGCCTCCCAAAGTGCTGGGATTACAGGCTTGAGCCACCGCGCCCGGCCTGTGAGGCAAGTTCTTATTGTGACACCCAGGCTGAAGTGCACTGGCATAATCACAGCTCACTGCAGCCTTGAACTCCTGGGCTCAAGCCATCCTCCTCCCTCAGTCTCCTGAGTAGCTGGGACAAGTGCACACCAGAATGCCCAGCTAATATTTTTACTTTTTTGTAGAGGCAGGGGTCTTGCTATGAGACCCAGGCTGATCTTAAACTCCTGGGCTAGAGGCCGGGTGCGGTGGCTCACGCCTATAATCCTAGCACTTTGGGAGGCCGAGGTGAGTGGATCACCTGAGGTCAGGAGTTCAAGACCAGCCTGGCCATCATGGAGAAACCCCATCTTTAAAAAAAAAAAAACAAAACTCCTGGGCTCAAGCAATCCTCCTGCCTTTGCTTTCCAAAGTGCTGGGATTATAGGTGTGAGCCACTGTGCCTGGTCTCACACCTTAGGCTGTGTTGGGGGAGAGAACTGAGTGACGGCATTCCTGGAAAATTGGACTAAAAATGCAAGTAGCCGGGTGCGGTGGCTCACGCCTGTAATCCCAGCACTCTGGGAGGCCGAGGCGGGTGGATTGCTTGAGGTCAGGAGTTCGAGACCAGCCTGGCCAAATGGTGAAACCCCATCTTTAAAAAAAATTAAAAATAAAATAAAACAATGCAAGTGACCATGAGTCTCCTCTAGACACTACAAGGGTTCCTGCAGGTGTCTGAGGGATGAAGCTGCCCAGGGAAGGGAGAGGCAGCCCCTGGGAACTCTGCCTGGCAACCAGGCAGCCTGGAAAATTTCCCAGCATGCTCTGAGGCCTCTGGTCCAATCCCAGTCCTCCTCATAAATATGTATGAGTCCCCAGATGTCTGCTGTGTCTCTGAGCCTCCTCCTCCCTGCTCAACCCCCTACCGCTCCCCTCCCCACACATACATCCCTCACCCTTCCTCTTCTCCTTGATAGCTGGCAACATCTCTTGCTCCCTGCTTTAGAACTGATGAAATAATGTGAACATTTCAGGGTCTGAGGATGTATCTACAGAGTGTTTCAGGGCCTAGCACCTTGATTAGGAAACTGGCTTTTAGCAGTGGTTTCACAAGTATTTCTCCAGTTAGAGATGAATATACTTGTGACTACGTGCCAAAAAAAAAAAAAAAAAAAAAAATCAGATGTATGTCTAAACCCCGCCTTGGAAGATCTAAATCCATCTAGAAAATAAAAGTGCATGGTGTGTGTCCTTCTGTGGCAGACACTGTCCTTTGCTTCTACTTCCCTGATAGCTCCCTCCCTGCTTATTCCCTGGTTATTCCCTGGTTATTTCCCCTCCCAGTGTGTCAATTGTCTAAGCCTCTCTGAGTAATCAGGTGGCCCGCTGATGAGTGAGTGCCTGAGTCACCCTGGGGCCACTGAAAAATAAAAAAAGATGACATTCCAAAACTTGTAGGTAGAAATTAAAAGACTGTTTCGTTTTTTAAGCCAGAACCAGCACAGTGGCTTATTCCTGTAATCCCAGCACTTTAAGAGAAGAGGCTGAAGTGGGAGGATCCCTTAAGCCCAGGAGTTCCAGAGAAGCCTGGGCAATGCAGTCAGACCCCCTTCCTCAACCCTCATCTCTAAAAAAACCCCACACAATAAAATTAGCTGGGTGTGGTGCTGTGTGCCTGTGGCCTCAGCTACTGAAGAGGCTGAGGTGGGAGGATCATTTGAGACCAGGAGGCCAAGGATGCCATGAGCTGTAATTGTACCACTGCATTCCAGCCTGGGTGAGACCCTGCCTCAAAAAAATTTTTTTTAATTAAAAAAAAAAAGTCAGGGCTAAATAAATAACTCATGAAAGCTAGAGAAATTTATGTACACATGGATGGCTGGAACTTTTAATAACCAAAAGCCAAATAAAGGCAAACTGTATAGCCCATCCCAGTAATTCTACTCCTGGGTATATACCTAATAGCAATGAACATTGTATCTAACCATGAACAAGAATAGTCATACTTGGCTGAAACTTGAAACAAGCCAAATGTTTTTTTTTTTTTTTTTTTTGAGACGGAGTCTCGCTCTTGTTACCCAGGCTGGAGTGCAATGGCGCGATCTCGGCTCACCGCGCAACCTCCGTCTCCTGGGTTCAGGCAATTCTCCTGCCTCAGCCTCCTGAGTAGCTGGGATTACAGGCACGTGCCACCATGCCCAGCTAATTTTTTGTAGTTTTAGTAGAGACGGGGTTTCACCATGTTGACCAGGATGGTCTCGATCTCTTGACCTCGTGATCCACCCGCCTCGGCCTCCCACAGTGCTGGGATTACAGGCTTGAGCCAAGCCAAATGTTTTTTAACTATAGAATGGATTAATAAGTTATGAAGATATTCACTATTAGGAATACTACATGCTAATGAAAAGGAATGAACTAAGGTAATATGCAATGACATGGGTGAATATAACATTCAAGATATTACCTGAAAGAAGTTGGACACAAAGTAGTATTTATTGCATCATTCTATCTGTTCCTAGAGAATAGAACAGGCAAAATATTCTTAATAGTAGAGGTCAGAAAATTGGATACTGTGTGGGGGTGGACAGACAAGGGAAGGAACCAGTAAACTTTCTGGTGCAAGGAATTTTCTTTTCTTTTCTTTTTTTTTTTTTTTTTTTTTGACACAGAGTCTTTCTCTGTCCCAGGCTGGAGTGCAGTGGCACAATCTTGGCTCACTGCAACCTCTGCCCCCCAGGTTCAAGTGATTCTCCTGTCTCAGCCTTCCGAATACTTGGGATTACAGGCACGTGCCACCATGCTCAGCTAATTTTTGTATTTTTAGTAGAGAAAGGGTTTCACTATGTTGGCCAGGCTGGTTTCAAACTCCTGACCTCGTGATCTGCTAGCCTTGGCCTCCCAAAGTGCTGGGATTACAGGTGTGAGTCACTGTGCCCGGCCAAGAATTTTCTATTTCTTTTTTTTTTAATTAATTAATTTTTTATTTATTTTTTTTTTTTTTTTTTTTTTTTTTTTGAGACAGAGTTTCGCTCTTGTTACCCAGGCTGGAGTGCAATGGCGCGATCTCGGCTCACCGCAACCTCCGCCTCCCGGGTTCAGGCAATTCTCCTGCCTCAGCCTCCTGAGTGCTGGGATTACAGGCATGCGCCACCATGCCCAGCTAATGTTTTTTGTATTTTTAGTAGAGACGGGGTTTCACCATATTGACCAGGATGGTCTCGATCTCTTGACCTTGTGATCCACCCGCCTCGGCCTCCCAAAGTGCTGGGATTACAGGCTTGAGCCACCGCGCCCGGCTTAATTAATTTTTTTAAAGATGGGGTTTCACCATATTGGTCAGGCTGGTCTCGAACTCCTGACCTCAGGTGATCCGCCCACCTCAGCCCCCCCAAAGTGCTGGAATTACAGGCGTGAGCCACCGCGCCTGGCAGAATTTTCTATTTCTTAAACCGAGTGGTGGTAACAGGGGTGTATATACATACAAAACTCTACTCCTAGGTGAAATTTATCCTAGAGAAATGAAAACATACATCCATGCAAAAACTTGTATATGGTTGTTTAGAACAGCATTCTTGGCTGGACAAGGTGGCTCACACCTGCAATCCCAGCATTTTGGGAGGCCAAGGCAGGCAGATCACTTGAGTCCAGGAGTTCCAGACAAGTCTGGACAGCATGAGGAAACCCATCTCTACAAAAGATACAAAAATTAGGCAGGTGTGCTGGCGTGAACCACCTGTAGTCCCAGTTACTCGGGAGACTGAGGTGGGAGAATTGCTTGAGCCCAGGAAACAGATGTTGCAGTGAGCTGAAATTGTGCTGACACTGCACTCCAGCCTGGGTGACAGAGGGAGACCCTGTCTCAAAAAAAAAAAAAGAAAAGAAATGAAGTACTGATTAATGTTGTAATATGGGTGAACCTTGAAAACATCATGCTAAGTGAAAGAAACCATCACAAAATTCTCCATATTGTATGATTCCATTCCTATTAAATGTCCCAAATAGGCAAATCCATGGAGAAAGAAACTAATGGGTGGTTATCAGTCTGGGCATGGAGATGAGGGGAGTAACTGTTAATGGGCAGTTTCTTTTTTTTTTTTCTTGAGACAGAGTCTCGCTCTGTCGCCAGGCTGGAGTGCAGTGGTGAAATCTTGACTCACTGCAACCTCCCCCTTTTTAATTTTTGTCAAGACAGAGTCTGGCTCTTATTGCCCAGGCTGGAGTGCAATGGTATGATCTCAGCTCACCACAACCTCCTGGGTTCAAGCGATTCTCTTGATGGGCACAGTTTCTTTTGGGGATGATAAAAATGTCCAGGAATGCTGGGCATGGTGGCTCACTCCTGTAATCCCAGCACTTTGGGAGGCTGAGGTGGGTGGATCACAAGGTCAGTAATTGGAGATCAGCCTGGCCAATATGGTGAAACTCATCTCTACTAAAAAATACAAAAATTAGCCGGGCATGGTGGTGCACACCTGTAGTCCCAGCTACTTGGGAGGCTGAGGCAGAAGAATCATTTAAACCTGGAAGCTGGAGGTTGTAGTGAGCCCAGATCTCACCACTGCACTCCAGCCAGGGTGACGGAGACTCTGTCTCAAAAAAAAAAAAAAAAAAAAAAAATGTCCAGGAACTAGATTGTAGTGATAGCTGCACAAATCTGCGACTATACTAAAAAATCACTGGGGAGTTCGCTTTTTTAATTTTCTTAAAAACATTTTTTTTTTTTTGAGATGGAGTCTCTCTCTGTCTCCCAGGCTGGAGTACAGTGGTGCAATTTCTGCTCACTGCAACCTCCTCCTCCTGGGTTCAAGCAATTCTCCTGCTTCAGTCTCCCAAATCCCGGTATCTGGGATTACAGCCATGTGCCACAATGCCCAGCTAATTTTTGTATTTTTATTAGAGACAGGGTTTCACCATGTTGGCTAAGCTAGTCTCAAACTCCTGATCTCAAGTGATCCACCCACCTCGGCCTCCCAAAGTGCTAGGATTATAGGCATGAGCCACCGCACCTGACCAAAAACATTTTTTTTTTTTTTTTAGAGCCAAAAATCTCTCTCTGTTACCCAGGCTGGAGTGCAGTGGTGTGACCATAGCTCACTGCAGCCTTAAACTCCTGGGCTCCATTGATTCTCTCACCCCAGCCTCCTGAGCAGCTGGGGCTGAAGCCGGAGTGGCGAGAAACAAACCTCTCGAACACGGAACTGAGGAAGGAAGTGGCTTTTTATTTGGCCAGGAGCTAAGGGGGCAACAGTGAGAGATAATCAAAGTGGGGGAGGGGGTGAGAGGGGAAAACCCCTAGCCTTCTGTTTCCAGATCTCCATCTCCTCCCTCCCCTACCCCCCAGATGGAAAGGAGGGTGAAAAAGAAAAAAAAAAAAAATACCAAAGAGCTGGGGAAATAACTCCTTTTTTCAGTTCCCAGCGTCTTTGCTATCTGTTAACCTTGAAAGAGCTGCAGATGAATGTTATCCCTGCTGGCGGAAGCCCAGCACTGGGTCATGCCCCCACGTCTGCAGGTCCCAGGTTCCCTCCTGGAAACATCTCTGCCAACAAACAGCTTATTGCTTTTGCCTTATCTCTGTAAGCCCCTCCCCTGCTGGTCCCGCTCACGCTCACGCTGCATATGAATTAGTAAATCAATGAGGCCGAAAGATTGTAAAGTCGGATGTCCAGCAATTGACAATGACATAGTTTTGCCTCAGTTTCCCCTTTAGTGTTGTAAGCCTATAAAAGGGGAGAGAAACTGCAGCTCGGGGAGCTCAGTGAAGGAGGCTGTTGCCCCCATAGCTCCCGACCAAATAAAAAGCCACTTCCTTCCTCAGTTCAGTGTTAGAGAGGTTTGTTCGCTGCTCCTGCTTCAGGGCTACAGGTACACACACTAACTCCTGGCTATTTTTTTTATTACTTTTAGTAGAGACAGGGTCTCCCTATGTTGCCCAGGCTGGTCTTGAACTCCTGGGCTCAAGGGATCCTTCTGCTTCAGCCTCCCAAAGTGCTGGGCTTGCAGGTGTGAGCTACCATGCCAGGTCCACTTTAAATGGTTGAATTGTCTGATACACGAATTATATCTTTGATAAAACTGTTACTGTTATTTTAAAAAGTCCTTACACAATATACTTAAGGTTTATGCACTTTATGGTGTGTACTTCTATCCCAGTAAAATTTAAAACAAAATAAAGTAATAGTAGCTTCCTACCAAAGGTGTCTGAGAAGATGGGCAGACAGGGAGAAGATATTTGGGATGGGTTACTTGCTGGGACACCAGGGAGCAAGGGACTCACTGCCAAAGTCTTCTCTTGAAGCACCCAAAAATGTGCAAGGAAGATCAAGTAGGAAGGGTCCCCAAAAGACAAAGGGAACAGGGGAAGGACTGAGCGAAGTGCAAAGGATGGAATGCCGGAGAGTAGAAAGAAACCCAGTTTGATGAAAACAGATTTGGTTTTGGTGAAAAAGAAAAACAAAACAACAAAACAACACAAAACACCTTTAAATGTTTATTGTAGGCTGGGCACGGTGGCTCACACCTGTAATCCCAGCATGTTCGGAGGCTGAGGCGGACGGATCACCTGAGGTCTGGAGTTAGAGACCAACCTGACCAACATGGTGAAACCCTATCTCTACTAAAAATACAAAAATTAGCCAAGTGTAGTGTTGCACCCCTGTAATCCCAGCTACTTGGGAGGCTGAGGTGGGAAAATTGCTTGAACCCAGGAGGTGGAGGTTGTAGTGAGACAAGATCGGATTGTGCCACTGTACTCCAGGTTGGGCGACAGAGTGAGATTTCGTTTTTTGTTTTGTTTGAGAAGGAGTTTCACTCTTGTTGCCCAGGCTGGAGTGCAATGGCGTGATCTTGGCTCACCACAACCTCTGCCTCCCGGGTTCAAGTGATTCTCCTGCTTCAGCCTCCCCAGTAGCTGGGATTACAGGCATGAGCCACCAACCTGACTAATTTTTTGTATTTTTAGTAGAGATGGGGTTTTCCATCTTGGTTAGGCTGTTCTTGAACTCCAGACCTCAGGTTATCTGCCTGCCTCGGCATCCCAAAGTGCTGGGATTATAGGCATGAGCCACTGTGCTCCGCTGAGATTTTTTTTTTTTTTTAAGTTTATTGTAAAGCAGTACCTTGATGTAATTCTGCAAGTATGAATTGAGTGCCTTCCATGTGTCTGGGCTAGGCATGGGGCCAGGAATCTGTGACTCTAAGCAGCTGCTTGCTGGGAAATAAAAGTGGGAGGAAGGGAATAGGTTGGCAGCTAGAATCACAAGGAAAAGCTGTATTCTGTCGGGAAAGATCCCTAGCCCTTGAGCAGGGGCTGAGGCTGCAGGAGGCAGAGGACAGTTCAGAACAGGGATTGGGGAGTATTGGGGAACAGGGGAGTCAGATTGGCTTCTCAGACTAGGTAGTGACAGCTCTGGCTAGAGGAGAGGATTTCCCTCCCCCAGTAAGGCAGGGCTCTGAGTAGGGCTAAGCTGGGAAGGGTAGGGCAACACCTCTCCCCTTGGGCTTTATCAAAATTCTACTGTAGTGAATGCTAAATCTGCCAGAGCCCAGAAGGGCCATTTAGGCCATGACACCAGAAATCCAGATTCAGTTAATTTGGTGCATTTTCAGGGATAAGGTTGGGATACCAGGGAATTGGAATAGTGAGGAGGTTGACCTTGAGCAGTCATTTAAATTTCTCTCTTTTTTTTTTTTTTTTTTTTGAGACGGAGTTTCGCTCTTGTTACCCAGGCTGGAGTGCAATGGCGCGATCTCGGCT
>NW_022436942.1:70211012-70220602 GCF_009761245.1 Sapajus apella
ACTCAGGAGGCTGAGACGGAGTTTCGCTCTTGTTACCCAGGCTGGAGTGCAATGGCGCGATCTCGGCTCACCGCAACCTCCGCCTCCTGGGTTCAGGCAATTCTCCTGCCTCAGCCTCCTGAGTAGCTGGGATTACAGGCACGTGCCACCATGCCCAGCTAATTTTTTTTTTTGTATTTTTTTTTTTTTAGTAGAGACGGGGTTTCACCATGTTGACCAGGATGGTCTCCATCAACATTTAAATTTCTAATAAGCTGGCTGGGCGAGATGGCTCATGACTGTAATCCTAGCACTTTTGGAAGGCCAAGGTGGGAGGATCCCTTGAGGTCAGGAATTCAAGACCAGCCTGAGCAACATGTCGAAACCCCATCTCTACTAAAAATACCAAAAATTAGCCAGGTGTGGTGGTGGGCGCCTACAGTCTCAGCTACTCAGGAAGCTGAGGCAGGAGAATTGCTTGAACCTGGGCGGCAGTGGTTGCAGTGAGCTAAGATGTGCCACTGCACTCCAGCCTGGGTGAGAGAGTGAGACTCTGTCTCAAAAAAAAAAAAAAATTTTAAAAAAAAATAATAATAATAAATAAAAATACATTTTTTTTTGAGACGGAGTTTCGCTCTCATTCCCTAGGCTGGAGTGCAATGGCGCGATCTCGGCTCACCGCAATCTCCGCCTCCTGGGTTCAGGCAATTCTCCTGCCTCAGCCTCCCGAGTAGCTGGGACTACAGGCACGTGCCACCATGCCCAGCTAATTTTTGTATTTTTTTAGTAGGGATAGGGTTTCACCTTGTTGACCAGGATGGTCTTGATCTCTTGACCTCGTGATCCACCTGCCTCGGCCTCCCAAAGTGCTGAGATTACAGGCGTGAGCCACCGCACCCAGCCTTAAAAATACATTTCTAACAAGCCCTTTAAAGATTCTGGTGCAAGGGGGTTAGGGGGAATTCCATCTAATCCTCTCATACAGGTGACTCCTGGAAAACCAAGAAGCAGCTCCTCCTCTAACCTAATCTAAATCCTTTCTGCTGCCACTGTAATCTCTTGCCTGACTTTTTTGGTCAGGAATAAAATGCTCCTAAACTTTTTTGATTTCTCCTGTTGGATTTAGGCCAGTGAAAAAAAGGCACCCCAGAGGTTAAGTGAAATTCGAGCTTATCAGTATTTCCAGTTCATTCCTTGCTATCCTTGACCTTGTTGTTTCCTCTCACTGTGAACTATGAATTCAGAGGAACTTCTGGGTCACTCCGGCAAGGGAAGACAGCTGATCCCAGGAGAGAGGACTGCCATTCTCTTGTTTATTTATTCAAAATGTGTTTAGGCCAAGTTGATGGCTATATGGAGCAACTGAAACTCTCCTACACTGCTGCTGGGAATGTTCAGTGGTGCAGTCACTTTGGAAAATTGTTTGCCAGTTTCTTGTAAAATTAAAACATAGAATTACTATATGATCCAGCAATTCCATTTTCAAGTATTTATCTGAGAGAAATAAAAACATATATCCCCAAAGACTTGCATGAGAGTGTTTATTACTGCTTAAACTAGAATCAATTTTTTTTTTTTTTTTTTTTTAGGCAGGGTCTCACTCTGTCACCCAGGCTGGAGTGCAGAGGCTCCATCTCGGCTCACCGCAACCTCTGCCTCCCAGGCTTAAGCAAGCAAATGTCTCACCTTAGCCTCCTAAGTAGCTGGGACTACACGTGTGAACCACCATGTCTGGCTAAATTTTTATAGTTTTTGTAGAGACTGGGTTTTGCACCCGCTTCGACCTGCCAAAGTGCTGGGATTATAGGGTTGAGCCACCGTGCCTGGCCAAATCTAGAATCAGTTCGAATGTTTGTCAGTATAAATTGTAATATATCCATGTGCTGTGCTACTTGGCACTGAAAAGAAATGGACTTGATATGATCAACAGCATAGATGAACCTCAAAAACACTATGCTGAGTTAAAACACATTATTCATAAAAGGACACACTGTATGGTTTTTTTTTTAGTATATGTACTTAATACATTAATATACTTAATTCATATTAATACACATTTTTTCTGATTTTTTTTAATCTTTAATGATTGTGCTTTCTTTTGAACTCCAGTAAATTTTGTTATTAAAAGGTAACATACAATGTATGTGCTTAAGACGTGTGTAGATTAATAACTATTTACTAATGAATACATCTGTGTTACTTTGTAGATCAAGATATAAACATTTCTAGAAAATCTTTCTCATATCTCCTTGCAGTCTATACCCTCTGAATGGAACTAGTTACTTACTTCTCTCACTTTAGGTTAGTTTCCCTGTTTTTGAACTTCATATGTTGGAATCATAAATATTGTACTGCATAAACTCAGTATCTTATTTTGTTATAAATATTGCTTTGTTAGATGCTTTTTTTTTTTTTTTTTTAGATGTTTTTATTTTGAGATGGAGTTTTGATCTTTTGACCCAGGCTGGAGTGCAGTGGCTTGATTTCGGCTCACTGAAACCTCCACCTCCTGTGTTCAAGAGATTCTCCTGCTTCAGCCTCCCAAGTAGCTGGGATTATAGGTGCCCACCACCACTCCCAGCCACTTTTTGTATTTTTAGTAGAGATGGGTTTCACCATGTTGGCCAGGCTGGTCTCAAACTCCTGACCTCAGGTGATCTACCCACCTTGGCCTCCCAAAGTGTTGGGATTACAGGCCTGAGCCACTGTACCTGGCCTGTTAGATGCTTTTCTTGCTTAGTACTGTCTCATGAACACTTTGTCATGATATGATATGATATTAATTTATTTTTGAGACAGGGTCTTGCTCTGTCCCCCAGGCTGGAGTGCAGTGGCATGATCAGGGCTTGAAGCCTCTGCTTCCTGGGCTCAAGGGATCTTTCCACCTCAGCCACCCAAGTAGGTGGAACTACAGGTGTGCACCACCACGCCTGACTAATTTTTGTATTTTTTGTGGCTATGAGGCTTCACCGTATTGCCCAGGCTGGTCTCTAATTCCTTAGCTCAAGAGAGTCACCCGCCTTGGCCTCCACATTTTGCAATTATAATCAGCAATGGAATCAGAATTTTTTTTATTAATTTTTTTTTTTTTTAAAGATGGGGTTTCACCATGTTGGTCAAGCTGGTCTTGAACTCCCGACCTCTGGTGATCTGCCCCCCCTGGCCTCCAAAGTGCTTGGATTACAGGCATGAGCCACCACACCCGGCAGAATCATAATTTTAAATTGCTGTATTGTTTATAATACGTGCTTGGTTATACTTATATAACTATTTTCTCCTTTATTGTACCTGAGGTAAGAGAAGCTCAGGGAATTCATTCAGGCAGCAAGTGGAGAAACTAGCTTTCAAACCTGCATTTCAGACTCTCATTCTTCCACTGCAAAAAAGCAAAGTGCTCATATATGGTCACAAGCCCTGGAGAAGTCTTACACAAGGGCATTATGATAGCAACAAGAATGACTAATAAGTATTAATAGCTCATGACAAGAGAACAAATGCCATTAATTATCTCAATATATTAGTCTTATTAGTAATGTTTGCACAGAATTATTCATACAAATATTATTAGCCTGTGTCGGGGACAGTTGTCAAGCTCAGCAACAGGCTCACAGCTCAGCTCCCAGCCTCAAGGTTCCAGATGTGCAGGGGCCAGGGCTTTCAGGGACACGCCCCCTGGGCCTCTGGGGGGCCAATTGACGCGCAGAAGGCGGGGCCCTGGGAGCGACAATGGTGTTATCCAATGGAACGACAGCCGGAGCCGCCCCTGGCCAATCGGCGCGCTCCTCCGCGATGGGCGGAAGTGGTGAGGCAGCTCTGGGGGCCGTTGTTCGGTGCGGGGGCTGACAGAGGAGGCTTGGTGTCAGCAGCTAGCGAGTCAGCGTTTCTCCTCTTGTCCCTGGTGAGGTGTAGCGGCGGCATACGGCTGGAGAGCCCCTGTGGCCTCCAGTTCAGGAAGGGTCCGGCATCCCAAGGGAGGGTGTGTGGGCGAGGGGTCTCCGGGCCCGGGGTTGTGGCTGTGAGAAGATGCCGGCGCCGCGGCGTCTCAGGCACCTGGAGAAGGCCGCGCTTTCTCCTCAGGAAACCGGGGCCTCGACGGCCCCCAGTGACGCCGCCCCCTTCGCGGCCTAGGCTAGCCCGGGAACTGGGAAACGGGCGTCGTCCGCAGCGCTGCTGTGGCCACCGCGCCCCGGGTGGAGCTGGACTCGGGGCCGGCCTGGGCCTAGAGCCCGAGCCTCGAGCTGCCGGCGTGGGGGGTCGGGAGTGGCCTAGTGCGGCCTCGAGGCCGAAGGATCCGAGTCCGAGCTCCCACTCCGACCCGCTGGTGCTGCGGGAAACTCAGGTGGCCTTCCGCTTTCGTAGCCTCTGAAGTGGGGATCAAGACTTTCACTTCATAGTATTGTTGTCGGGATTAAAAGATTGTCCCGGTAAGCGTTTGGCAATTGCTGTTATTTGAGAAGCCGCTTACGTCTTCACTCCCCATCACCGACGTTGCTGGGGAAGGGGGCGATTGGAAACTGCCTTGGGGGGTCTAGACCCAGCAGTGGAAGCTCCGCCGCCTCTGGCAGAGGGACGGTCCCCTCTGCAGACCGGAGACATCTATCCGACCCCCAGCGGTCTCCTTATCAGCTTGAAGACTTTTCTGTGCCTCAACTCTTTCATGCATTCGCCCATTTTCTTGAGTCCTTGATGTATTGTCAGTCCTCTGCCTGAAGAATCCGAGGCCCAGGGAGGTTAACTCTGGCAGAACCAGCCAGAACTTGACCCCCAGAGGGGGACCCTACAGGTCACCCCCAGTCTCCTTGCAGCTGGAAAAGAGAGCACCTGCCACGTCTGAGCTCTCGCCTTAGAGTTGGCCACTTAGTGGGCTGGAATAGAACACACCTGAAATCAGTCGGACAGCCCTGGAAAAGGTATCTAGGCCAGCCATCCCTAGTTGCAATTTCATATTAGAGTGAATATCTTTTTTTTTTTTTTTTGGGATATGGAGTCTCCTGTTGTTCAGGCTGGAGTGCAGTGGTGAGATCTCCGATGACTGCAACCTCCGCCTCCCGGGTTCAAGTGATTCTCCTGCCTCAGCCTCCTGAGTAGCTGGGATTACAGGCGCCCCTCACTGGCTGATTTTTGTATTTTTAGCAGAGACTTGGTTTCACCATGTTGGCCAGGCTGATCTCGAACTCCTGACCTCCAGTGATCCGCCCACCTCGCTGTCCCAAAGTGCTGGGATTACAGGCTTGAGCTGCGCACCTGGCCCAGAGTGGTTATCTTGAATCATGTCATTCCCTAGTTTAAAGGCCTTTAGTGATTTACTATTGAGCTTGGGATCTAATCCAATATTCTTTCTGTTTTATATGAAAAGACCTCCTTGAGTCATTCCCCTTTTTTATTATGCCCTTCCAGATCTACCTTTACTTTCTCTTTCATTGCTTTTAGGCGTTTTGCCCTTCCCACCGCCTGGATGGATTTTCCCCCATTCCCATCCTCTGTCTTTGTCTTTTCATGGTTGGCTCTTGTACTTCAGTTCTTAGTTTAAATGTCATCTCTCCAGAAAGTTCTTCCCTGACCACTCTTAACTAGAGAAGATTTGCCTCTACTGCACCCATTTATTTGTAGTTTTTTGTATTTTGTATGTATTTTTTTGCTTATTGTTTTTCTCTACCACTAAATTGCTTTTTCAGACATGATGTTTCCTTAGTTTATAAAGTATTCTTAGTGTCAGGGCACAATGGCACACAATATGGTCTGGGACTGCCTTGACCTCCTACCTCCCACTTCAGCCTCCCAAGTAGCTGAGATTACAGGCATGTGCCACCACACCTACCTACTTTTTTGCTTACTTTTTGTAGAGATAGGGCCTTACTATGTTTCCTGGCTGGCCTTGAATTCCTGAGCTCAAGTGATCCACCCAACCCAGCCTTCCAGAGTGCTGGGATTATAGGTGTGAGACACTGCACGTGGTCCACAGTATTGTCCTTTTTTTTATTTTTATTTTTTTGAGACAGAGTCTCACTCTGTTGCTCAGGCTGGAGTGCAGTGGCCCAATCCCAGCTCACTGCAACCTTCACCTCCTGGATTCAAGCAGTTCTTCTGCCTCAGCCTCCTGAGTAGCTGGGTTTACAGGTGCCTGCCACCACACCCCGCTAATTTTTGTATTTTTAGTAGAGACTGGGTTTCACCTTGTTGCCTAGGCTGGTCTTGAACTCCTGACCTCAAGTGGTCCACCTGCCTTGACCTCCCAAAGTGCTGGGATTACAGACACAGTATTGTCTTAAACATGTTGAACAAATGACTACATGTTTTGAAAAGTAGTAGTTGGCTTAATGCCAAAACCATTAAAGAACCCTATTGGGGGCAGGATTTAAGACCATTTTTGTATCATGAAAAGGAATAATCTAAACAATGGTAGTAAAGTTGCCAGTGCTTTGCTTTCTGCATTGACATCTTGTTTAAAAAAGAGGAGAGGCCGGGCGCGGTGGCTCAAGCCTGTAATCCCAGCACTTTGGGAGGCCGAGGCGGGTGGATCACGAGGTCAAGAGATCGAGACCATCCTGGTCAACATGGTGAAACCCCGTCTCTACTAAAAATACAAAACATTAGCTGGGCATGGTGGTGCGTGCCTGTAATCCCAGCTACTCAGGAGGCTGAGGCAGGAGAATTGCCTGAACCCAGGAGGCGGAGGTTGCGGTGAGCTGAGATCATGCCATTGCACTCCAGCCTGGGCAACATGAGTGAAACTCTGTCTCCAAAAAAAAAAAAAAAAAAAAAGAGGAGAAACTTCATAGTGAAGAAACTTGGCAGACACCATATCAACTATGTGATCAGAGTTTACATCAATAGTAAAATAAGACTGTTGACATCATGTATCTTCTGATACAAGGCACTGAGATGAGCACAACATGATTTCTTTTTTGAGACAGAGTCTTGCTCTGTCACCAGGCTGGAGTGCAGTGACACGATCTTGGCTCACTGCAACCTTCGCTTCCCAGGTGTTTGTTTGTTTGTTTGTTTGTTTTTTCAGACAATCTTGCCCTTTCTCCAGGCGCCAGGCTGGAGTGCAGTGGCGTGATCTTGGCTCACTGCAACCTCCGCCTCCCAGGTTCAAGCAATTCTCCTGCCTCAGCCTCCTGAGTAGCTGGGACTATAGGCGCACACCACCATGCCCAGCTAATTTTTGTATTTTAGTAGAGACATGGTTTCACTATGTTGGCCAGGATAGTTGCAATCTCTTGACCTCGTGATCTTCCTGCCTTGGCCTCCCAAAGCGCTGGGGTTACAGGCGTGAGCCATTGCGCTGGGCCTCAGCCTCCCAGGTTGAAGTGATTTTCCTGCCTCAGCCTCCCAAGTAGCTGGGATTATAGGCGTGCACCACCAAGCACAGCTAATTTTTGTATTTTTAGTACAGATGGCATTTCACCAGCACAACATGATTTCTATGGTGGTCTTGCTAAAATTGTATAACTTGAATTTAATCATGATATCAGACAAACCCAAATTGAAGGACATTATATAAAATAACTAGTTGGCTGGGCATGGTGACTCACGCCTGTAATCCTAGCACTTTGGGAGTATGAGGCGGGTGGATCATCTGAGGTCAGGAGTTTGAGACCAGCCTGGCCAATATAGTGAAACCCCGTCTCTACTAAAATAAAGAAATTAGCTGGGCATGGTGGTGTACACTTGTGGTCCCAGCTACTTGGGAGGCTGAGGTGGATGTTGCAGTGAGCCTAGGTTGCACCACTGCACTCCAGCCTGGGCAACAGAGCAAGACTCCGTCTCAAAAAAAAAAAAAAAAAAAAAAAGAAGTAGTATGCTTAACAAGGTCATGAAAGAGAAGAAAATATTGAAGAACTCTCCCAGATCAAAGGAGATTAAGTACAAGTAACAGCTAAATGCAATGTGTGATCCTAGATTGAATACAGAACCAGAAAAAGGGTGGGATGGTGATTTTTTCTTTTTTTTTTTTTAAGACAGGGTCTTACTCTGTCAACCAGGCTAGAGTGCAGTGGTACAATCACTGCTCACTGCAGCCATGACCTCCTAGGCTCAAGTGATCTTCCCATTTTAGCCTTCTGAGTAGCTGGGACCACAAATATGTGCCACCACGTCTGGCTAATTTTTAAATTGTTTGTAGAGAAGGGGTTTTACCATGTTGCCCAGGCTGATCTTAAACTCCTGGGTTCAAGCGATCCTCACAGCTCACCTCCCAAAGCTCTGGGATTACAGGCATGAGCCACTGTGCCCGGCTCATTGGTGAAATTTGAATAAATTTTATAAATTAGTTACTAGTATTGTATTAGTGTTATTTCCTGTATCTGAGAATTTTACTATTGTTACTTATGATGGTTTTAGGGTTATTGGATGAAGTCTGTAAGGGATGTTATTTTATTTATTTTTATTTATTTTTGAGATGGAGCCTCACTTTGTCTCAAGGCTGGAGTGTAGTGGTACGACCTCGGCTCACTGCAACTTCCAGTTCTCTAGTTCAAGCGATTCTCCTCCCTCAGCCTCCTGAGTAGCTGTGACTACAGGCACATGCCACCATGCCCAGCTAATTTTTGTATTTTTAATAGGGACGGGGTTTTACCATGTTGGACAGGATAGTCTTGATCTTCTGACCTCGTGATCCGCCCACCTCGGCCTCCCAAAGTGTTGGGATTACAAGTGTGAGCCACTGTGCCCGACTGGGATGTTATTATTATTATTATTGCGTCTGCCCATTATTATTGTTATTTTTGAGATAGGGTTTCACTCTGTTGCCCAGGCTGGAGTGCAGTGGCATGATCATGGCTCACTGCAGCCTTGAACTCCCGGGCTCAAGCATTCTTCCTGAGCATTCCTCCTGCCTCAGCCTCCCCAGTAGCTGGGAATACAGGCACCACCATCCCTGGATAATTTTTTTTTGTATAGATGGAGTTTCCCCATATTGTGGCCAGGTTGGTCTTGAACTCCTGGGCTCAAGTGATCTGCCCGCCTCGGCCTCTCAAAATACTGAGATTGCAGGCATGAGTCACAGTATCCAGCCTAGTAAAAGTATTTTATTATTTTTATTTTTTAAAAGTCTCTCATCTAATAAAATTATTTTAAATTGAAAATTTTAAAATAAGAAAATCCCAAGGGTGGATTTCTTGAATAAAATAACACACAGGTTTGGGTGACATTTTCTTTATACTAGTTTTTTGTTTTTTGCATGTCATCTTTAAAGCAGAAATGAAAGAGAAAGTTCATGTCTTCCTTTGTGGTTTTCAGGAAGAGCTAAAGATGGCTGAATTTCTAGATGACCAGGATACTCGACTTTGTGACAACTGGTAAGACATTAAATCTATGAAATGTTAGTGGAATGAGGACAAACTAGTTTCTATAGAGGGTTGGTTTATTTAATGGTAGGTTAAAATTGGAGCCATAAAATATTCAGTACAAATAAATGGCACTAGAGCTTTTTAACAATTTTGGTTAAACTGCCTGTTTTAGTAATTTGATAAGATGGTTGGTTTACGCAGAATAAAGTAGTGCTAGAGCAATAGCAATAGGATGAGTCTGGACTGTAGTTCCTGTCCTTAATTAATGACCTTTGGCAAGTCACCTTACTGCTTTGGAGTCTCGCTTTTCTTTGTTTT
>NW_022436942.1:70220612-70288768 GCF_009761245.1 Sapajus apella
ATCTCAGCTCACCGCAACCTCCGCCTCCTGGGTTCAGGCAATTCTCCTGCCTCAGCTTCCTGAGTAGCTGGGATTACAGGCGTGAGCCACCGCACCTGGCCCTCTTTTTTTTTTTTTTTTTTTAAAGACAGGATCTCTTTGTCTTCCAGGCTGGAGTCCAGTGGCGTGATCACAGCTCACCACAGTCCCAACCTCCTGAGCTCAAGTGATTCTCCCTCCCTTAGCTTCCTGGGTAGCTGGGACTATAGGCTGGGGGCCCACCACCCCACCCAGCTACTTTTTATTTAAAAATTTTTTTTTGAGACAGAGTCTCGCTCTATTTCCCATGCTGGAGTGCAATGGCGTGACCTCAGTTTACCACAACCTCCGCCTCTTGGGTTCAAGTGATTCTTCTGCCTCAGCCTCCCGAGTAGCTGGGACCACAGGTGCCCACCACCATGCCCAGCTAATGTTTTGTATATTTCGTAGAGACAGGGTTTCACCATGTTGGCCAGGTTGATCTCAAACTCCTGATCTCAAGTGATCCGCCTGCCTCGGCCTCCCAAAGTGCAGGGATTACAGTGTGAGCCACTGTGCCCGGCCTTAAACATTTTTTTGTAGGGTTTCGCCACATTGCTCAGCCTGATCTTGAACTCCTGGGCTCAAGTGTTCCTCCCAGTTCAGCCTCCCAAAGCGTTGGAATTACAGGTGTGAGCCATCACACCAGCCTCAAACTTACTATTTAAGAGCCTCAAGTCTAGGCAAGTAAATTGTTTTTGCAACCTCACCACTACAAAGCCAATTAGAAATTTGGCCTGGCGCAGTGGCTCACGCCTGTAATCCCAGCACTTTGGGAGGCTAAAGCGAGTGGATCTCGAGGTCAGGAGATTGAGACCATCCTGGCTAACACGATGAAACCCTGTCTCTACTAAAAACACTAGCTGGATGTGGTGGCTCGAGCCTGTAGTCCCAGCTACTTGGGAGGCTAAGGCAGGAGAACTTCTTGAACCCAGGAGGTGGAGGTTGCAGTGAACCGAGAGCACGCCACTGCACTCCAGCCTGGGCAACAGAGCGAGACTACGTCTCAAAAAAAAAGAAAGTATTTTTCAGCTGGGCATGGTGGCTCATGCCTGTGATCCCAGCACTTTGGGAGGCTAAGGTGGGCGGATCACAAGGTCAGGAGTTCAAGACCAGCCTGGCCAACATAATGAAACCCTGTTTCTACTAAAAATACAAAAATTAGCCATCCATGGTGGTGGGTACCTGTAGTCCCAGCTACTCGGGAGGCTGAGGCAGGAGAATCGCTTGAATCCGGGAGGCAGAGGCTGCAGTGAGCTGAGATTGCGCCATTGCACTCCAGCCTGGGCAACAGAGCAAGACTCCATGTCAAAAAAAACCAAAACAAAACGATTTTTCAAGGTTTGCTTGTACGCTATTGTTGAATAGTTAGGAGGCTGTCTTTGAGGACTCAGATAATATGTGCAGAGTAGATAAAATATCCCCAACTCTGCCCTGGAGAAGATGTGGTTTCCAGTAGCCTTTTGGGTGAGCAGTTGCCTTCTTTTTTTTTTTTTGGTCTTGCCCAGGCTGGAGTGCAGTGGCGTATCTTGGCTCACTGCAGCTTTTGCCTCCCTGGTTTAAGTGATTCTCCGGGTCTCAGCCTCCTGATTACCTGAGACTACAGGCATGTGCCACCACACCTGGCTAATTTTATATATTTTTTTAATAGTAGAGATGGGGTTTCACCATGTTGGCCAGGCTGGTCTCAAACTCCTGACCTCAGGTGATCCACACGCCTCGGCCTTCCAAAGTACAGGTATGAGCCACCACGCCCAGCTGTGCAGTCTTCTATCCAGAATCTTTTTGTTCCTGCCCTAAACCTGGCACTATAGCCAGAGCAGGCTTTTCCCTAAAGCTGTTGCCATTTTCTCTTCTCAGGAGACCTGTCTTCTGGTTACCTGGATGATATTAAGCAGGAAACAGCTAATGGGCCCACCTCTTGTCTGCCTCCCAGCCGACCCATTAACAATATGACAGCTACCTATAACCGGCTGTCGAGATCAACATCAGGCCCCAGACTTGGGTGCCAGCCCAGCCTTCCTCGTGTGCTGAAGCTCAACAACTCAGACAGCCAGGACATCCGGGGACGGAATAGAAACAGCCAGAATGGGGCCATAGCCCCTGGGCACGTTTCAGTGATTCGCCCTCCTCAAAATCTCTACCCAGAAAACGTTGTTCCCTCTTTCCCTTGTGCGCCTGCAGGGAGATACGGAGCTAGGTAAGAATCAGTAGCCCAGGAATGGGGCTTGGGAGTAGCCGAAGTGAATATGGGCAAAGGTCTGGTTACCCTGGCTGGGCCTGGGGTAAGACTGAGGTCATTGCATGGTAAGGGGAGGATGTGGATTTTTTCTGTGTTGTCACCTGACTCCAAAATTTATTTTGTGGTCCATGGGGTCTTGGGGGTTTGTTTTGTCTGCTGGTATAGGGCTGCTTCCTGTTACTTCTGAATTTTCTGACCTTTGCACAGTGGCACCTCAGGAGCAAGTTTTCAATTGTTTTCTTTCAGTGGTAGGAGTGAAGGTGGCAGGAATTCCCGGGTCACCCCTGTAGCTGCCAACTACCGCAGCAGAACTACAAAGGTAACATGGGCTCCGGGTCATGATGCTCAGAGGGTGCTCAGACATGGTGGGGCTGGTGTGGCTCCTGAAGTTGTAGAAGTTGCTGGGACCAGGCTGGTTGTGGCTGAAGGACTGTTCCTTTGGCATTTGAGGAGGGGTTTCTAAGGAAGCGGGACGTTTTCAGGGATCCAGGGGAGGAGTACTGCTCTTTTCACTTTTTTTTTTTTTTTTTTTTTTTGAGATAGAGTTTTGCTCTTGTCCTCCAGGCTGGAGTGCAATGGCACAATCTTGGCTCACTGCACCCTCCACCTCCAGGTTCAAGTGATTCTCCTGCCTCAGCCTGCGATTACAAGTGTGTACCAGCTATTTTTTTTTTTTTTTCTTTTTTGGTATTTGTAATAGAGACAGCGTTTCACCATGTTTTCCAGGATGGTCTTGAACTCCTGACCTTAGGTGATTCACCTGCCTCAGCCTCCCAAACGTGCTAAGATTATAGGCATGAGCCACCATGCCCAGCATGTTCTTTTACTTTTTACATAAAACTTTGTGTTGTGTTGTTCACCAGGCAAAGCCCTCCAAGCAACAGGGAGCTGGGGATGCGGAGGAGGAAGAAGAGGAGTAATGGTGTTTCCAGAGACTTTACATCGGTTCCTGTCTTCTGTGTATAGCAGCACTTGCCGCCGTGCAGACCCACCTCTCTGGCTGTTTGGGTGGGAGAGATTTTCCAGATTTTAGTTTTTTCTAGTTTATGGCCATTTTGTGTCTTTTGAGGTTGTGTATGGGTTTGAGGGAAGGGAGCAGGGTGGCGTTTGAGGAACACTTCAGCCTTAGCTGCCACCTTTCGGCAGTAGTGAAATACAAATTGCAGCCTCTTGGCTGCCAGGGCCCCCTTTTGACTTACTGTCGCCACTGCCCCTTGGTGCTGTGCGGTCCCAGTAGAAGGAGGGGAAGATTTTGGAAAACTGGTACTCACCAGTGAAGTGATTATCTGCCCTGTTGGGGCCTAAATTTGGGGGCTTTTGGGCAACCTCTCCCTGTACTGCCTCTGTCCACACTCGATTGGGCCCCAGGTGTGTGTGAGGCGCTCTGGTAAGGTGCTCAGGCCACTTGCAATGTCTGTCAGTAACAAGGCTTTTGAAGATGGATTGAGCTGAAGGTGAGTGGACTGGGGGCTGTGTTTTAAGCTGCTTCCTTGGCATTTGGCAACACTGCCTTCTGTTCCTGGTGGGGGGGGGGATGGATCTTTTGTCCTTACTGTTCTCTAATGGGGAGGTCTGAGGGCTCCCTGTCCCCACAGGGGCTATGCTGGGCTCTGTCGCAGCCCCATGCTTGCTCTGAAAACCAAGTGTCAGAGCCCCTTCTCCTTGTTTTTATTTTACTATTATAATAATTATTAACTTCCTTGTAATAGAAATAAAGTTTGTACTTGGAGTTGAGCTCAGTCTTGTTCTCCTGTATGCTTTAGAGACTGCAGGGAGGCCAGGGGACTGCAAGGAGGCCAGGGTGGGCTGGAGTCAGCCCTGGGGTGAGCAGGGCTGGGCTTTCTCCGAGACTCTAGTAACCCTCGCAGCTCCACCGTGAGCCCCTTCTTGGAGTACATAGGCATTAAAGGTATAGTGTTTTAAATTGGACTTCTGAGGAAACTGACAGGCTTGCTGCAGCTCCAGTGATGATTGGGGGCTAGAGTGGTGCCTCTGAATAGAGAAAGGCAGATTCTTTAAAAGCCTCCATCCTGAGAGGAGTTGAGCCCTAGCAGGATTAGCTGTTACCCCTCAGCGTCTCAGTCTGCATAAGACCATGGAGCACCATAGGTTATTTTGAGCTCCTTTATAGTTCTTCCAGCAACCTGTTAGGGAGGGAAAGGTAGGAAGAACTGCTCTACTTCATAGATGGAACACTAGACAGGAACCATGCGGCCAGTTTTTTGCAGAGGCAGGACTCTGAAAAGAATTATCCTGAGAGAAAACTGCGTGTATGCATGCACACCCCCCACCCCACACACACACGATACACAGTAGGGTTAGATCTTTTGGTGTATGTCAGTTACACCTCAGTAAAACAAAATCACATTAGTTAGACTTTCATGTGTCAGGGGAAAGAAACTGGAGGCATTCAGACTTGCATGGCTTCTGGTGTCATTGAAATCCCTCTGGGACTTCAAAAAGTTGGGAGGAAGGACCCAGGACAGCACTGAGTCCTCTTCCTAGCTGGGCCAACAGTCATGTTGCCATTAACTGTCTTTCGGGGTATGGGGATAGACCTGCCAGAAAGTAAAACTCTCCCCACCTGCCTTTGATTGGATTAGACATTGGTGAAATAGCAGTGGGTTGGTTGGTTTCACACCTTTTTTTGAGACACAGTCTCATTCTGTCGCCCAGGCTGGAGTACAGTGGTGCGACCTCAGCTCACTGTGACCTCCACCTCGGGTTCAAGCGATTCTCCTGCCTCAGTCTCCTGAGTAGCTGGGATTACAGGTACACACCACCACAGTGGGCTAATTTTTGTATTTTACTAGAGATGGTTTCATAATGTTGGTCAGGCTGGTCTCAAACTCGTGACCTCAAGTGATCCTCCTACTTTGGCCTCCCAAAGTGCTGGGATTACACGCATGAGCTAATGCACCTGGCCTGTTTGATACTTTTTATTTAATATTCTCTTTTAAAAAAAAGCTGTCTGATTCCTGCTAATCTATCTTAGCTAAAATTAGAAGTCTCCTGAAAGCCTCACTTTTACTTTCTAGTTTTTATAGTCCAATGAATGCCATTCCTTCTGACTTGACATGTAATTGGTCTCCCTTGAAGCTTTTTAGGATCTCTTCTATCCCTAGTATTTTGAAATTTCTCCATATTGTATGTTAGTGTGGATTATTTTTCCATTCAGGGTGACACTTAGCACTTTCATTCTGGGAACTTAAGTCGTCTTTATGTTTTTCAGAATTTTCTCCTGTTATTATGTTGGCAATTTATTTGCTGTTTATTCTCTTCTTTGCAGATTTCCAATTACAGTTGGATGTTGGCCCTCTTAGACTGTTCATTTTTCTATTTGTCTTTTACTTTATGGGAGATTTCCTCAGCTTTATCCTTTCATCCTTATATTAAGTTTATTTCTGATAATAATTTTTTTTTTTTTTCTGAGACAGAGTCTCGCCCAGGCTGAAGTGCAGTGGCACGATCACAGCTCACTGCAATCTCTGCCTCTCAGATTCAAGCAGTTCTCCTACCTCAGCCTCCCAATTAGCTGGGATTACGGGCACCTGCCACCATGCCTGGCTAATTTTTGTATTTTTAATAGAGATAGGATTTCACCATGTTGGCCAGGCTGGCTCAAACTTGTGACCTCAGGTGATCCACCCACCTCAGCCTCCCAAAGTGCTGGGATTACAGGTGTTAGCCACTATGCCTGGCCTCTGGTAGTAATTTTCAAAACTTCTTTTATCCTCTCACAGTCTTTTTTTCCCGCCTATTTAATGGATACTTTTTCTTGTACTTTTGCAGCATAATTGTTTTTTTTGTATATTCTATGCTTTGTGTTGTCCATTTCCTAGGAGTTATTTTCACTTCAGTATTTTATGTTGTAGAATTTTCCTTCTGATACTTCTTGGCTGGCTATGTATGTACGAGTAGGGCACTAAGAGCAACTCTCCTCAATTGCTGGCTTTCACTGTAGGGCAGTCAATTATGTGGCATTTTCACTGGCGATCCCTAGATGTCAATCTCTGTAGGTCTTTTCTGAGTTAGTTCAGAGAGAGGTCTTAGGGTCTACAGTCTAAAGCTGGAGTGGCACTGGGAAAGGGGTTGGGATGTTCAATAGACAGATTTTATTTTGCTCCCATGTTTGGTCTGGTCATCCCCTCTCCAAGTGCCAGGGGGCTGGAGTTGTGAGTTTCTGAGGTTGCTTCTCCAGATACATAACTTCTGGTCTTGTTAATTCTACTTTTTACATGAACTTTTTACATGAACTTCCAATCCCTGTTTTTCCCTGGCACGTGAGGCCTCCAATTCTTCTCCATTACATTTTTTTTTTTTTTTTAAATTTAAAGAGAGTGCAGATAATCTTGCTTCCTATGATGATATGCTCTCGCTATTTATTATTATTCCATCAGCTGTCTTTTTTTTTTTTGACAAAGTCTTATTCTGTTACCAGGCTGGAGTGCAGTGGCACAATCTTGGCTCACTGCAACTTCCAACTCCCTGGTTCAAGTAATTTTCCTGCCTCAGCCTCCCAAGTAGCTGGGATTATGGGCATGTGCCACCCTGCCTAGCTAATTTTTGTATTTTTAGTAGAGGTGGGGTTTCACCATGTGGGCCAGAATGGTCTCGATATCCTGACCTTGTGACCTGATCACCTCAGCCTCCCAAAATGCTGGGATTACAGGCGTGAGCCACGGCATCCGGCCAGCTGTCCTTTTTCATAGTCATTGAAATTACAGATGTCTCTTGGTTTCCTGAAGACAGAATGTGTGCTTTTCTTTCTTGATTTCCCTGTTTTGGCATACTCGTAAGAAACCATCTAAATAATACAACATTCCTATAGAAAAGTGCATGGACATCTATAGCTAAGTGTGAACACATATTTGTCACCACCACCCAAATAAGCAGAACATTACTAAGATACCACAATACTCCTCACACTCCCAGGTCACTTTCCTCATCCTGGGACAAACATAACTTATGCCTTGACAGTCTATCACTATCAGTTATTACTGTCCATGTTCAACATCATCCATGGAATCCTACCATTTAGTACCCTCTTAGGTCTAGCTTCTTTTGCTGATCATTATGTTAATAGCTCACCCATGTTGTTGCTTGTAGCAGTGGTTTGTTCATTTTCTTCCTGTACGGTATTTCATTATATGCCAATAATTTATTCTGGCTGGCACGGTGCTTCACGCCTATAATCGCAGCACTTTGGGAGGCCAAGGCAAGCAGACTGCTTGAGGTTAGGAGTTTGAGACAAGCCTGGTCAACATGGTGAAACCCTGTCTCTACTAAAAGTACAAAAATTAGCTGGGTGTGGTGGCAGGCACCTGTAATCCCAGCTACTGAAAAGGCTGAGGCATGAGAATTGCTTGAATCCAGGAGGCTGAGGTTGCACTGAGCCTAGATTGCACCACTGCACTCCAGCCTGGGAGACAGAGTAAGACTATGTCTCAAAAAAAAAGAAAACAAAAAAAAAGAAAAAATATTCTGTTGATGGACCTTCAACTTGCTTCCAGTTTTGGCTGTCACTATTAGTGCTGCTGTGAACTTTCTCATACATGCCCTTTGGTAAATGTGGGAAATTCTGTTGGGTTTATACCTATGAGTGGTATTGCTGGGTTATAGGTATGTAGAGGTAGTATCACACAGTTTTCCAAAACAGGAGTAATGTCTAAGAGTTCTGTTGTTTCACATCTTCCCCAACCATGGTATTGTCTTCCTAACCCTTTTGATGGTGTAATATATCACACTGTCATTTTATTTTATTTATTTTTTATTTTTTGAGACAGAGTCTTGCTCTGTTGCCCAGGCAGGAGTGTAGTGGCACAATCTCATGTCTCTGTAATCTGCCTCCCAGATTCAAGCAATTCTCCTGCCTCAGCCTCCAGAGTAGCTGGGACTACAGTTGCACGCCACCACACCCTGCTAATTTTTGTATTTTTAGTAGAGGCAAGGTTTCACCTTTTTGGCCAAGGCTGGTCTTGGACTCTTGATCTTGACCTTAAGTGATCCTCCTACCTCAGCCTCCCAGAGTGGTGGGATTAGTGGTGTGAGCCACCACACCCGGCTCATTGCCATTTTAATCCTTATTTCCCTGCTGACAAATGAGGATGAGTATCTTCTCTTTAGTAGATGGTACGCTTTTTGATCAGTACTTATTTCTCAAGAGGCAGCCCAAGGTGATGGCCTTAGAGAGAGGGGAGCAGGGGACTCCTGTCTCTGCTCAGCAGGGCAGACAGCTTAGGCATCTTGTTCCTCGCCTTGTCTAAACATAAATCTCTTTGCTGTGAGTGGTTGTGTTTGCTCCCTGTTTCTAGCGCCCTTAAGCACCAGATGGGAAGGAAGGAAAGCTACCTGTTATTTGTCTAGGAGGATCCTTGCTCTGCCTATAAAAAAGACACATCGGGGACACTTCCACCAAAGTTAGCATTGTTTTTTTAAAATTATAGTTTGGGTTCTGGGATATAGGTGCAGAATGTGTAGGTTTGTTACATAGGTATATATGTGCATGGTGGTTTACTGCACCCATCAACCTGTCATCTACATTAGGTATTTCTCCTAATGCTATCCCTCCCCTAGCCCCCAATACCCTGACAGGCCCTCGTGTGTGATGTTCCCCTCCCTGTGTCCATGTGTTCTCATTGTTCAACTCCCACTTAAGTGAGAACATGCAGTGTTTGGTTTTCTGTTCCTGTGTTAGTTTGCTTCATCCGTGTCCCTTGCAAAGGACATGAACTCATCCTTTTCTATGGCTGCATAGTATTCCATGGTGTATATGTGCCACATTTTCTTTATCCAGTATATCATTGATGGGCATTTGGGTTGGTTCCAAGTCTTTGCTATTGTGAACAGTGCTGTAATAAACATACTTGCACATGTGTCTTTATAGTAGAATGATTTATAACCCTTTGGGTATATACCCAGTAATGGGATTGCTGGGTCAAATGGTATTTCTGGTTCTAGATCCTTGAGGAATTGCCACACTGTTTTCCACAATGGTTGAACTAATTTACACTCCCACCAACAGTGTAAAAGTGTTCCTATTTCTCCACATCCTCTCCAGCATCTTTTGTTTCCTTCTTAATTTTCCTTCTTAATAATGGCCATTCTAACTAGCGTGAGATGGTATCTCATTGTGGTTTTGATTTGCATTTCTCTAATGACCAGTGATGATGAGCTTTTTTTCATGTTTCTTGGCCACATGAATGTCCTCTTTTGAGAAATGTCTGTTCGTATCCTTTGCCCACTTTTTGATGTTTTTTTTTCTTGTAAATTTTTTCTCTCTCTTTTTTTTAAATTTGACATGCAGGTCAAAAAGAAACAGTTAAACTTTGGATTTCTTACCTATATAACTTAACTAACAGATGTCTTTTGTGCTGATGAAAGCTTTACCATGTTTTGACCAAAGATCATTATGATTTGCTATTCTTTTTTTTTTTTTTTTTTTTTGTTTTTTTTTTTTTTTTTTTCAGATGGAGTCTCACTCTTGTCGCCCAGGCTGGAGTGCAATGGCGCAATCTCGGCTCACTGCAACCTCTGCCTCCCGAATTCAAGTGATTCTCCTTTCTCAGCCTCCCAAGTAGCTGGGATTACAGGCGCCTGCCACTATGCCTGGCTAATTTTTGTATTTTTAGTAGAGATGGGGTTTCACCATGTTGGCCAGGCTGGTCTTGAACTCCTGATATTGTGATCCACTGGCCTCAGCCTCCCAAAGTGCTGGAATTACAGGCATGAGCCACCATGCCCGGCTCTCGTAAATTTTTTAAAGTTCTTTGTAGATAGATTGCAAAAATTTTCTCCTATTCTGTAGGTTGCCTGTTCACTCTGATGATAGTTGGTTTTGCTGTGCAGAAGCTCTTTAGTTTAATTAGATCCCATTTGTCAATTCTGGCTTTTGTTGCCATCGCTTTTGGTGTTTTAGTCATGAAGTCTTTGCCCGTGCCTATGTCCTGAATGGTATTGCCTAGGTTTTCTTCTTGGGTTTATATGGTTTTAGGACTTACATTTAGGTCTTTGATCCATCTTGAGTTAATTTTTGTATAAGGTGTAAGGAAGGGGTCCAGTTTCAGTTTTCCGCGTATGGCTAGTTTTCCCAACGTCATTTATTAAACAGGGAATCCTTTCCGCATTGCTTTTGTCAGGTTTGTCAAAGATCAGATGGTTGTAGATGTGTGGTGTTAATTCTGAGACCTTTGTTCTGGTCCATTGGTCTGTATATCTGTTTTGATACCAGTACTGTAATACTGGGGTTTAGGGGTTCAGGGTGCCCTTAGCTCCCCTGAGTGAACGCTTCTCCATGTTCTTGGTCTCCTGCCCTCTCAAGAATGAGAGAGGGGACCAGGGTGCAGTGTACAGTACATGCCGGACTCAAAAGTGTTTGTAGAAGTGATTTATTTAGAGAAAGAGAGAGAGAGAGAGAAACAGCAGAGAGAGAGAGAGAGAGAAACAGGAGAAGGAGAGAGAAATAAACAGCTAACTCTTCACACTGAGTGAGAGAATCCAGAAAGATGGAAGTCCAGGAAAGGAAAGCAGCTTCCACACTGAGTGGAAGGGAATATAGAGAGATGGAGTTTAGGGGGGGAAGACAGGCTTCCACGAAGGGAAGGGGACTCCAGAGGAAAAATCCAGGATAGAGAAAAACAGCTTCCACGAGCATGAGAGTAGAAGAAGGGGACTTTTAACCTGGTAGGAACCCCCACCTTCTTTAAGACCCCAGGCCAATGAAAGGAATTCCTTAGAACTACTGCTGGAGTGATTGACTCCTAGTTTCTTCCCGTGCCTGTGAAATTTAAACATAAACTGTTAAATCTCCCGGATGGAGAGATATAGGAGGGGGGCATGGTGCTAGGAAGTTTTTGCCCTTAAAACTATGCCCCCTTGTGGACCCAGAAAGGGAACACATTCCCTCAGTACCATGCTATTTTGGTTACTGTAGCCTTGTAGTATAGTTCAAAATCAGGTAGCGTGATGCCTCCAGCTTTGTTCTTTTTGCTTAGGATTGTCTTGGCTATTTGTGCTCTTTTTTGGTTCCTTATGAAATTTAAAGCTGCTTTTTCTAATTCTATGAAGAAAGTCAATGGTAGCTTGATGGGGATGGCATTGAATCTATAAATTACTTTGGGCAGTATGGCCATTTTCATGATATTGATTCTTCCTATCCATGAGCATGGAAAGTTTTTCCATTTGTGTCCTCTCTTACTTTCTTGAGCAGTGGTTTGTAGTTCTCCTTGAAGAGGTCTTTCACATCCCTTGTAAGCTGTATTCCTAGGTAATTTATTCTCTTTGTAGCAGTTGTGAATGGGAGTTCACTCATGATTTGGTTTTCTGTTTATCATTGGTGTACAGCAATGCTTGTGATTTTTGCACATTGATTTTGTATCCTGAGACTTTGCTGATGTTGCTTATTAGCTTAAGGAGATTTTGGGCTGAGATAATGTGGTTTTCTAAATATACAGTTATATCATCTGCAAACAGTCGATTTGACTTCCTCTCTTCCTATTTGAATAACTGTTATTTCTTTCTCTTGCCTGATTGCCCTGGCTAGAACTTCCAACGAGTGGTGATAGAGGGTATCCTTGTGCCGGTTTTCAAAGGGAATGCTTCTAGCTTTTGCCCATTCAGTATGATATTGGCTGTGGGTTTGTCATAAATAGCTCTTATTATTTTGAGATACATTCCATCAATACCTGGTTTATTGAGAATTTTTAGCATTAAGGGGTGTTGAATTTTATCGAAAGCCTTTTCTACATCTATTGAGATAATCATGTGGTTTTTGTCATTGGTTCTGTTTATGTGATGGATTACGTTTATTGATTTGTGTATGTTGAACCAGCCTTGGATCCTAGGGATGAAGCTGACTTGATTGTGGTGGATAAGCTTTTTGATGTGTTGCTGGATTCGGTTTGCCATTATTTTATTGAGGATTTTCGCATTGATGTTCATCAGGGATATTGGCCTGAAATTTTCTTTTTTTGTTGTGTCTCTGCAAGGTCTTGGTATGAGGATGATGCTGGCCTCATAAAATGAGTTTGGGAGGAGTCCCTCTTTTTCTATTGTTTGGAATAGTTTCAGAAGGAATGGTAGCAGCTCCTCTTTGTACCTCTGGTAGAATTCAGCTGTGAATCCGTCTGGTCCTGGGCTTTTTTTGGTTGGTAGGCTATTAATTACTGCCTCAATTTCAGAACTTGTTATTGGTCTATTCAGGGTTTAGTCTTGGGAGGGTGTATGTGTCCAGGAATTTATCCATTTCTTCTAGATTTTTTAGCTTATTTGCATAGAGGTGTTTATAGTACTCTCTGATGGTAGTTTGTATTTCTGTGGGATCAGTGGTGATGTCCCCTTTATCTTTTTTTTTTTTTTTTTTTTTTTTGAGATGGAGTCTCGCTCTATAGCCCAGGCTGGAGTGCAGTGGTGCCATCTTGCCTCACTGCACCCTCCACCTCTTGGGTACCGGTTCAAGCAGTTCTCCTGCCTCAGCCTCCCAAGTAGCTGGGATTACAGCCATGTGTCACCATGCCCAGCTAATTTTTGTATTTTTAGTAGAGACAGGGTTTCACCATGTTGGCCAGGCTGGTCTTGAACTCCTGACCTCGTGATCCACCTGCTTCAGCCTCCCAAAGTGTTGGGATTACAGGCGCAAGCCACTGCGCCTAGCCCCCTTTATCATTTTTTATTGTGTCTATTTGATTCTTCTCTCTCTTCTTTTTTATTAGTCTGGCTAGCAGTCTATTTTGTTAATCTTTTCAAAAAAACAGCCTCCTGGATTCACTGATTTTTTTGAAGAGCTTTTCATGTCTCCTTCAGTTCTGCTCTGATCTTTGTAGCAATTGTGGAAGTTGTTTCTTGTTTTCTGCTAGCTTTTGAATTTGTTTGCTCTTGCTTCTCTAGTTCTTTTCATAGTGATGTTATTAGGTGTTGATTTTAGATCTTTCGGCTTTCTCCTGTGGGCATTTAGTACTATAAATTTCTCTCTAAACGCTGCTTTAGGTGTGTCCCAGAGATTCTGGTATGTTGTATCTTAATTCTTACTTGTTTCAAATAACTTATTTGTGCCTTAATTATTTATCCAGTAGTCATTCAGGAGCAGGATTTTCAGTTTCCATGTAGTTGTAAGGTTTTCAGTGAGTTTCTTAATCCTGAGTTCTAATTTGATTGCACTGTGGTCTGAGAGACTGTTATGATTTCTGTTTTTTTGCATTTGCTGAAGAGTGTTTTACTTCCAATTATGTGGTCAGTTTTAGAATAAGTGTGATGTGGTGCTGAGAAGATTGTATATTCTGTTGATCTGGGGTAGAGAGTTTTATAGATGTCAATTAGGTCTACTTGGTCCAGAGCTGAGTTCAAGTCCTGAATATCCTTGTTAATTTTCTGTCAAAGTCTCTTTGTAGTTCTCTGAGAACTTGCTTTATGAATCTGGGTGCTCCTGTATTGGGTGCATATATATTTAGGAGAGTTAGTTAGCTCTTCTTGTTGCATTGATCCCTTTACCATTATGTAATGCCCGTCTTTGTCTTTTTTGATCTTTGTTGGTTTAAAGTCTGTTCTATCAGAGACTAGGATTGCAACTCCTGCTTTTTTTTTTTTTTTTTGCTTTACATTTGCTTGGTAAATATTCCTCTAACCCTTTGAGTTTATGAATGTCTTTGCACGTGAGATGGGTCTTCTGAATACAGCACACCAATAGGTCTTGACTCTATCCAATTTGCCAGTCTATGTCTTTTAATTGAGGCATGTAGCCTGTTTACATTTAAGGTTAATATTGTTATGTGTGAATTTGATCCTGTCCTTATAACGGTAGCTGGTTAATTTGCCCATTAGTTGATGCAGTTTCTTTATAGTGTCACTGGTCTTTACAATTTGGTTATGTTTTTGCAGTGGCTGGTACTGGTTGTTCCTTTCCATATTTAGTGCTTCCTTTAGGAGCTCTTGTAAGGTAGACCTGGTGGTGACAGAATCTCTCAGCATTTGCTTGTCTGTAAAGGATTTTATTTCTCCTTTGCTTATGAAGCTTAGTTTGGCTGGATATGGAATTCTGGCTTGAAAATTCTTTTAAGAATATTGAATATTGGCTGCCACTGTCTTCTGGCTTGTAGGGTTTTCTGCAGAGATATCTGCTGTTAGTCTGATGGGCTTCCCTTTGTGGGTAACCTGACCTCTCCTACTGCCCTTAACATTTTTTCCTTCATTTCAACTTTGGTGAATCTGCTCATTGTGTCTTAGGGTTGCTCTTCTCGAGGAGTATCCTTGTGGTGCTCTCTAGATTTTCTGAATTTGAATGTTGGCCTGTCTTGCTAGGTTGTGGAAGTTCTCCTGGGTAATACACTGAAGAGTGTTTTCCAACTTGCTTCTGTTCTCCCCGTCACTTTCAGGTACACCAATCAAATATAGGTTTGGTCTTTTCACATAGTTCCATATTTCTTGGAGGCTTTGTTCCTTTTCATTCTTTTTTTCTCTAATCTTGTCTTCACACTTTATTAAGTTGATCTTCAACCTCTGATATCTTTTATTCTGCTTGATCAATTCGGCTATTGATACTTTTGTATGCTTCATGAAGTTCTTGTGCTGTGTTTTTCAGCTCCATCAGGTCATTTATGTTCTTCTCTAAACTGGTTATTCTAGATAGCAATTCCTCTAACCTTTTTTCAAGGTTTTTAGCTTCCTTGCATTGGTTTAGAACATGCTCCTTTAGCTTGGTGGAGTCCGTTATTACCCACCTTCTGAAGCCTACTTCTGTCAATTAATCAAACTTATTCTCCATCCAGTTTTGTTCCCTTGCTGGCGTTGTGATCCTTTGGAGGAGAAGAGGTGTTCCGGTCTTTAGAATTTTCAGCCTTTTTATGCTGGTTTTTCCTCATCTTCGTGGATTTATCTGCCTTTGGTCTTTGATGTTGGTGACCTTTGGATGGGGTTTCTGTGTGGATGTGCTTTTTGTTGATGTTGATGGTATTCCTGTTAGTTTTCCTTCTAACAGGCCCCTCTGCTGGAGTTTGCTGGAGCTCCACTCCAGACCCTGTTTGTCTAGGTATCACTAGTGGAGTCTGCAGAACAGCAAAGATTGCTGCCTGTTCCTTCCTCTGGAAGCTTCGTCTCAGAAGAGCATCCACCAGATCCCAGCTGGAACTCTTCTGTATTAGGTGTTTGTTGACCTGGCATGGGGTCAGGGACCTGCTTGAGGAGGCAGTCTGTCCCTTAGCAAAGCTCAAGCGTTGTGCTGGGAGATTTGCTGCTCTCTTCAGAGCCAGCAGGCAGGAATATTTTAAGTCTGCTGAAGCTGTGCCCACAGCTGCCCCTTCCCCCAGGTGCTCTGTCCCAGGAAGATGAGAGTTTTATCTGTAAGCCCCTGACTGGGGCTCCTGCCTTTCTTTCAGAGATGTCCTCTCCGGACAGGAGGAATCTAGCTACAGCAGCTTTACTGAGCTGCAGTGGCTTTCGCCCAGTTCAAACTTCCCTGTAGCTTTGTTTACACCGTGAGGGGAAAATTGCCTACTCAAGCCTCAGTAATGGCAGACGCTCCTCCCCTCACCAAGCTCAAGCATCCTCCGGTCAATTTCAGACTGCTGTGCTGGCAGTGAGAATTTCAAGCCAGTGGATCCTAGCTTGCTGGGCTCCATGGGGGTGGGATCTGCTGAGCTAGACCACTTGGTTCCCTGGCTTCAACCCCCTTTCCAGGGGAGTGAACAGTTCTGTCTCACTGGTGTTCCAGGCACCACTGGGGTATGAAAAAAAAACTCCTGCAGCTAGCTCGATGTCTGCCCAAATGGTCACCCAGTTTAGTGCTGGAAACCCAGGGCCCTGGTAGCGTAGGCACCCAAGGGAGTCTCCTGGTGTGCATGTTGCGAAGACCAAGGGAAAAGCATAGTATCTGGGCTGGAGTGCACCATTCCTCCCGGCATACTCCCTTGTGGCTTCCCTTGGCTAGGGGAAGGAGTTCCCCATCCCCTTGCGCTTCCCGGGTAAGGTGACGCCCCACCCTGCTTCAGCTCACCCTCCGTGGGCTGCACCCACTGTCTAACCAGTCCCAGTGCTAAGCCAGGTACCTCAGTTGGAAATGCAGAAATCACCCACCTTCCGCATTGATCTCGCTGGGAGCTGCAGATTGGAGGTATTCCTATGCCACCATCATCTTGCCAGCCACTCTTCCAAAGTTAGCGTTTATGAAGTACAAGAAAGGTGGAGCTGAGAGAATGAGAATAAAGTGGCTCTGGGTGAGAACTACCACGGAACAGGAGGGGACAAGCAGGTCACAGAGAACTGAGATTATCCAGAGTATAGCCAACCTGAGCTCCCTGGTGGGGGAGGCAGCTGTGCAAAGAGCTGAGTGTTGATCATGGACAGCAGGACTAAGCAAGTCCTCACCTCTTTACTGTATTTCCCATCTGCACAAGGTGGGTCTACATCCCCTGCCTGCTCCCAAAGGAGATGTGTCTAATAGGGGCCCAGACTGCCAGGGTAACGATCTACTTGAGGAAAATGGCCACACCAGGCCCAAGCGCATAGACCAGCTGCCAGGACAAAAAGTGGGCAGGGCATGTGGGGTTAGGTTTAGCTTTGACCTTGGATTCTCCTGTCTTCGTAATTTCTACGTGGAATGCACAGACTCAGGAGTCAGGTTGGGGGGGAAGGGTAGTTTAAAATTTAAAAGCCTTACATAGTAAGAATCACGTCAAATGCCAAGAGACCATAATAATTAGAAACACTTTAATGCCTAGCCACTTGGCAGCACTTAAATATCAGAGCCATCCAAGCATGCCAGCCTTTAAACTTGCTCAGCAAGAGTAGATGATCACACAACTCTTAAGGTAAATCAAAATTAGATGAAGGTTATTTATTGGTGTGACTTTTTCCTTTAGTGAGCTTCTTTTACACAGCATGGTGTAAATAGCATCAGATTGAATGAAAAGTTTGTTAAATGCAACCATAAATAATTATAATAAATATACATCAAGTAACTTTACAGCACACATTTTTTAGGGCCAAGGTTTGGATCTGTCTGGACCTCAATGTGCTCTCGGAGAAGCAGCCATGTTAGCAGCAGATACCTCACAGCTGTCATCTACTCAAGTGATGGCCAACAGAAGCTTCTGAACCCCTCCTGGGGAGGTAGCTGACAAGTCCATTCAAGGGATGAGGACTGGAGGGAACCAAGAATTTAAAGATACAGGGAGGAAAAAAACCACTTCTAATAAATCCAAAGGCTCTTTCATGTAAGCAGAAGTGAAAGTAAGAGGATCCTTGTTGTCAGGAATACATCCTGGATGTGACCCCCACACTCAAGGGAGCTGTGGCCGCTGGGGGGAGCAGCGGGCTGACCATCTTCTTTCAAAGCAGGGGGACTGCTTGCGGGTACTCACCTCCAGAGGTGACTTACATCAAATATAACTGATGCAGCTGTCACGATTAACCCTAGGTCTATCTCGTCTTTAGGTCAGGGGATCCTTTCTATAATGGTCCTTGATGCATTTCCTAAGAGTTACAAGGAGGAAATGGATGCTAACGGCTCTATCTCTAGAACTCACTATCTTTCCAGCAGGCCAGGGCACATCTTTCTTGGACCAGCATCCACACTCCAAAACCTTCTAGACAGCACTCATTCAGAACTTCCAATATTCACAATATTATACAATAAATACAACGATGCGATTCTGTGAGAGCTGGCAAGGTCCAAAGTGACAGTGTCCAACAAGATGGCCTGTGCTGCTCATGAACAGAGTACCATTGGACAAAGACCTATTGGGGGCACAGATGCACTGGGGCAGTGGGTGAGCCTGGGGGCAGCTCAGCCCTGGCACACACATACACATGGGGTGATGGGGGTGCTGGACAGGGCTGGCCAGAGGGGCGGAAGGACCCCACTGGAGTCTCCATCTGGACTTGAGTGTCTGGGTCACTAAAGCAGACCCCGAATTGAGCAGAGCACCTCAGGCCACACTTTTGAAAACGGAGATGCGGCCCTTTCCCTTGTTCCCGAGTCGCTGCAGGAAGGAAGGGCCATTTCTGAGTGGTTTGTGCTCCTTTTTTGTGGGGTAGGCTTGAATCATGTTTTCCTCTTCAACCAGAGTCTTGGAGGAGGCCCCCACCTGAGCACTGTCCCCCACCTCTGGGTGTCTTCTCACCCCCTGCAGCTGGAATGCACCCAGCCAGGTTCTGTGAACTAAGGTTGGGATGAACCCTTGAGTCTCCTGTTCCCAAGGAGGCCTCAGATGAAAACTATCAGACCAGGCAGGGCCCGAAAGAGACAGACGGCAGATGGGGGGGGTGTGTGGGAGGGGCATGAGAGAACCACCGTGGGCTTTTCCTCAGAAAAACCAAGATCGGGAGCAAGTTCTAAAGCAGTAAGATGAACACATAAAGCTCCCTGTGTGTCTCACGTGTTTGGGCAACTGGCCCAGCCACCTCTAGGTGGAGGGAGGCCTGCCGGGGCTGCCTCGGGAGTAACTCCAGCTCGAGGCCGGGGGGCAGGGCTGGCCACAGGCTTATCTGTGGAGATGTTCTGCTAAAAGCAGGGACGCTCTGTGTGGCTGAGGCCATTGCACCCCTGGCTTCCTGCCGGGTGGTTCTGTGATGAGGAACCAGCTGGGGCCTTATGGCATCAGAATCTGGTGGCCACGCGGGACAATGTCCAGGAAGATCAAATTAGACACAAACTGTCAGGGAACTAAACTATCCTACAAACAGACCACAAACAGGCAGCAAAAGAACCAACCCATCACAAAACGTACAAAGACAAAAGGTTAAGTCTTCCAGGAGGCCCTGGAATGTGGACGAAAGTTCGGAAAAGCAAAATGTTGCCACCTCCTCACACAGGGCCCTGGAGGGACGGGCTGCAGTGGCGGGCTTCCCAAGCCAGCAGAGTGGGTGTCTCAGTGACAGCCTAACTCTGGAGCTCCCTCCCGTCAGCCACTGAGGGGGTCTTCGCGGTAGTGAATGGCACAACGAAGTTTCTCCAGCATGATTTCCAGAGAGGAGTACTGGGGAAGCTTGATCATGAACATGCAGGTCTCCACGCGGATGTAGCGAGAGTCTGGGGAACCTACAAGAAACCAAGCCAAGGTCAGAGGGCTGGGCCCACGGCTGGGAGGCTCCCAGGGAGGCTGGGCTGGCCCCACTTCCAGGCTTGCCTCCTTGGGTAGCTTCAAGCCAATCCTGGGGCCCAGCAGGAGGGGGATGAGGGCCTGGGAACCTGGGAGAAGTTCTTGGAGGGGAAAAGGGGAGACAGCTGCTGGACGGCACATGTGCCAAACTGCTGATGGGTATGTCTGCCCAGCAAATTATTTCGTTGTTTTCTTTTCACCATCTTTCTGCATTTAAAAGTTGAAAGATTTGAAGCACATGAGAAGGTACCTAACTGCAGGCCTGGATGGCTGGGTCCTGCCCGGCCCAAATCCTTGCTGAGGGCTGGGTTTTGGCATGTGGGGCTCCTGTTCACTGTTCTCACTTCACATGGGGCCTGGCAGCCCCAGTTCCAAACAGAGTAGGGCCAGTGTGTCCCCACTTGGGATATAGCCAGGGGAGGGCAGTACCTGCTGTGCCATCTGGGGGGGCGATCTTCATGGGGTATGGAGGCACGTGGGCGGTGTCGGGGCCCCCATCTTTGCAGGGGCAGGTGAACGGGATGCGCTCCTGGTTGCAGGCGAACTTGATGAACTTGCACAGCTCCTCCTGAGTGAACATCTCCAGGGCCCCCCAGAAGAACTCGATGTGTTGGTCTGTCTCCATCAGCCCCACCTGGTACATGGTGTGGGCCTGGGGAGGAGAGGTCCAGGTGTCAGGAGCCCCAGAGCCCCACCTACCCAGTGCTTCCCCAGCCCTGGGGTCTGTAGGCTGGGCCCAATCCCGGGGCAGAGTGCAGCGTGTGAGCTGTGAGCACAGGGGATGATGATACAGGTCTGTGGCAAGGACAGAGCTGAGACCAGCCACTGCTGATGTCTGCTGCAGGAGCTGAGGGTGACAGGGAGGCAGGCCTGGGGCACCTACCTTGAGGAACTCCAGGTTGATGTAGGGGAGGCCACAGGTGCGCAGCTCCATCTCCAGTGGGCTGAGCGTGGTTAGCAGCTGCAGGGGGATGATGGAGCCCAGGCCAGCCCGCACGGCTGTCACGCACTCTGCGTTCTGCAGCTCCCGAAGCCGCAGGCTCCGGATGGCCGACGCGTAGATGTCCTTGTTCTCCCACCTGCCCGGGTGAGGGGCACAGGTGAGGGAGAATGCTGCCAAAGAGGCTGGGTCTGGGGGACCACACCCACTCAGCCAGAGGTCCCGGATTCCCTCAGGAGAGGCCTAGGCCCAGCTCCCCTGGTCGTCCCAGTCCTCTCCTGCCTCTGGTGTTGCCACCTCAGAGTTGCTGTTTTCTTAGTAAGCTCCTTTTGCTGAGGACCCTCTTCCTTGGCACCCACCATCCTGCCTCATCTCCCTCCACTGGTGAAATCCACCTGTCACCTGACCTAGGTCCTTGTGCCATTGCCCAGGAACAGATGCTGCTGTCACACCCTGGCTGGCTGGCTGGGCCAGCTCCCGCCATGCGCACACACTCACGCCACAAGGATGTGCCGGCCCCGGCTGCACAGCTCCACCTCCTCGCCCGTCATGGTCAGGTAGGTGAACCTGCAGCAGGGCTTGTTGGGACTGTCAGGGCTCTCGGTGGCCAGGTGCTGGGAGGCAATCTCGGCGCACAGGGCCTCCAGCTCAGTCTCGTCATTGATCTGGAGGGTGGAGGCAGAGAGAGGCTCATTATGAGATGCTGGGAGGTGGAACCCTGATCTCCAGAGGTGGCTGGGCAAACCCCAGGCGCAGCTGGTGGGGTCTACCCTTGGTTGTGTGGATGGGCACGTGACACAGGTTTGGCCAATCAGAACCTGCCATTAGTTCAGGGCCGGGGCGTGTGACCTAGACCGGGCTAATGAGACCCAAATTCCAGGCCTTTTTCCCATGACTGTTTGGAGGCAGTGGTCCTCTTTCACTGGCATGGACCGACTGTATGATGGGAAACCCTTTACTGCGGGAGGCCACCTCTGCCCACGTGCTTGGAAGGACTGCCTGAGACTAATTATACTTTGGTTTTTTTTTTTTTGGATGGAGTTTCACTCTTGTTGCCCAGACTAGAGTGCAGTGGCATGATCTTTGCTCACTCCACCTCTTGGGTTCAAGCGATTCTCCTGCCTCAGCCTCCCGAGCAGCTGGGACTATAAGTGTGTACCACACCAGCTACATTTTATATTTTGTAGTAGGGATGGGGTTTCACCATGCTGGCCAGGCTGGTCTTGAACTCCTGACCTCAGATTATCTGCCCATCTCGGCCTCCCAAAGTGTTGGAGTTACAGGTGTGAGCCTTCATGCCTGGACTTTTTCTTTTTCTTTTCTTTTCTTTTTTTTTTTAAGCAATCTGGATCAGAGGCCTGAGACCAATAACAGATGATACTGTTTGGACACCAATATTGGTTTGAAGACCAATACCAGATGACACCTGGATTTGGCCCTGCCCGAAGTCAAACCCATCATGGTTTTTAAGAGCAAATAATTTTAAACAATTTTTTCTAAAGCTGATTGGAGTTGGGATTTTTGTCCTTTGCCACCAGACAGCCCTCTTTGTCCTGTCTGTGGAGATGTACAGGGTACTCCCTCTCCTCATCTGGCAACCGGGATCAGGGCCTAGGGGAAACTGATTCGCACTGTGCTTGTGGGGCTACCAGGGAGATGACAGGGTTGGACCCAAAGGAGTCTGCAGCTCGGGGACAGTGACAGGTGGGAGTTTGGGTCTAAGCCTGGACTCTCCTTTGTAGCAACTTCCCTACCTCTCCGCCGCAGACACTCCACCGACAGAAGTCGAGAGCATTTTCTTCCTGGTACACAACCCCTATACCATGTGGTTCTGCACCCCACACCCTCTGGGGCCCCGGCCATTCCTGTAGCCAGAAGCCTCAGCTGGCCTGTCCACTGGGACCCTGCCTCACATCCCCTGCTGCCCCAGCCTGCACTGTCCCCCAGAGCCCCAGGAGGACTCCTTGGAGGAGTGCAGGAGACGCATAAACCCCTAATCCATTGTGAGTGTTCTTCCACCCTTTAGATAATGCATCATCATCCCTGTTTCTATTGAGAAGCCACTGGCATCCAGGACTCTGGCTCTCCTATTGTCTTGCACTGGCTGCCCTGAGTGATGCAAGGGACAATGGCAGAGACCTGAACAGGCAGTACCTCAGTCGGCAATGGAGTATTCTGCCGGCAAAGGCAGAAGCAGCTGGCACCTCCTTCACCGGAGGCCCAGGAGAGAGCTGCCTTTGCCAGGCCTCAAGCACGATGTCCACTCTTGTGGCCTTGAGGGGCACTGGGTGGGAGGTCGCTCTCCATACTCAGCCAGAATGGAGTGCATGGTGCGTGGTGCTGGAGAGCCTGGGAGTCAGAGCAGGCAGCCCTGGGCTCCCGGTGGCTCTGCTCCCTGCTAGCTCTGAGGGCCGGGGCAAGTCACTTCCCTTATTAGCCTCATTTTCCTCCTGGCCTTGTGATGATGGAATAAAGCCCTCTGCCCTCCATCATGCAGGAGACAAGCCTGGACACTCCCTGAGGACAGGACAACAGTCCAGAGCCTGGCTGGCCCGTGACAGGGCCTCAGTGATGGCTGCTGAGTGAACAGAGGGACTGTGGACCCTATCCCCCTCTGGGGGGTGATGGGCAGACAGCACCATGCTCTCAACATCTGTGCATGGCCTAAGCGTGCCCTGGACAGACAGGAAGGGCTCCACCCTGATGCCTCCCACTTGGTTGAACCCAGATGGTCCTAGGGCTGACTCCTGCACTCTGAGGCTCTGAAAGAACTCTTAACCTGCACACTACTGCCATTCCCCCGGGGCCTGTTCACTCAGATCCAGGAGCCCCTGCCCATGGCCAGGCGATGGGCACCAATGTGGGAGGGCCAGCAGGGCTGGTCATGTCACCTCCAGTCTCTGCTGCCAGCAGGGAGAGAGGCCAGAGGCCTCTGTCCTCATGAGACACATCTTCCTGGCAGATGGCTCACACTGCTAAGGTCCTCTGGGGGAATCCCAACCCAGCCTTAGCAGGGAGCTCAGGTCTGCATGGAGGCCTAAGTGAGGTGATGGGGAGGCCCCCCCAGGAGAATTGCGCCTTGCACTCACGCTCTCAAACTTCTTGACGTAATTGTAGGTGAGGATGTCTGCTTCCTGCAGGTCTTGTTCAGGGTCCAGGGGCTCACCCACCAGCGTCTTCCAGAAGGAAGGCAGGAGGTCCAGGGGCAGCGGGACGTCTGCCCGAATCGCAATCCCCAGCAGCTGCCCCAGGAAGTGCAGCAGCTGCTCCTCCCCGTAGGTGATGGGGCTTGGGGTCAGGATATACTTGCCCTGGAAGTGGAGGTGAACATGAGGTGACCTGGGCGTGGGCCTCTGTGCCCACCAGGAAACATGCGTTTCAGGCCACCACACCCTGTGGCAGGCAGGAGAGAAGTCACTGCAAGCTCCCAGAGCTTGCCCAGCCAGTGTGGCATGAACCTGTCCCCACAGACTGGGAGGGTTTCTGAAAATGTTTAGCTGTGATGAGACACACACCACCCTGCCACCCTCAGCCACTGTGCCGGGACCTGAGCTCAGGGGCATGGGGCCTCCGCCCAGGCTCCGCCTACCTTGTTCTTATTGACAGCTGAGCTGGGGCATAGCAGCAGCAGCGACAGTGAGGAGCTCTGCAGCTCCTTACACACCTGCCACAGGAAATGCCGGAAAGAGCCGCCTGCAGGACAGACGAGACACATGGGCACCTCGGGTGTCTCAGGGGGAGGCGGCACCATTCCCTCCCTCTCACCTGCTGGCCGGAGCAGCCAGCCACTCCTTCCACAGCCTGTCTGCTGCTGTGGCGGGTGGGAAGAAGCTGTCCCAGGCCTGGGAGGCCTCAGTCCAATCCTGCTCTTCACTCACTAGCAGGGCCACCCAGGGATACCATGGAGGGAAAGATGTCCCAGAGGCTCAGTCTCCCATTTGTCAAATGGGAGAGTGACTGTACCTATCCCACAGGCCATTTGAGGATTCAGTGAGGTCACTGCAGGTCCTCACGCAGGCCACCTCTCACAGCTGCAAGCCTGCCTGAGTTGTGGACTTGTTTGGTCCATGTCTGTCCCCCTAGGCCAGGGTGAGGGCAGGGCCACCTGTTTCACTCAGCACTGCCTCCCCCACTGCCCAGGCTCATGTTTGTCCAACGAATGCATAAGGAATGGACAAATGTGTGAACATGCAAAGGGCAGTGGTAACTGCTCAATTCCTCTCCTGCCGCCATTCAAGATGAGCCTTTGGTTTCCTTGCAAATCTTCTCCCCTGCCCTTCCCTGTGTGTTCTATTGGTACACTAAGGTCAGGGAGCTCTGAGCACAGCTGTGCCCATACCCTGTGCCCATACCCTGCTTGGTCAGAACCATGTGAAAACCCAGTGTGGGGGCCCAGTGCAGGGTCAGATGGCAGGCCTGGCCCTCACCTCTGCTTCAAGGAGAAGCAGGCGAGTCCTGACCACCGACTCCTGGAAGGCCAGGGGGCTGGCTGGACTCTGGAACCCCAGTTGGCCGCCTGACCTTGGGAAGTGACTTGGCTTTGTGGAGTCCCAGTCTCCCTATGTGTAGGATGGGTCAGGGCTGGTGCTGTGGGCAGGTTTGCTGCTGTGGGGAGGATGAGGTGTTGAGCGTGAGCCTGGGCTTTCAGTGAACCAGAGCTGTTCTAAGAGAGGCCTGGGAGGCCTGCCCATAGGATGCCAGGTCCCCCGTGTGGGAGGCAGCTGCGTTCCCGTGGGGTAGATCAGAGGAAAGAGGAGAAGGAGCTGGGTGGGAGCTCCCTCCTGCCCGGATAGCCTTTCCTGCAGTGTACCAGCTGCGGAGAAACAAGGTTTCTTCTCCATCCGCAGTGGAAACGTCCTGAATGTCTGGGGTGAAGCAGGAGAGGGTCATGAGGGAGCACACGCTCAGCTGCCAGTCCTCATCCCTGCAGAGTGCGATGACACCAGGTGCCATCTTAACCAAGGGCTCCCCAACACCCTGCCAATCAGCACGGAGGGTGCCCCGAGCAGAAGCGCGATCCCCAAGTCCAGGAGGGACTGGCTGAGGCTCCCACAGGGGGCTGGTCTGGAGGACACGGGCGTGAGGCCACTCTGGGTTTAGACCTGGCTTCTGCAGAGCAGGTGCTGAGGACATGGCTTTTACTCTTGGAAATTGGGGTCTTGGGCAGCGGGGAGTAAGGATGGACACTAAACACACCTCCTCCAGCGGGGAGCCCAGCAGGCCGCCACTTACTGGTGCCGTGGACCTCCTCCCCAGTGAAGCGGATGTTAAAGGCATATGTGGGGTCGCCGCCGCTGGCCAGTTTGACGCAGAGCTGAGACGATGGCACCGAGGCCAGCTGCCGGGCAGCCTGGCAGAAGTAGGAGTTTTCAGAAGCTCTGATTTCCCCTGGAAAGTGAGATGAGTTGATCAAAGCACCCCTCCGTGGCTGCCCTCTGCCCTTCCCCTGAAGACAGGCTCCGGGCCTAGCAGGACTGTGCCTGTCCTGGGAGCTCCACTCCCTCGCTCAGTCTCCTGTACCTTCTCTGTCCTTAGAACACCTTAGAGCCTTTTGTGTCTTAGCACTCGTGGCTCCCTCTGCTGGACCCACTCCCCTGGGCTCCCAGTGCTTGGCCCCTTCTGATCTTCTAGAGGCTTCCATCTGCCTCTCAGGGAGGTCCTCGCTGCCCCCCACCTGCCGCCCAACTCCTCTCTCATTTCTTCTGCATGTTTCCCTTCTGTCTGTCTATATGCTGTGACAGAGATACTAGGGAGCCTCCCCACAATGCCCTTTTCCTCATTTTTGGCAGGCACATGGCTGATCAGAGCAAAGCTTGCCCTACCTGACCCTGTGCAGCTGGTGGGCCCCAGGAAGCCAAGCTCCTTCTGCTATGCCCCTTCCCCTGCTGCCTGGAATGAGCTCCTGAGGGGACCTTCCAGCAGGAAGCCACACACCGGGATGCTCCAGCAGAACAACAGGAAGAACCACAGCACCAGCCCTGAACCCCCTTCTTCTAGAAGCTTCTTTTGGGTTCCAGAAATCTGCTAGTGTGTTTAGGCACTGCTATTTTGCATTTTTTGGTCTCTGCAGCCAACCCCACCTCCCACAATTTCCAGCGGGTCCAAGGTGATCTCAGGCGCTGCATGGTCCGCTGTCCGCTGCACGGTGGCGTTCAGCACTCGATTCATCACTGTCACCTTCGTGTCGTAGAAGATCAGCCCTAAGGAGAGGAACGTGGGAGAGAACTGGGTGGGGCTGCGTCCCTTCCCTCCCAGTCCCCCTAGAACTCTCTTCAGTCCCTAGCTGTAGCACTCTCAGGGTCCCTGGTGGCAGCGCAGCAGGGTCCTGATGGTGGAGGGCGGTGTGTCAGCCTCCACCCAGCGGCTAGGTGCATTTATCCTTTGTCATTCCCAGGAGACACCCGATTTCTAGAAACAATACGACAAGCTAGAGTTGCTAAACAGAATGTGGAAAATGATACCTATTTTTAATTTTAAAAAAAGACAACAAGCTGTGTGTATGCACATGCATCTATTTGTACGTGAAGAGAAAAGTCTGGAAGGATAGATACTCATCTGTTAACAATGTCACCTCTGGCATGTAGGGATTTGGAGGCCAGATAGTGAACAGACCTTCATATATTTTGAATTAATTTAAAAACCTTAAAATAATGTGATTTTTCAGAGCATATGCTACTTTTATAATTGAAGTAACTTCCCTTGGGTGGACCTATTGCTCCAGAGGAGCCCTGCCTGCTAGATGAAAGACTGGAGGGAAGTGTCTCCTGGGGAGCTGCCCAAGGATCCTGCCCATGGATTCTGGCCCTGGCATGTTGCAGGTCACCTCTCTCTTCCTGCAGGGCCAGGGCAGGCGTAGGCACTGACCTTTGGCCTCCTTCAGGAGGGCGGCGATGCTGTGGGTGTACATGGGTGTCTGGCGCAGCTCCACCAGGGGCAGGAAGAAGGTCTCCAGCGTGGTGTTGAGGGACTGCAGCAGGGCAAAGCGCAGGCGCAGGCTCTCAATGGGCACATCTGCAGGGTATGGCAGCAGTCAGGCTGAGATCTCGGCCCAGATCGGCTGAGATGCCTGACTCATAGGCAACACAGGGGGTCCCGATCACTGGGACGGGGATTGGTGGATTTTTTACTTGGGACCCTGGGGATGCTGTCAGTGAGTGAGCAGCCCCTGAGGTGCCTGTGCCTATGCCAAGCAGACACAAAGGGCGAGGCCCTGGCTGGCCAGATGGAGGTGCTGGCTCTTAAGGAGTCCAGGGCCCCCTCGTCTACCTTTAGGGCCATGCCAGGACTGTGCATGATATTGTTCTTTATGTCATTTTTGCAAATGCCTGTATCATTATTTTTTGAAATAATGATATAGGCGGTTGCAAAAATGGCACAAAGAGTCCTGTGTACATTTCACCCAGTGTCCCCAATGACGACATCATATCAAAACCAGGAAAACTGCCACTGGCATGCTGCCCTTCAACCCTTCACTCTTCACACTCTGCTGTGACGGATGGAAGTCAGGGACAACCTCTCACCCACCTTTACCTCCTTGGCACCCAGGAGAGAGCAAGGGCCTGGTACGAGTGTACTGAGCTGACTGCCAACACGTTGTAAGTGGGGGACATCTGGGAACTAACAGTTTATTTTTTGTGTGCAATCCTAGTTTTTTTTTTTTTTGAGACGGAATTTCACTCTTGTTACCCAGGCTGGAGTGCAATGGCGCGATCTCGGCTCACCGCAACCTCCGCCTCCTGGGTTCAGGCAATTCTCCTGCCTCAGCCTCCTGAGTAGCTGGGATTACAGGCATGCACCACCATGCCCAGCTGAATTTTTGTATTTTTAGTAGAGACGGGGTTTCACCATGTTGACCAGGATGGTCTCGATCTCTTGACCTCGTGATCCACCCGCCTCGGCCTCCCAAAGTGCTGGGATTACAGGCTTCAGCCACCGCCCCGGCCGCAATCCTAGTTTTTAATAAAAACATGGTGTTCCCTGTTATGAAGGCTAACATCTCTACCACAAGTTATCAGACTATAAACACTTCTCATGCCCCATGGCAGCCTGTCCCCAGTGGGGCCTTCAGGCAGGGACCTGGGCATTCCCCCCAAGCCTGCGCATTTCCTTATCTGCTACCTGGCTTTGTTGTCATGGGCATTAAAAAAGGCCCCAGACTAATTAGGCCACAGTCCTGGCTCCCTGCCTCTCTCTCCCTGCTTCATCAGCCCCCTCTTCCTTGCACACCTGGCGTGTAGCAGGTGTTCATAAGTGTTTGTTTGATGGACATCTAAATGAATCTAGCCCTTCTAAACACCCCGTCATGGGGCATGCTGGCAGCAGGCAGCAGGGAGGGCACAGGCACAGGGCCACATACTCAGGAGACACGCCACTCTGGGATCAGCAGCATCCGCGGGGTCCAGGTACACCTCATGGGGATGGAGCCGTGCGGGTGTGATGGCAAGGTGGCGGCATAGCTGGTTGATGTACTGCACAAGCGCCACATCCATCTCCAGGGTCCACTTTCTTGAGGCCTTCTGTGCATGTCGGACATCGATGCAGGCGCACCTGGGGGTGGGGATCGGGGAGAAGGGCAAGGTGAGGTGGGGCGCACGCGGGACTGTTAGATTTCTCTCACAGAGCCCTGTCCTCAGCTCCTGCAGTACATTCAGAAGATGGCCTCGCCTTCCAGGTTGTTTCTTGGTGCCCGGACAGCTCTTCATGGGGAAAGTGCTTTCAAAAGAAGCAAGCCAAGCATGCTGGCGGGAGTGGGAATGGTACACACTTCTGGGAGGTGGCGCCAGCCACCCACCCATGCTTCACTACTGTACATGGGCAGTTCACAATAGCATCAGCCTGCAGTGTGTCACAAGACTTGCTTTTTTGCCCTTAGAGACAAAATCTTGCTCTGTTGCCCGGGCTGGAGTGCAGTGGGGCAATCAGAGCTCACTGCAGCCTTGAACTCCTGGACTCAAGTGATCCTCCCGCCTCAGCTTCCCCAGTAGCTGGGACTATCAGTGAGAGCCACTACGCTCGCCTAATTTTTAAAATTTTGTAGAGGTGAGGTCTTGTTGTGTTGCTCAGGCTGTTCTTGAAATCCTGGGCTCAAGCCACCCTTCTGCCTCAGCTCCCCAAGTGCTAGCGTTACAGGCATGAGCCACTGCACCTGGCCAGGCACAAGAATTCAATGAGAGGATGCCTGTGAAGCACACAGCATGGTGCCCAGCACGTTCCAAATCCACAAGAATTGTCAGCTGCTGGTGTCACTGATGTCATTTGTCTTTTCCCAGCAAGCCCATTCCAGAATTCACCTGTGGAACTCTTAGAACAGACGGGCCAACATATGCTTCTGAGGGAACTGCTGCAGGGGTGTGTTACTGCAGCAGTGTCAGACACAACCCAACTGTCCATCGATAGGGGATTAGCTGAATTAATTACACTGCACCTAACAATGCGATGCTAGAAGCCATGAAAATGATCAATATGGGAGGATGTGGACAAATTTTTAAAAAGCAGATTGCAGGCCAGCCAAGGTGGCTCATGCCTGTAATCCCAGCACTTTGGGAGGCTGAGGCGGGCAGATCCCTTGCTAAGAATTTGAGACCAGACTGAGCAGCAGTAAATCCATTTTTACAAAAAAACAAAAAAACCAACCAACCAACCAGCCACAAAAATTTGCTGGGCACAGTGTCGTGTGCCTGTGGTCCCAGCTACCGCGGGAGCTGAGGTGAGAGAATGACCTAAACCCAGGAGGCTGAGGCTGCAGTGAGCTGTGACTGTGCCACTGCGCGTCAGCCTGGATGACAGAGTCAGACCCTGTCTCAAAAGAGAAAAAGGTTGCAGAGCAGTGTGTCCTGTCTGATCCCACATCAGCGGGACTGAAAAATCGACTTCCAGAAAAACGCTGGGTGAGATACTCACTGACGCATCGCACAGTGATGCTGTGGGCACAGAATACCGGACGTGGCCTTCTGGTCTGTACACACTGTGAGGTTTTCAGAGAGGGTGCATGTCCTTATTCCACAAATATTGGGCTATTAACCCAAGAAAGGCAGGCAAGTGGGCAGATGCCTGGCAGAGCCACTAATTTCAGAGCCTGTGGCACCCTCAGAGCCTGTGGCCACTGTCATATTGAGAACATTACCCTGGGGGCTGGGGGCAGCATCAGGTGTTTCCTTCCTATAGGCCAACTCTGTCCCATCCAAGGAGTGCTCAAAGACAGATCTAAGCCTCTTTCAAAAGGGGGTCCCCCGTGGCTCTCTAGATTGAATGATCCAAGCAGAAGCCTTTGGCTTCCTTTAGAAAAGTCCATGGTGAGGCAGGATGTGTCAGGCCATCACCACCACCTCAGAAGGCCCCTGTGAATGTGGCCTTTTATTGTGTTTTTTTTTTTTCTTTTTTTTTAGACGGAGTCTTGCTCTGTCACCAGGCTGGAGTGCAGTGGCGCAATCTCGGCTCACTGCAACCTCTGCCTCCTGGGTTCAAGCGATTCTTCTGCCTCAGCCTCCCGAGTAGCTGGGACCACAGGTGCGTACCACCACACCTGGCTAATTTTTGTATTTTTCGTAGAGAGGGGGTTTCACCATGTTGGCTAGGATGGTCTCAATCTCTTGACCTTGTGATCTGCCCACCTCGGCCTCCCAAAGTGCTGGGATTATAGGCGTGAGCCATTGCACCCCGCCTTATTGGGTATTTTTTTGTTTTTTGAGACAGGGTCTCACTCTGTCACCCAGACTGGAGTGCAGTGGCATGATCTCGGCAGACTGCAGCCTTGGCCTCCCAGGCTCAAGTGATCTTCCCTTCTCAGCCTTCTAAGTAGCTGGGATTACAGGTGCATGTCACCATGCCTGGCTAATTTTTATATTTTTAACAGAGACAGGGTTTTGCCATGCTGCCCAGGCTGGTCTTGAACTCCTGGACTCAAGCGATCCACCCACTTTGGCCTCCCATAGTGCTGGGATTACAGGTGTGAGCCACTGCACTCAGCCTGAGTGTGCCCTTCTAGAGACTACAAATGCATCACTTCAGAATTAATTTGCAGCCCAATTTGTCCCCTTTCCACTTAGAATGCAGCTTCTACTTTTCAACAAAAGGTGATTCTACTTTTCAACAAAACCCCAAAGTCATCCCAGTTCCCGATTTCTAAAACAAATTCAGAAAACTTGTCCCTGCCACCATAGTGCAAGATCCATTCATGGACTGACCCTGAGCCTTCAACGATGGTATAAAATGCTGGCACCAAGCAGAAGAGCATTTCTCAATTCTGAAAATGGATTTTTAAAGAGTATGTTTTGGTACCCATTTTCTTTTCTTTTTTTTTTTTTTTTTTGAGATGGAGTTTCGCTCTTGTTGCCCAGGCTGGAGTGCAGTGGCGCCATCTTGGCCCATCACAACCTCCACCTCCTGGCTTCAAGTGATTCTCCTGCCTCAGCCTCCTAAGTAGCTGGGATTACAGGCATGTGCCACCACACCTGGCTAATTTTGTATTTTTAGTAGAGACGGGACTTCTCCATGTTGGTCAGGCTGGTCTCAAACCCCCAACCTCAGGTTATCTGCCTGCCTCGGCCTCCCAAAGTGCTGGGATTATAAGTGTGAGCCACTTCACCTGGCCTTTTTTCTTTTTTCCCAGAGGAAGTTTCACTCTTGTTGCCGAGGCTGGGGTGCAATGGCGCAGTCTCGGCTCAGCTCACTGCAACTTCCGCCTCCCGAGTTCAAGCAATTCTCCTGCCTCAGCCTCCCCAGTAGCTGGGATTACAGGCATGCGTCACCACACTTGGCTAATTTTTGTATTTTTAGTAGAGACGGGGTTTCGCTGTGTTGGTCAGGTTGGTCTTGAACTCCTGTCCTCAGGTGATACACCTGCCTTGGCCTCCCAAAGTACTGGTTTACAGGCATGAGCCACTGCACCTGAGCTTGGTATCCACTTTCTTTTTTCTTTTTTCCGAGATGAAGTCTTGCTCTGTCACCCAGGCTGAAGTGCAGTGGTGTGACCTCGGCTCACTGCAACTTCCACTCCCCAGGTTCAAGCTCCTGCCTCAGCCTCCTGAGTACCTGGGATTCCAGGTGCACACCACCAGGCCTAGCTGATTTCTGTATTATTTTTTTTAGAGATGGGGTTTCACTATGTTGTCCAGGCTGGTCTCGAATTCCTGACCTCATGATCTGCCTGCCTCAGCTTCCCAAAGTGCTGTGATCACAGGTGTGAGCCCCCGCATCTGGCCTGGTAGCCATTTTCATTGATTGATGCCAGGTGTACTTCCTATGGACAAGGCTGAGTAGGGTAGGGGTATATGTGCGTGCGTGCATGCATGCTTGCAAGTCAGAGGGAGGGCAGGGCAGGGTGATTCCTGGACTGTGTGGGATTCACTTACAGCTAGAAAGGGGAAACCATATCTAGGCCTGGAGTCCTAGCTGTGCCCCTGCCTGGGAAAGAGGGAGGGCAATGGAGACTCAAGGCAAAGTGTGACTTTGAGGACAAGGTTCTTTGGGGTGAGAAACTATCTGTGATGGGACTGAACTGTGTTCTCCCAGTCCCCCAGCAGATACGTATGTTGAAGCCCTAATCCCCAGTGTGACTGTATTTGGAGACAGGGCCTTTAAAGAGGTGATTAAGGTTAAGGACGTCATTAGCATGGGCCCCTCATCAGACAGGACTCGTGTCTTTGTAAGAAGAGGAGAGTAGGACACAGATAGGTACTGAGGGAAGACCCCATGAAGGGACCTTGAGAAGGTGGCAGTCCAGGAGCCAAGGATGGCAGCCCCAGGAGAAACCAGCGCTGCTGACAGCTTGATCGGGGCCTTCCAGCCTCCAGAACTGAGAGAGAACACGTTTCTGTTGTTGAAGCCACCCAGTGTGTAGTGTCCTGTCACGGCAGCCTGAGCTGACCAGCACAGTCCCCAAGTCAGGCATGTGGAGAAAAAGAACAGGTTTGTTTAAAAATGGGTTAGAAAACCCATTTAGCACTTAGGAAAAAACTCAGAAAGAAATTAGTAACTCAGAAAGCATTATCAACAGGGGAGATGGACCAGTTCCCCAGATACTATGCTTTTGGCTAAAACAATTTCTGTGCAAGGTGACAACTGGGTTGAGGGTAACCCTCTTACCTCTCAAAATGAAGATCATAACCGCAGGACAAGATCGCCCTCCAGACGCTGCGGATGTCTTGCTTGGCTCGGTCAATAACAAATTTGTGAAATCCTTCCAGTGTCAGGTATTTTTCCTCAGGGACTGGTGGAAAGGGTTCAGTGTGAGGAATCTGGCAAGACCTGTGCACATCGCGTGCCTCCAATGCATGTGCTCTCACCACAGCCTCTCCCTCACGGCCCAAACCACCTAATTCCCCTCTCCCTCCCGTAACTCTGGAGACTGTCATTTGCCATTGCAACCCATTGTGCACAGGATACTCATAAGCCCTCACGTGCCCAGGCCCCCAACCGTAACCCCTCAACTGGCTGTAGTTTCCCCATGTCCCCTCTTTCTATGAAACTCAGAAACATCCCCGACTGACAAAGCAATTTTCCAGACAACAGAATAGCTTTCTCTAATGCTGCCTGGTCTTTCTGGAGGCTTACATTCTACTGCCCCAGCACGGGCCACTAGCTCAGGCCAGTGCCTTCTAGAAGAAAGTGTCCAAGCAGATTTCCCAATCTTCACTTTTCAGTGACAATCATCTATTCTTCACCCTTGGTGTGTAGTGTTTCTGGAATTGCTATTTTACCTCCTCAAGTTCATGGTCATCAAAGATGGCATCCAGGGGTGATCCCTAGCCAGGAATATTTCCCAGCATCTCTGGAAATGTTGCCCTGCCTGATACCCCAGGGAACCCATAGCCCAGAGCAGGGGCCATCCCAGTGGGAGAGCAACCAGTCGGGAAAAGCAGAGGCCTGCTCCTGGGAGGCTGCCCAGACTCCAGGGTGGAAGCAGGTCCCCGCCTGCTCCAGGCCCCACCTGCTCATTCACCTTCTTGTTTTTTGGTAGGTGACTTTTCTGGGTCCTTTTCATCTGGTTTGCTCTTTTCTGGTGACTTTGGCTTCACAGTTGGCTTCTTCTCACTTAAGGCAGTCCTGCTGTAGACCAAAGCACTGGAATTAGACTAACGCACGTTCACACTCCTTCCGATAGGAAATATACAGTCTAGTACAGGCATTCATTCCTGCCCCCTCCTCCAACTGAGGGCTTAGACAGGGCTGGGTTCAAGACCACCTTTGTTCTGAGTGAGAAAAGTTTGCTGAGCAAATTACAAGGACAAATTCCTGCCTTAAACTGTGACAAATCTTGTAGAGACTCTTTTCAAACACTCTACATATTTTAGAGCTACATTGTTCAATAAGGTAGTCACTAGCCAGATGTAGCCACCTAAGGTTAAATTAATTAAAATGAAATATAATCAGAAATTCAGTTCCTGTTTACCCTTGCCACAATGCAAATGCCCCATAGCCAGTTGCGGCTAGGGGCTGCTGCACCCAACAGCACAGACATAGACACAGCACTGATTTCCACCAGCACAGAAAGTACTACAGGACAGTGCTGAGTGAAGAACGCCATTTCTACCTAATGAATTAATTTTTAAAATCCTTTGTTTTTCTGGTTAAACAGTTCCTCTAGAGACTCTTACTGGGTAATACTTTGCTATCAAGGTTTCAACTCTGAGTACTTGAGAGTCATAGAAAATGGCCTGAGCCATTTTCTAAAGAATATTCTAAGGCCGGGCGCGGTGGCTCACGCCTGTAATCCCAGCACTTTGGGAGGCCGAGGTGGGTGGATCACGAGGTCAAGAGATTGAGACCATCCTGGTCAACATGGTGAAACCCCGTCTCTACTAAAAATACAAAAAAATTAGCTGGGCATGGTGGTGCGTGCCTGTAGTCCCAGCTGCTCGGGAGGCTGAGGCAGGAGAATTGCTTGAACCCAGGAGGCGGAGGTTGCGGTGAGCCGAGATCGCGCCATTGCACCCCAGCCTGGGTAACAACAGCGAAACTCCGTCTCAAAAAAAAAAAAAAAAAAAAAAGAATATTCTATTAAATTTATATGCATATCCACATGTAGAATGTTATGTAGCTATTTTTTAAAGGAATGGGGAATTCTTTTTGTACTAGTCTGAAATGATCACCAAAATCAGTATTAAATAAAAATGGCAAGGCGTGGACATGGTGTATGGTGCCCAGCACTGGGCATATGAGTAGAACTGCTTGTGTATTTACAGAAAGGGTTCTTCTGAAAGGCTGGAGAAGCAACCTTACAGGCTCAGGGAGGGAACTTCAAGGCTTAAGAATGGTCGAGTGGCTTTTCACTGTGTATGTTTTCAAATTTTCTACCATTTTAGTCATTCAAAACTTAAGAAAATAATACATAGGCATAAATCAAAGGTCATGTACTTAAAAGTGGCTGTTATGCATGGGGCAATTTAACTTTTCCCAATAGGCACTATGCATTTTTTTTTTTTTTTGAGGCAGGGTCTTGTTCTGTCACCAGGCTGGACTGGAGAGCAGCGGTATGATCATGACTCACTGCCGCCTTGACCTCTGGGGCTCAAGCCATCCTCCTGCTTCAGCTTCTCGAGTAGCTGGGACCACAGGTGCACACCACCACAGTCGGCAATTTTTTTTATATTGTTTTGTAGAGCTGGGGTTTTGCCATGTTGCCCAGGTTAGTCTTGAACTCCTAGGCTTAAGGTGTTACGCATTTTCTAATCTTCCTACAATAACTATGCATTATTTGTGCGGCAAAAAGAAGTAGGATTTTTAAAAAAATTCTGTACATTTTAGATGTTGTCTTCATTTAGATGGGTCGGCTTTCCAGCCTGCATGGTCAGGATTTGACCGCACCTGTGGATAAAATGAAACTCTGGTGCTCAGCTGATGGGGCTGAGGACTGAGAAAGGCACTTACCAGAAGGGGCCCAGACACCCACCAGGCGCAGTGGCCCCCGCCTGTAACCTCAGCATTTTGGGAGGGCAATGCAGGCCCATCGCTTGAGCCCAGAAGTTCGAGACCAACCTGGCCAACATGGTGAAACCCCATCTGACACAATATAAATGAAGAAAAAAAGAAAAAAAGAAAAAAAAAAAAAAAAAAAGAAAAAAAGAAACCCCATCTGTACAGAAAATTTTTCAAATTTAGCCAGGTGAGGTGTCATGTGCCTATAGTTCCGGCTACTCAGGAGGCTGAGCGGGGAGGATTGCTTGAGCCTGGGAGGTTAAAGCTGCAGTGAGCTATGATCGGGCCGCTGCACTCTAGCCTGGGTAACAAAGCATGACAAAAAAATCCCGAAACCAGGCTCCTCCAGAGGAGCTGCCATCCCCAAGGCTCCTGCTTGGAGGCTGCCTCCACATCTGCCCATGGCCAGGCTGCCCGGGCTCCTTGGGGCACGTACCTCACGCTGTTGAGCACGGCCTTGTCCTTGGCGGGCGGTTTGGTGATGGGCCGCTTGGTGCTCACCACCTTCACGGGGTGTTGCTCCTTTCCGGCCTTGCTGTACTTGCTCTTGTCAAACTTGGGCTTTGGCACGCCATACTTCCTCAGGATCTGTGGAGTACAGAGGTGGGGAGGAGGCTCTCAGGTTTGCCTTGCGGAGCACTTGAGGCCTGGCCTGGGCACGGTGGGGACGGGCAGCTACCTGGGTGAGCTGATCCTCCAGCACCTTTTTTGGAGGCCGGACATTGGTGAAGAAGAGGTGGAGGAGGTTGCCTGGGGTCTGGGAGTTGATCTGCTCTTTGCTAAGATAAATGTCAGAGACTCTGATGGGCTTCGCTGGTGTCAGGCTCAGCGTCTGCTCTGAATGGGCACAGCTCTTAAATATTTCCGTCAGAACCTCTCTGGCCCCCGGCACCAGCTTCTCCCCTGTTGGACGGAGAGGGAGCAAAACAACTGTGCTGTGAACATGCATCGGGACAAGCCCTGCGAGCATTCCGTGTCCAAACACTGAAAGGGGCAGTGGATGGATGCCAGTGGAATGGCGAGCTGCCCACCAAAGCCTGGCTCCCTCTCTGGGCACAGCCCCAGCACATGTCCAGTCTTTCTTGCCGTCAGGGGTGGCCCTGCAACCGTGGTCACTGTGGGATGTGAGCTACCCAGGGGCCAGGCTGCTCTCCTCTGCACTTGGCCCCTACCTGGCTGCTCAGGGAGGACAGGCCCCTCCTTGAGGGTGGGTATACCTCAGTGCTCACCCCAGCTCTTACATCTGCAGGGAATTAACTTCCACTGGACTTGAGCCATTGTCCTCTTGGGGCTATTTATCATAGCAGTCTAGCCTAGAATAGTCCCAGAGAATAGATAGCCAGCAAGTATTTTCAGTGGGAAGTACAACTTGTTAAACAGGTGATTGTATTCTTAGGAAATGTGCTTCAAAATTGGTATGACAGGCAGGTGAAAGTTTTCTGAGGTACAAGAAAACTGTCCAGGAGCACCAGAAAAAAATATTTTTTTGTCCCCAAACAAGCACTCTAGAAGCTGTTCTCGCCTTTCCTAAGGGCCAGTCATGAACCCATCTATCTGTGTGGTCTCAGGAATCACTCCCTTCTCCTGGCAGCCTAGGCCCCTCATTCCCTCTGGCCACTCCCTCTCTTAGGGAGTCTGGCCGAGGCCAGGCCCAGCTGTGGCAACTCCAGCACATCTGGGCTGAAGGTGGGACAGGCAGGTGCGTGGAAGAGAGGGGCTGAGCCCTCAGCTGACACAGTTTAAAACCCTCACATGAGGCCAGATGCAGTAACTCACACCTGTAATCCCAGCACTTGGGAGGCTGAAGCAGGTGGCTCACTTGAGGTCAGGAGTTCAAGTCCAGCCTGGCCAACATGGTGAAAACCCCTCTCTACTAAAAATACAAAAATTTGCCGAGCATGGTGGTGTGGGACTATAGTCCTAGCTGCTCAGGAGGCTGACGTAGGAGAATTGCTTGAACCCGGGAGGTGGAGGTTGCAGTCAGCTGAGATAGTGCCACTGCACTCTAGCCTGGGAGACTGGACTCTCAGCAAGACTCTGTCTAAAAAATAAATAAATAAATAAAATAAATGTAAAAAAACCCTCCATGATGAGCAAAATATTTACAGTACTGTGCTGACCCATTTCGGAACCTGAGGAAGAGGAAAAGATCAGTAATGCTGATCCTATCTTTATTTAAAATATTAACACTGCTGATCATGAATACTTTAATTATGACTTTAAAAAAAAACTGCACTAGAATATTATTTATCTTACTGACTGAATTTTTGGAGCCCCATTAAATTGCATACCTAAGACCACATTTACCTCACCCTGATCCCATCTCTGAGGGAACATTTCCAGATTTCATGATTGGGTAATTTTTTTTTTTTTTTTTTTTAGACAAGGTCTTGCTCTGTTATCCAGGTTGGAGTGCAGTGGCGTGATCTCAGCTCACCACAGCCTCTGACTCCTGGGCTCAGGTGATCTTCCCACCTTAGCCTCCTGAGTAGCTGGGACTACAGGCACGTGCCACCATGCCTGGCTTAATTTTTGTAGAGACAAAGTCTCACTATGCCACCCAGACTGGTCTCAAATTCCTCGGCTCAAGCAATCCTTCTGCCTTGGCCTCCCAAAGTGCTGGGATTACAGGCATGAGCCACTGTACCCAGCCAGGGGTAATAATTTTAAACAACAAAACCTCTATTCAATATTACATTTTTTTTTTTTTTTTTTTTTGAGACGGAGTTTCGCTCTTGTTACCCAGGCTGGAGTGCAATGGTGCGATCTCGGCTCACCGCAACCTCCGCCTCCTGGGTTCAGGCAATTCTCCTGCCTCAGCCTCCTGAGTGGCTGGGATTACAGGCACGCGCCACCATGCCCAGCTAATTTTTTGTAGTTTTTAGTAGAGACAGGGTTTCACCATGTTGACCAGGATGGTCTCGATCTCTTGACCTCGTGATCCACCCGCCTCGGCCTCCCAAAGTGCTGGGATTACAGGCATGAGCCACCGCGCCCGGCCTCAATATTACATTTTTGGGCTCAGTGCAATGGTTCATACCTGTAATCCCAGCACTTTGGGAGCCCGAGGTGGGCAGATCACTTGAGGTCAGGAGTTTGAGACCAGCCTGGCCAACATGATGAAATCCTGCCTCTACGAAAAATACAAAAATTAGCTGGGTATGGCAGCATGCACCCATAATCCCAGCTACTGGGGATGCTGATGCTGGATAATTGCTTGAACCTGGGAGATGGATGGAGGCTGCGATGAGCTGAGATCTCACCACTGCACTCCAGCCTGGACGACAGAGAGAGACTCTGTCCCCCAAAAAAATATTACGTTTTTCTACTTCATAAACACAGAACAACAGACCAACTCTATGATGAAATTTCAAACATTAAAGAATTAGATTGGCCGGGCGCAGTGGCTCAAGCCTGTAATCCCAGGACTTTGGGAGGCCGAGGCGGGTGGATCACGAGGTCAAGAGCTCGAGACCATCCTGGTCAACATGGTGAAACCCCGTCTCTACTGAAAATACAAAAAATTAGCCAGGCATGGTGGTGCCTGTAATGCCAGCTACTCAGGAGGCTGAGGCAGGAGAATTGCCTGAACCCAGGAGGCGGAGGTTGCGGTGAGCCGAGGTCGCGCCATTGCACTCCAGCCTGGGTAACATGAGTGAAACTCCGTCTCAAAAAAAAAAAAAAAAAAAAAAAAAGAATTAGATTAAGGCCGGTGTGGTGGCTCATGCCTGTAGTCCCAGAACTTTGGGAGGCCAAGGCTGGAGGATTGCTTGAACCTAGGAGTTTGAGACCAGCCTGGGCAACATAGGAAGGCCCTCCCTGTATGAATAATAAATATTTTTTTATAAAGAAAAACATTTTAAAAAGAAAAAAGTAATAAAAACAGAAAGAAAAGAGGAATTTAAAAAAATTAGTGAGGAAACAGACAGAGTCTACTCCACAAAAGAGCCATCAAAATGGCAAAAGCTAGCAAATGTGACTTCGGAGAGAAAAGGGCTGGAGCTGTTTCTTCCCCAAGAGTCAGTTTTACAAGGGAGAGGCATGAGCTGTTCTTAAGCATATGACCAAATAATTACCAGCAATGTTCTAGCTGCATAGGACAGAACCAGATAAATACACTTGCACTTGAACCAGGGGAAGCCTGGCTACTCAAAAAGGAAAAAATGACTTGAATACAAGCCCACATTCAAGCCTGTTGCAGGTGGCACAAAACCACCCCTGGTAGCCTCTCCAGCTGGAATGCGGCAGGCAGGGGCTGCCCCCATGGCCTTCAGTGTCCTGACAGCTGGGAGAGGGTAGGAACATTCTTTTCACATCATACAAAGGCGCATACAATCAACCCCCACTGGCCAACAATGGAGTCTCTTATCCCATCTCCCCAACACTCTCTGAATCATTTTCAAAATCTGCAACCCAGGAGTAGCTGCCAAGATCCTCTTTAATGCAAGATGTTAAAAATAGGGGACACTGGCCTTTTGGCCGGAACCGCCATCTTCCAGTAATTGGCCAAAATGACGAACACAAAGGGAAAGAGGAGAGGCACTCGATATATGTTCTCTACGCCTTTCAGAAAACATGGAGCTGTTCCTTTGGCCACGTATATGTGAATCTATGAGAAAGGTGATATTGTAGACATCAAGGGAATGGGTATTGTTCAAAAAGGAATGCCCCACAAATGTTATCATGGCAAAACTGGAAGAGTCTACAATGTTACCCAGCATGCTGTTGGCATTGTTGTAAACAAACAAGTTAAGGGCAAGATTCTTGCCAAGAGAATTAATGTGCATATTGAGCACATCAAGCACTCTAAGAGCCGAGACAGCTTCCTAAACGTGTGAAGGAAAATGATCAGAAAAAGAAAAAAGCCAAAGAGAAAGGTACCTGGGTCCAACTGAAGTGCCAGCCTGCTCCACCCAGAGAAGCACACTTTGTGAGAACCAATGGGAAGGAGCCTGAGCTGCTGGAACCTATTCCTTATGAATTCATGGCATAATAGGTGTTAAAAAAAAATAAAAGACCTCTGGACTGTAAAAAAAAAAAAAAATAGGCAACACTGGGGAGGGGAGGAATTTTAATACAATTTTTTTTCTGTGAGCCTAAAATTGCTCCACAAAAAGTCTACAGATTAAAAAAAAAATCCAGAACCCACCTTTAATTGACTTATCATTGAAATAATCTTCTAACCCTGGACTCCCTTGAGTATCAAAGAGACTCTGATTTACTACAGACACGGTTAGAATCTCTTCCGTTGACATTTCCATCAATTCATCTTCACCATCCAAACTTGACAAACCAATCAAATCATTATTGTTAAATAAACTTGCTCGAATTTTCTCAACTTTGGCTCGGGATCTTATCTGTGTGAATAGAGAACAGGGTCAGGATTTGAGTAGCACGACCAGTCATTCAGTGTGATTGAACTTCTCCCTCCCACCTTTTCCTGGAAACTCTCTATTGGTCTGGAGAGATGTGAGAGCTGCCCGACTTGGGTGAGCTGGACCTCCTGGGGAACTTTCTCCCACAGGCCAACAACAGCGACTTCTAGCAAATGACTCAACTTGAAATCTCTGCCGCTAAACCCCGGCCAGGTCTGTGAATCAGAATCTTTACTCTGATTCCCAGGGAGTAAAAATCCATGCCTGGCTCTGAGGAAGTCCCCACAAAGGAGGATGATGGATTCAAAGAAGTGATTCTAGGAAAGAAATCAACTGGTTGATCCTTGAGCCCTCCTTGCAAAACCCGCTGGAGAGTAATGCATGCAAGCTTCCTATGCGTACTATTATACAAAAGTACAGAAAGGCTTTGATGCAGGATTTCTAAACAGCGAGGCCTAGAAAATACATGGGAAGTAGAAGTATGATTTGCCAGCATTCAGGTCATCTGAAACTCAGAATGGCAGGAGTCCATTTTCACAGTGCTCAGTGAACATCCCTTCTGCCAATGGCAGCACCCAAAAGAACCGAAGGCCACTCAAGAAGATATGATGGGGCTGAGTCAGAATGCACTGATGGCATCCACTCACCCACCATGGAAGGTCAGGCCCTGAGCCCTCTGCCTCCTTTATTTTGTGACATTGGACGTGGTATCACTCTCAGAGATGTCATCCTAAGCAGACTCACTGGTTCATTCCAAGGGCTGCCCCAGGGAGCCTTCAAGTGCTCCACCATTATCTACTAGGAAATAACTTTGGAAGGTTTAAAGAGGCTTGGGGGATTGAAATCGGTCATGATTTAGCGGTTGTGCGTGCCTGAGAGCTGTTACCTCCACGACTGCGAAGCCTTTGATGGGGCGCGCCACGAGGGGCTGGTTGTCCAGGGAAGTGACTGTGTACATGGAGCCCATGTCTGACACCGAGGCCGTCTCTGCATTGTCCAGGGGCTCGCCCAGGCTGCCCAGGCTGCCCAGGCTGCCAGTGCTGCACAGGGAAATGTCTAGGCTCTCCTGGCTGGACACCACGTGGGGCTCCAACAGGCCTGGAGGGATGGGCAGCTCGAGGCCAGCGGGCAGCGGATCCACAGAGAGGTCACTGATGGTCTGCGAGATGCCCTGGGAGCTGCAGATGGAGGCCTGGCTGGTGGAGGCAGAGGCGCTGATGCTCATGGCGGGGGTCAGGCTGCTGGATGTGCTGACCTCCATGCTGTCTGTGCTGGGGAAGGCCAGCGTCTTCTCAGGCTCGGCTTTCCCGTCCCCGCCCTCGGCCTTGTCTTTCGGCTTCTTGGGGTCTTCTTCCTGCAATGGGATGTAGATCTCATCTTTGAAGACCCCGCCATGGGCGTTGCAGGCCTTGCGGATGGCACCTCTGACCACACCCTCATCCAGGTGGGTGGGGATCCCGGAGATCACCAGCAAGCGGCTGTGGGCAGTGGGGCCCACCAGGGCCTGGCAGGCATCAGCGATGGCATCACTTGTCACGCCCAGCCCCTGTGGGTCCTTCCTGGTGAGGTGGCGGAGGATGATGAGCAGGGTGAGTGCACGGTGGAACCACAGCATGTCCTCGGGCTTGCTGCCTCCGATGCTGAGCACAGTGGGGTCTGAGTCCACCGTGCGGGAGGACTGGCGCTTGCCTGACGAGGAGGCCTTTTCCCGCTTCATCTTGACTTTCTTCCTCTTGGAGAGGAGGCTGGGACTTTGTGGGGTCTGTCCTGGGGAGGACGAGGAGGAGGAGGATGAGTCGCTGAGATTTGGGGCGGTTGCTGAGGTCACCCCGCTGGCTGTGACACTCATGTTAGTAGGCAGGGTCACTTCGGCCACCGCCAGGCACCCTTCCATAAGTGCATGAAAATATGTAGAGAATCTGCCCTGGTCGCCAGCCACCACCCCTCCAGAGCCCCTACAAGTGCTGCCTGAGACCCAGTTCTGCGTCTCCTCATCGTATAGCTTGTGGAGCTCTGACTGCAAGGCCATCAGCATAGCCAGGCAGGGGTTCAGCTGGAGAGCAATGGAAGAGGACAGGCCAGCAGGGTGCCGTCTCTGTTCCAGGGCATGCACCGTGCGCAGGAGCTCCGCCAGGAGATGGAAAACAAGCTCCTTTACGCAGGCCGCCATGTCTGTGGTCCACAGGAAGTTTCCTACGGCAAATGAAAATAACAGCAATTACTATGCAGCACTCCCTATGTTCCAGGCACCGTTCTGAGCCTGGATTCAACCCTCATAACAACCCTGTGAACACTGACTATGCAATTCAGCTCCTTACAGATGGAGAAACAGAGGCTCAGAGATGGAGGCCTGGCTGGAGGTCACACAGCTACCCGACAGAGAGCTAGGATTCAGAGCTGGCAGGTCGGCTCCAGAGGTGACAGCACACTGAAATATTATTCCTTTTAAACTCCTCTTTTAGTCCTGATTTTTGCCAATAAGAAAGCCTTTCTTTGAGGCTGGCATATTCTTTTTTCTTTTTTTTTGAAACAGGATCTTGCTCTGTCACCCAGGCTGGAGTGCAGTGGCACAATCACAGCTTACTGCAGTCTCAACCTCTCAACCTCCTATGCTCAAGCAATACCTCAGCCTCCTGAATAGCTGGGATTACAGGTGTGTGAGACCACGCCCAGCTGATTTTTGTATTATTATTTTTCTTTCGTAGAGGCAGTTTTCATGATTTTGCCACGTTGTCCAGGCTGGTCTAGAACTCCTGGGCTCAAGTGATCCTCCCACCTCAGCCTCCCAAAGTACTGGGTTTGTAGGTGTGACCCACTGTGCCTGGACATGAGGCTGGCATATTCTTTTTATTTTTTTAATTAAATTTTTTTCTTTAATAATTTTTAAAGCTGCTTTGTTTTTTTGTTTCTTGAGACAGAGTCTGTCTCTATCGCCCAGGCTGGAGTGCAGTGGGGCAATCTTGGCTCAGTGCAACCTCTGCCTCCCAGTTAAACCTGAAGTAATTCTCATGCTTCAGACTCCAGAGTAACTTGGACTACAGGCATGTGCCATGACACCCAGTTAATTTTTGTATTTTTAGCAGAGATAGGGTTTCATCATGTTGGCCAGGCTGGTTTTGAACTTTTGGCATTAAGTGGTCCACGTGCCTCAGCTTCCCAAAGTGCTGGGATTACAGGCCTGAGCCACTGCACCTGGCCAAGGCTGGCATATTCTTTTTTTTTTTTTGAGACGGAGTGTCACTCTTGTTGCCCAGGCTTGAGTGCAATGACACGATCTTGGCTCACCATAAACTCTGCCTCCCAGGTTCAAGCAATTCCCCTGCCTCAACCTCCCAAGTAGCTGGGATTACAGGCATGTACTACCATGCCTGACTAATTTTGTATTTTTAGTAGAGATGGGATTTCTCCATGTTGGTCAGGGTGGTCTTGAACTCCTGACCTCAGGTGATCCACCCGCCTTGGCCTCCCAAAGTGCTGGGATTATAGGCGTGTGGCACCATACCCCGCCAGCTGGCATATTCTTTTTTTCTTTTTTTCTTTTTGGGTGGGGACACAGCCAAAGCATATTCTTAACAGAGTGAGCCAGAGTCCCAGTGCCTTTGACAGCGAACAGCATTCAGCTAGATTTTTGTGACACCAACTATTTTCTTTGAATGTATGTACGTATGAATGGATGGATAGATGGATTGATGAGTTGATTGAGACAGGGTCTCATTGTGTTGCCTTGGCTGGTCTCAAACTTCTGGGCTCAAGCCATCCTTCCACCTCAGCCTCCCAAAGTGCTGGGATTACAGGCATGAGACACCAGGCCTGGCCTGTATTTATTTTTATTGATACCTTTTAATTATGCCAAGGGATACTAATTTTATATTTACAGAAGTGATGTAAAGGTTTCTTTAAAACTAAATTTAAATTTTAAAAAAGGAGGTGTTGAATGCAATAAAAACTGCTAAATAAATGCTGGCTGGGTGCAGTGGCTCAATCACGCCTGTAATCCCAGCACTATGGGAGGCCAAGGCAGGTGGGTCACCTGAGGTCAGGAGATTGAGACCAGCCTGGTTAACATGGTGAAACCCTGTTTCTACGAAAATACAAAAAAATTAGCCAAGTGTGGTGGCAGACGCCTGTAATCCCAGCTACTTGGGAGGTTGGGGCAGGAGAATCACTTGAACCCGCAGGTGGAGGCTGCAGTGAGTCGAGATTGCGCTACTGCACTCCAGCCTGGGTGACAGAGTGAGACTCCATTTCAAAAAAATAAAATAAGTAAATAAATGCTGATAGGCACAATTTGTGGATGTGACAACAATCATATAATGGTGGCATGATAATGACTGAAGTTTGGGAAACACTGTCTAGAACCACAAGATGGACCATACATTTGTGCCAAGGTCTCCTTTGTACCAGATGCATATCTCATTCACATATTCATGTGACCTGGATCTCAGTGGAAAGAGAGAAAGCTCATGTATGTCAGACCTGATTAGGGATCATGAACATTTAAAGCCTGCATCCCACTGAGCCAGCTGAGCCCTCATCCTGCAAGAAAGCCTGCAGTTCACTACATCCAGATGGCTCTTGTACAGGATAAAAGATCACTGTCCAGGGGAATCCTAAGGGCCTGCTGAAGCTGATTTACTAAGTCCAGCACCTACCAATGAGGGGACCAAGCTTCCTGTTCTCTTAGGACTGACACTGCCTGTGAAATCTGGTTGGAAACGAGTTTGTGACTGTCCTGGAACGTGGGCTCTCATAGAACCTTCACAGAGGACAGATGTCCATGCTCCCCTCTCTGCTGGGGCACAGTGATGGGTCTCAGGTGCCAGATCTATTCATGTCACCTCAGTTGTCTTTGCTCTACCATTTAACATTCATGTAAGATGACCTTGGAGAGAATTCTTCACCAAAATTGCACATGGCGGCCTATGAGCCGAAACTCATTCCCAGGCAGTGTTCCCTGATTACGTTCCCCTGATCCACTCCCTGGGTGTTTTTTATTTTTTGCAGAGATGGGGTCTGGCTATGTTGCTCCATATTCTGAACTCAAGTGATCATCTTGCCTCAGCTTCTCAAAGTGCTGGATTACAGGTGTGAGCCACTGTGCTCTGCCCTCCTAGGGTGTATTAAAGAATTTGACTTGGTTGCCAACACGTAAAAATTGGGAAATTTACATAACATTTGGATTCCTGGATTTTCTTGAAATAAGAAACTACAGTTCTGCAGGAACAGGGCCATGTTCTCCTATAGCAGCAGGTGACAGGGGAAGTGTCCCCTGTGCCTCCAGCTCACCAAAGCCCTTCCCCCTCCTCCGCCAACTTTCCTCTTTATTTCCCTCATTTAGCTGATCTGTTTGAACCCTGAAGGCATCTGAGTGTGAGATGTTTTCTTCCCTGCAACATTATGAAAAAATCCAAAAATACAGAAAACCTGATGAAATTATACAGCAAATACCTGTGTACTTACCACCTAGATTACACCATAAGCATGTTGCTATATTTACTCTACCACACATCTATCCACCCCTCTATTCATCCACAAACCCATCTTAGTTTTTTATTATTTCAAAGTAAGTCGTGGACATCAGTATGCTTCATCCCTAAACACCTAAGCAGGCATATCATTGATTAAAGTTTAACATTTATTTAGAATTTTTTTTTTTTTTCTTTTTTTCTTTTGAGACGGAGTTTCACTCATGTTACCCAGGCTGGAGTGCAATGGCGCGATCTCGACTCACCGCAACCTCCGCCTCCCGGGTTCAGGCAATTCTCCTGCCTCAGCCTCCTGAGTAGCTGGGATTACAGGCATGCACCACCATGTCCAGCTAATTTTTTGTATTTTTAGTAGAGACGGGGTTTCACCATGTTGACCAGGATGGTCTCGATCTCTTGACCTCGTGATCCACCCGCCTCGGCCTCCCAAAGTGCTGGGATTACAGGCTTGAGCCACCGCGCCCGGCCTAGAATTTGTTGAGGCAAATTTGCATATGGTAAAATGCACAATTTTTATGTTTATCATTCCATGGGTTCTGCAACCCTTTTGACCCTTTGAGGAACTATGCAGTTATAACCTTTGATTTTGCAACATTGTTTACTTCCACAGCACCCTTCACACCTAAAGTTACAATAATGACTTATACTTCTGTTTTAAAGTAAAGCGGATACAGTTAATCTTATTTTTGTGGTTAGTTGCCCCTCCTCAAAATAATGAAAATACCTGCCAAATCATGGATTTGGGAGTATAGGCTGTACCTTAAGATCCATTCCCCAAGCCCACTTCAAATGACAGCAATCTGAAGGAGGTTACAGCTGCCTGGGCTACTGTGGCCACTCCCTATGCCACCTGGCAAGCTCCACTCCCACCCTAGATTCCAATTCCCAGGGAAGGCAGCCTCACCTAGTAGTTCCACCACCTGCAGGAGGACAGATGTTGGAATGGTGTCAGGCTCATCTTCGGATTTCCCTTCACTGTCCTCTGATTTCCAGGAAAGCAGCTGCTCTGCGAAGGCCATAGCCAGTGGGAACTCCAGGGGCAGGGAATGTAACACCAGGACCGCTCCAGGAGGTGGAGACACCCCTGCAAGAAACACCCAGGAAGAAAGCAGGTGATTGGCAGCAGCTGATCCAAATACCCACAAAAGGACCTGCTGGGTGTGCAGGTAGAAACAGGGCTGGAGAGCCTACCCACTCATCTGCTTCAGGAGGAGGACACATAACTCCTGACACCTTGGACAGTGGGCTGCAGGGACACGAGGAGATGGAGGCCATCCTTCCAGGGAGTACACTTACTAGGGTGGGACGAAGGGCACGATGGGAACAGAGGAGGACACACACTTGTCATTCAGTTAGATACCAACCAAAATGGGAACAGTAAGTCATACTTTAAAAGATGCCTCACTGGGATATTCCCAGCTTGACAAAAAAATAATTAGTCCTTTGGTATGGCTGCAATCTCACTAAGACCATTATGCTTATACAGTGGATGAGCAAGGGGCCCCCAAGACTTAAGACTACTGGCACCTTGGATTTGATTCTCTTTTATCACCTTTTGTCACTGCCGTGAACTACGTGTGATCAAAACTGTCTACAGTGAAAGGAAGATGGTCCCAAGGCTTGATCCCCCTCACATCCAGCCCTGTACCCCAAACCTTTCTATAAATACCAGTCAAACACAAGCCAGGGCATCAGAGGCTTTGGACAAGTCAGGAGCAAACCACATTAGCTTGTGTACTTTGGGGTGAATGCTTACATGGTGATAATAGTGGAATGACAGAGATCCTGTTTTAAATGTAAAGTTTGAAAAACAGCTAGTATAGGCAAAATATTACGAAAAACAAACTAAAAAAAAAAAGACTGTAAAGTTGTTTAGCAATGATCAAATCACTTAAGAAATGTCCTTTCATTTCATTCCCTAAGATGCAGTGTCTCAAGGACTGGGGCTGTGGAGAAGCCCAGGTCCATCACTTTGGCTAAAAGTTCACGTGTTTTCTGTCTCTGGCAAACACGTGTCAGTCTTTTCCTGTCAAGCATACTGAGGAGGAGCAGTGGAGGCCTGTGATGGCACAGAGCCAGCAGGCCTTGGTGCATACAGAGGACAGGCAGTGACAGCTTCAAGGCATGCGGAGGCAGAGCCCTCATCTAACTCTAAAACCTTGGAGGTTTCAAAAAATGCCCAGGAGATGAGAGCAATCAAGCTCCCAGTTAGAGGAGGAGCAGACGCTCACAGTGGCCAGTGCCCCAGGGAACGATGTTGAGAACTGGGTTAATGAGAACTCAAGGAATGGCAACTGGTATTGTCACAGCCTGAGCCTGCTGTAAGAATATGATTGCTCTGGTTATATCATTCTAAACAGGCATATCTCAGCACACACTTGTGAAAAGAAAGGGAATCACTGTAGTCTGGACAGCATCTGCCAGGCCTTCCCTAAGCTGGAAAGACAAGTCTTTTAATTTACTGCCTCTAAAAGCAGCAGCAGTTTCTTTTAGAAGTCCCAAGAAGTCCTATTCTTTATCAATACGAATTAGAACATGCAAGGTACAAAATTCATTGTAGCTTCAAAAAGAAGGCAAGCAGAGAATGACTCTAGCTGTTCTCATCACCACGAGCTCCTGGAGACTCACCCAATTTGATGTGGACTCTGTCTGTGGAAAGAACCACAGAGGGGTACTGGTCGGCGGTGGGGGGAGGTGCGAGCCCAGTGTTGGCCGGGGATGCGTCCCGTGGGTAACAGGCGGCCTCAATAAGGTTCAGCTGGCCATTTCGCTTCACTTTGTGGCCAAGGCCATATACGAGCACCCGTGCCCATGGTGCCTTGTATAAAGAGGAGCTGAGAAGGAGGGATGGGTGTTAATACAGGGTTCAGGCACACACACAGGGACAGGCAGCACTGGCTTCTCACCAGGGGACATTAGATGAGAACTGGGCCCAAGTCATTTCCACCATACTTTAGAAAGTCATTCTTTATAGACTAATTCCCCAAACATAGAAATATGGAAAGAACTATAAGTCATTTGCATTAAAGAATCAAAGTGATTTTAATTGTTTTCCTTGGGAAGTTTAACCAGAATTCATTTAGCTTTCCTCTCCCCATCACCATCTTCTTAAGAACAGACAACTTACTCTTTGCGGAATCCAGACTGACTTTCTTTACAAGACACAACAACAAAAGCTGCCCCGGGAAAATTCACGTCCATGTTGACTTTGGATTCGGAAATTGGGAACTCTTCAGAGGGGAACTGCTCTGGTGCTGTCTGCAAAGAGACACTGAATAAGGAAAGCCATGGGCTAAACACAGGGACAGCATCTCATCTTCTCATCTCACAAGGCCCAGGAAATCAGCCAAACGACTAACTAGTCCTCTGGAAGGAAGCAAGCTACAGATGAGAGAAAGTAGAAGAGCTTCTACGAAAAGGAAACAGAGAGGAATGGGATTTGGAGGGGAAAGGAGAGTCATTTTCAGCAAGCCAGTGAGACTCCCAGTTAAAAACGGTAACCACAGTGTAGGGACATTAGCTTTAGACTTCTACCTGCAGGAAAGAGCAGATCTGTTTTGTCAACTCTAAAAGGCTCTCCTCGCCCTGGTGCAGGGTCCGGGTGATGGCCACATTGAGCCACTCTCTCACTGTCTGGGAGTTGCCCTGGTAAAAGAGGTCCGTGGCGGAGCAGTTCTGGGAATGGATGCAATGCTGCAGAGACTGCGCCAGGAGGATTGAGCTGGAGCTAATGGTGCCATCTGGGGACAGAAAGGAAACAGAAGTTGACAAGAATCAAAGCAGCCAGTAGCTGTGAGAGTCTAGGCAACAAACAATGAACAATCCATTCAGATACTCCACATGGGAGTGTTATCCTGGATACGATGTCCTGGATAACAGATGCCAGCAATCAGATCCTCTGCACCAGGATAGCAGAGGGGGACCCAGGAGATCAATGGGCTTCAGACTTCTGCTTTCTTTTCAGCTATGAAACTGCTTCCTAAAATAAAATCTCACACAGAGGCCTGGATCTATGAAATAGATCAAATGGGGCTGCTTGGGTCCAGGGGTTCTCAGAGCCTGGCCTGTGTGAGCACCCTGGCGCCTGCAGGGTACCTCAGGGCAGAGCCTGCAGAGAAGCTTGTTAGATCATCGTGGCAAAGCTTCTGACACCACATTTGATGCATTCCAGGTATCTAAGTTCTTGGGGTGGGCTGTGGACCCGGGGTACTCAAATGGGCCAGTAGAGATGTAGCGCATATATGCCCTGGCTGGGTCAGACCCCATAGCTGTGAGCTGGAGGGCAGCTACCCAGGATGCTGACTGGGCTTGAAATGCGATCTGCAAGTGAGCTTTGAGGGGTGTCCCTGCAGCCTCATCTCTTGTTCCCATCTAGTTGCTGGAAGATCACGGGGGCAGGCTGGAGGCTGAGATGCCAGAGGAAGACAGAAAGGGCCTGTCAGTCCTGGACCGGGCTGAGGGTAGACTTATCACCTGGCATTCACTGGGGAGCACACATAGCTCTCATGCCAAGGGGCACACAGGCTGGCCTTTGGAAATAGCTCCACCAGAACTCATGATGAACCAAATAGGTCTGCTTTGGAAGACACTGATGACGGGAACATTCCCTTTCTATCTAATGTCAAATAGAATGTCTGTGGCAACAATACAGTGACCTGGTTTCCTAAATAATAGTTAATTTTCCTTGGTCCACAATTATCTTGGGAAGCTCGATGAATGCTTAACAGAGTAATGACTCAAGTGAGTAATCCATTACATTTATCTAAGAGTGAGAAAGCCCTGCCAGGAGAATCCCAGTTCCTGGGTGCAATTTCCCACGTGAGCCTATGCACACCATGAGGCACTTCTTGTCCTCATGTGGGGACTGATTACACTATGTACAGCGCCTGCCTGGTGCTGAGTTCCGGAGTGACAGCAGCAAAGCTAAGTTTTACCTGGGAGGGGAGGTGCAAGGAGCTGACTGGACAGCAGCTGCAGGTGCTCCAGGGTAATGTCCCGGATGGCAGGAATGTGGAAGAGGCGGGTGAACAAGTGAGGCAACTTGGGGGCGAAGATATTGAGTAGGGCCATGCGGCAGTACAGCCTGGCCAGCGCAGCCTCGCAGCGCAGCAGCTCCCTGCAAAGGAAAAGGTAGGTGAGATGCTCAAATCCCTGACTCTCCGGCCCCCACATCGCAGGTTCTGAAGGGAAAGGATCCCATGTCAGGCTTCTCTTCCAGCCCAATGTTCCAAATTCCAAGGGAGTCACTTGAATTTTAAGCAAAAGTCACATTTAGTTATATTGTTGTTTGATTTTTCCCAGCTCAAAAAAGCACTGTAGGGAAAAAAATAAAAATACATGTCCGCACAAAAACTTGTACATGTATGTTCATTGTAACGTTATTCATAATAGCCAAATAGTGGAAAGAACTCAAGTGTCCATTAACTCAATGGTAAGTCTGTATAATGGGAGTATGATTCAGCCATCAAACAGATGAAAAGACTGACACATGCCACAACAGGAATAACCTTGAAACATCATGTTCACTGAAAGACACCAGATACAAAGGTCCATATATTGGATTCCATTTCTATAAATTGTCCAGAGGACAATGCTTAGAAACAAAAAATAGACTGGTGGTTGTCAGAAGACCATGGGAAAGGAGGATGGGAAATGACTGCTATGGGTATGGGTGATGAAAATGTTCTATAATTGATTGTGGTGATGGTTGGACAACTTTGTGAATATAATAAAAACCACTGACTTGTGTATTTTAAATGGGTGAATTGTATGGTATGTAAATTATATCTCAATAAAGCTATTATAAAAATACCATTGTGGGCATTTTTTTACATGAAGAATTTGTAAGGTGATCGGCATTCAACTTGAATAAGTTAGTGCCTAAGCAAGTCTTAGGAGTCAGGTGCAATGGCTGGTACCTATAATTCCAGCACTCTGGGAGGCCAAGGCAGGAGGATCACTTGAGGCCAGGAGTTTGAGACCAGCCAGGGCAACACAGTGAGACTCCCTCTCTACAAAAAATTAAAATTGCCCTGTAGTCTCAGCTACTCAGGAGGCTGAGGTGGGAAGACTGCTGAGCCCAGGAATTGGAGACTGCAGTGGGCTATGACTGTACCACCACACACCAGCCTGGGTGACACAGCAAGACTCTGTTTCTAAAAAAAACAACCTGGTCTAAGAAGAAAATTCTTGAATGAAAACAACAACAACAACAACAAAAAACAACTTAGGACCCAAACTCACTCTGAACCAACAAGGGCCATTTGATATTCCTCATGACCCTAATTAAATTTAATGCTGGTGTATCATAATTCAGATTTAGGTGTAATGGCAATTAAAGAAACAACCCAACATGGAACACTTGATGAGTGTATATGCGAAGTGAAGATAAACAAAAAGCAGATGGCTAAGAAACTACATCATAGGTGGTTTCTTCCTTATCAACACCAGTCTGTGTGATTCTCATGCCAGGATAAACAATGACGCTCCCCTCCCTGTGTCCATGTGTTCTCATTGTTCAACATCCACCTATGAGTGAGAATGTGCGTCACTTCTCCTGTCTCCTCCCTCCTTGGAAGCCCGTCTGTTGGCTGCATTAACAAAGCAATGAGGACTACGACAGCAAAACTGGTGAGGACTGAATGGGAAAGCTGAGAAAACGGTTCTCCCCACGGCTTTCACCTCAGACTTCACAGGCCAAAGTTACCACGGACGAGCTGTTTTTTCTTGGGCTTTTTTGAGACCGGGTCCTGTTGCCCAGACTGGAGTGCAGTGGTATGATCATAGCTCACTGTAGCCTTGACCGCCTGGGCTCAATCGATCCTCCCACTTCAGCTTCTTGAGTAGCTGGGACTACAGGTATGTGCCATTGCTCCTAGCTGATTTTTTCTTATTTTTGTAGAGATAGGGTCTCTCTCTCTCTCTCTTTTTTTTGAGATGGAGTCTCGCTCTGTCACTAAGGCTGGAGTTCAGTGGCATGATGCCAGCTCACTGCAACCTCCACCTCTCAGGTTCAAGCAATTCTCCTGCCTTGGCCTCCCAAGTCGCTGGGATTACAGGCATGTGCCACCATGCCTGGCTGATTTTTCTATTTTTAGTAGAGACAGCGTTTGGCCATGTTGGCTGGGGAAACTTGTAACCTTAAGTGATCCACCCACTTCAGCTTCCCAAAGTGCTGGGATTACAGGTGTGAGCCACTGTGCCCAGCTGAGACAAGGTCTCTCTGTATTGCCCAGGCTAGTCTTGAACTCCTAGAACTCAAATGATCCTCCTGCCTTCGCCTCTCAAAGTGCTGGGATTACAGCCATGAGCCACGCCTGGCTATGAGCTTGTTTTGGGTCTGACTTAAAGCCCCTGTTTGGACATTGTACACTGTTAATGCCTCTGAAGCCACTGCTGAGAGGCCCTCTAGCCTCTGTTTTCCAAAATCCTATTTATTTAAAAAGAATTTTTAAATTATTTTTATTTTTCTATAAAGACAGGGTCTTAATATGATGCCCAGACTGGTCTTGAACTCCTGGGCTCTAGAAATCCTCCCACCTCAGGGTCCCAAAGTGTTGGGATTACAAGTATGAGCCCCACACCCGGCCAGCAATAAAAATTTTTAAAAAATTAAATTTACCATCTTAATCATTTTTAAGTGTATAGTTCAGTAGTGTTAAATATATTCATTTTTATTTATTTGTTTATTTGTTTATTTTTTTAAAATTGCATTTTAGGTTTTGGGGTACATGTGAAGAACATGTAAGAACATTATTGCATAGGTACACACGTGGCAGTGTGATTTTCTGCCTTCCTCCCCATCACCTATATCTGGCATTTCTCCCCATGCTATCTATCCCCAACTCCCCACCCCCTGCTGTCCCTCCCCTATTTCCCCCCAACACACCCCAGTGTGTGATGCTCCCCTCCCTGTGTCCATGTGTTCTCATTGTTCAACATCCACCTATGAGTGAGAACATACGGTGTTTTTCTGTTTTTGTGTCAGTTTGCTGAGAATGATGGTTTTCAGGTTCATCCATGTCCCTACAAAGGACACAAACTCATCCTTTTTGATGGCTGCATAACATTCCATGGTGTATATGTGCCACATTTTCCCTGTCCAGTCTATCATCGATGGGCATTTGGGTTGGTTCCAGGTCTTTGCTATTGTAAACTGTGCTGCAATGAACATTTGTGTGCATGTGTCCATAATTATAGCAGAACGATTTATAATTCTTTAAATATATACCCAGTAATGGGATTGCTGGGTCAAATGGAATTTCTATTTCTAGGTCCTTGAGGAATCACCACACTGTCTTCCACAATGGTTGAACTAATTTACACTCCCACCAACAGTGTAAAAGTGTTCCTATTTCTCCACATCCTCTCCAGCATCTGTTGTCTCCAGATTTTTTAATGATCGTCATTCTAACTGGCGTGAGATGGTATCTCAATGTAGTTTTGATTTGCATTTCTCTAATGACCAGTGATGATGAGCATTTTTTCATATGTTTGTTGGCCTCATATGTCTTCTTTTGTAAAGTGTCTGTTCATATCCTTCGCCCACTTTTGAATGGGCTTGTTTGTTTTTTTCCTGTAAATCTGTTTTAGTTCTTTGTAGATTCTGGATATCAGCCCTTTGTCAGATGGGTAGACTGCAAAATTTTTTTCCCATTCTGTTGGTTGCTGATTCATGCTAATGACTGTTTCTTTTGCTGTGCAGAAGCTGTGGAGTTTGATTAGGTCCCAATTGTCTATTTTGGCTTTTGTTGCCAATGCTTTTGGTGTTTTGGTCATGAAGTCCTTGCCTACGCCTATGTCCTGAATGGTTTTGCCTAGATTTTCTTCTAGGGTTTTTATGGTGTTAGGTCTTATGTAAAAACAATTTTATTTATTTATTTATTTTTTGAGATGGAGTTTCGCTCTTGTTACCCAGGCTGGAGTGCAATGGCACGATCTCGGCTCACCGCAACCTCCGCCTCCCGGGTTCAGGCAATTCTCCTGCCTCAGCCTCCTGAGTAGCTGGGATTACAGGCACGTGCCACCATGCCCAGCTAATTTTTTGTAGTTTTAGTAGAGATGGGGTTTCACCATGTTGACCAGGATGGTCTCGATCTCTTGACCTTGTGATCCACCCGCCTCGGCCTCCCAAAGTGCTGGGATTACAGGCTTGAGCCACCGCGCCCGGCCAAAACAATTTTTTAAACAAGGTCTTGCTCTGTTGCCCAGGTTGGAGGACATTCTTGAATTCCTGGGCTCAAGCAATGCTCTCGCCTCAGCCTCCCAAGTAGCTGGGACTATAGGTGTGTGCCACCAAGCACAGCAAACCAAAGTCTTCTTTAAAACCACTGTGAGCACTTTAGCACAGAATACAACCTTGATGAAAATCTGTGCTAGGACCAGAAATCCAACCACTGAATGAACACATAGATCTGCATGGCATGTTTCCTATGTTTTCCAATACTAAGACCACTGCATTAACACAGAGTAAATGTCCCACACTTGTAAGCTAATTGTAATTGTACAAGGACTTTCTTGCCTTCTCTCTCAGTTGCTAGTCAGCAGTCAACAGGTTTCATCTATCAAAGATGTTTGCCAAAAAATATGACCAAAAGGCTTATTAAATAAAGCTTTAAAAGCTTTTAATAATATCATGTTGATATTCAGGCATGTATGTTTGGGGACCCTCTTCGGCACCTAGTTTGAGTCTACACTGTGTGTCAGGGCCTAGCTTAGGCAATGGGGACTCTAGCAAAGAATAAAACAAAACCTCTGTTTTTAGGAAGTTTATATTCTAGAAAGAAGGGATACATGGACTTTTTTTTTTTTTTTTTTTTTGGCTGGAGTGCTCAGCTCACTGCAACCTCTGCCTCAAGTGATTCTCATGCCTCAGCCTTCCAAGTAGCTGGGGGCATAGGCATAGGCATATGTCACCGGACCTGGCTAATCTTTCATCATGTTGGCCAGGCTGGTCTTGAACTCCTGGCCTCAAGTGATCCGTCCACCTCACCCTCTCAAAGTGCTGGGATTACAGGTATAAACCACCAAGCCCAGCCCACAGGAACAAATGTTAACAAACAAGTGAAATAACAGCAGTAAAAATGTCAGGTTCTGGGAGAGCATTATAATACTGTAATTTCACAACAAAGAGTACCTGGACAGTCAGTCACCTTAGATGGTGAGGGCAGAGCTTTTTGAAGAGGTAGGACTGTTCACTGAGATCTGAATTACAGAAAGACAGCCAGGGGGAGCTCTGGGCCATCCCTAAAGAAGAAGCATACTTGCTGCGAGAGCACTACAGAAGAGAGGCCGCCAGGCTCAGAGGCTCCTGTGAGGTTTTGTGAGGCAGGTTAGGGTTTGAATCTATTTCATGAAAAGATCTGCATTAGAGGAGGGAGAGCTGATTTCTGTATCTACAAGATTGCTCTGGCAGTTGTGGAGAGGAGAGCTGAGGCCTAGGCTGTTGTGGTGGAGGTGGGAATGGAAACTTGTGCAGATGGGGACATATTTTGCAATAGTCAACAGCACTTGCTGATAGCTTTCCTGAGCAAAAAGGATGGCTCGTGGGGCCCCTTCCAGGTATGGGGAGGCCAGTGGCAGAGGAGAATTTGGGGGAAAAATTCAGATTCTACCTCACGTGCTAGATTTTAGGGGGTTATAAGATGATTTGTGAGTTAAAGATCAACAAAACCCTATCCTTGCCTACCTCAGAACTTTTTTTTTTTTTTTTTTTGAGACGGAGTCTTGCTCTGCTGCCAGGCTGGAGTGCAATGGCATGATCTCGGCCCACTGCAACCTCCTTCTCCAGGGTTCAAGTGATTCCCCTGCCTCAGCCTCCTGAGTAGCTGGGATACAGGTGCGTACCACCACACCCAGCTAATTTTTTTGTATTTTAGTAGAGATGGGGTTTCACCATGGCCAGGATGGTCTCAATCTCCTGACCTCATGATTCGCTCACCTCAGCCTCCCAACGTGCTGTGATTATAAGCGTGAGCTACCGTGCCCAGCCCGGTTAAGCTGTTTTAAAGTCAGTTCTTCTGAAAACCTGACAAAGAATGTCAGCAACATCACAAAGTGTCGCTTATGATACTAGTGGATCCCTCACAGGCAAGCTGTGTCTAAATGGGGAGGACTGTGAAGAAGAACATTCTTGGTAAGAAGCCACAGCTCCGAGGCTTCTGGAGCATGGTAATGCTTGTAACTGGGCATGCTTCTTGCTGGAATCCCTGGATTCCCTGCCTGTGGAGTATTCACAAGAGATATCAGCCTGGATTAGGACACGGGGCTGTTCAGCCACCGACTGCAGGAACCCTACTGTGGGACATTTCTCCTTCACACCTGAGTTGACCCTTGCATGGGTGTGTAGGTGGGGTGAGTGACTAGCCCCTGAACTTCTTTTTTTTTTTTTTGAGATAGAGTTTCGCTCTTGTTACCCAGGCTGGAGTGCAATGGCGCAACCTCGGCTCACCGCAACCTCCACGTCCTGGGTTCAGGCAATTCTCCTGGCTCAGCCTCCTGAGTAGCTGGGATTACAGGCACACGCCACCATGCCCAACTGATTTTTTTGTATTTTTTTTTTTAGTAGAGATGGAGTTTCACCATGTTGACCAGGATGGTCTCGATCTCTTGACCTCGTGATCTACCCACCTCGGCCTCCCAAAGTGCTGGGATTACAGGCTTGAGCCACCGCGCCCGGCCCGCCCCTGAACTTCTATGTGGACGACTGTGAGCACTCCTGTTGAAACATTCATGATGTTGCCGTGTGGTATGCCTACTTCCTGTCTTGTATCTCGCTAAGTAAAGCTAAGAAGGTCATGTGTGACCTATTTGGTCTTGTAAATTTGACTGACTCATTCAACTTGAGACCACCCAAATCTCAAGAGGTTGTACCATGTAGATAGGTAAGCGTATCTGGAGTTCCAGTGAGAGATGAGAGCTGGAGATACACTTAACTTGGTTCAAAATTGTCAACATCATGAGAACTTGTGATGGCTAATGGATGAATAACATGAAAAACAGTTTCTGGAAATTTTTTTTTCTTTGGAGACAGAGTTTCTGTCTTGTTACCCAGGCTGGAGTGCAATGGCGCGATCTCGGCTCACCGCAACCTCTGCCTCCTGGGTTCAGGCAATTCTCCTGCCTCAGCCTCCTGAGTAGCTGGGATTACAGGCACGCACCACCATGCCCAGCTAATTTTTTGTATTTTTAGTAGAGACGGGGTTTCACCATGTTGACCAGGATGGTCTCGATCTCTTGACCTCGTGATCCACCTGCCTCGGCCTCCCAAAGTGCTGGGATTACAGGCGTGAGCCACTGTGCCTGGCAGTTTCTGGAAATTTTTATTAGAGAAGAACTCCATTTATTATTATATTTTCCTCTGAATTATCACAAGAAGTTTTAAGATGGAAAGGAGTAATTCTCAGGGGAACTGGCAATGGTGAACATGAGGGAGCTTTGCCAGATCTCTAGGTTTCAGCCCACCGAGGGTAGGCACATGCCTCGAACACCTTCTCTCCTTTTCTGGAAGCCTGCACAGTGCTAGGCACATAGCAAGCACTCAAGCAAGACCTGATTAGCTTCAGAGGGAAAGGAGCTTACACTGTACCTGAATATCTTCTTACCTTTTCTTGACTCATGTTACTCTTCTTAACTTTCCCCATGCTTTTCTAATCTCTAGCTACCCATCAGTCCCCCCCAAATCACAGCAGGGCACATGTTGCATAAGCCAGGTGATTCTAGATCCCCCAACTTTTTTTTTTTTTTTTTTTTTTTGGTGAGATGGAGTCTCGCTTTGTCACCCAAGTTGGAGTGCAGTGGCACAATCTCGGCTCACTGCAAACTCCATCTCCCGGATTCAATAGATTCTCCTGCCTCAGCCTCCAGAGTAGCTGGTATTACAGGTGCCCACCACCAAGACTGGCTACTTTTTGTATTTTCAATAGAGATGCGATTTTACCAGGTTTGCCAGGCTGGTCTTGAACTCGTGATCTCAAGTGATCTGCCCACTTTGGCCTCCCAAAGTGCTGAGACTACAGGCATGAGCCACCATGCCTAGCCTCTAGATCCCCCAACTTTTCTTTGTACCTCCTGCAATTTTGCTGTTATCTTTATTAGCTGCACCCTCTAAATGTTAGCTTTGAAGGAGAAGCTTTCATGCTGAGGATAAATGGTACATGTGGTAGAGCAAAGTTGGTGGATTTCTGTAACCCAGTAGAAAGAAGGGCCCAATTGTACCTGTGAATTTGAAGGTTGGTATTGTCCAGTGTGACCAGCCCATTGGTGGCAGTCCTTCGGTAGCCTGCTGGGGGCCTTTCCAACATATCAATAGGATACCAGTATCGCACCAGCACACCTTCACTGCGGAGGTACGTTTCTACCTGCACCAATTCATTCACCTACAACAGGAAAAGAAAATGTCTGTTTGTGCTGCTTGCTTTTATTTTCTGTGTGTGTGTGTGTGTGTGTATGTATTTTTAGTCCGGGTTTTTAGGTATTATAATTTGTAATAATTGCTATTTCATGGACAAAACAAATAAAAGAGAATTCACAATACATTTTTGAAACACATATTATAAGTAATCTTATTACTATATAAACTTGCTACATGCTTTTCTAAGAAAATAACAAAATAACAAAACATCAGAAATCAGGGAGATTTTATTTTTTTGAGATGGAGTCTCACTGTGTCGTCCAGGCTGGAGTGCAGTGGCATTATCTTGGCCAAAAGATTCTCCTGCCTCAGCCTCCCGAGTAGCTAGGACTACAGGTACCCACCACTGTGCCCAGCTAATTTTTGTATTTTTAGTGGAGATGGGGTTTTATCATATTGGCCAGGCTGGTCTTGAACTCCCCACCTCAAGTGATCCACCGGCTTTGGCCTCCCAAAGTGCTGGGGTTATAGATGTAAGCCACCATGCCCGGCCAGGAATCAGAGAGATTTTAAATGAATTCTTAAATGCGAATGTGAATTAACTACATACTAGAAAGGCTAAAAGCCATTTATTTAAAAAAAACCACTTCAATCAAAAATTTTTTTAAAAGTACAGTATACACACACACACACACACACACAAACCAGACTTATATATATACATATATAAAATATATTTATACATATATATAATCAGACTATAGCAATAAACGCTAGTTTCATGCCATTGATTTAGTCCAAGTTCAAAGACATCTGCTTAGTACTGAGTGTTTTAGTTTTTCCATACCAGATGGAAAATTTTAATTAATACAATAAATAAAAGATTTTCAATGTAATCATGAGTTAGCAATTTAAAGAGAATAGTGCTATATTTCCAGCACACACTGTTGCTAGGGAAAATTTATGTTCATTGTTTTTATGTTAATAATATCTTAAAAGCAGGGAATCTGTCTGATAGCTCTATTTTATTTCTAGGGAAATAAAAAGCTCATACATATGCATTCTGGATGCAAATACCAATGCAATTTTCTTTTAGGAATTATTAAAATGGAGAGAATCAAATTACCTAAGAAATAACAGAATGATTACAATTAAGGACATTTTTATTTTTTGAATTTTTATTTCCACACATTTCCGTTGCTCAAAAATATTGTTAGTAATGTATTTTCTTATAAATCAGGGTCAGAAGTTTGCATCAGAAGGCAGTGGGAGATTAAAAGTATTATTGATGGAATCTTCCGTTTGAAAGTTCACCTCAGTGACCACCAGTCAGTAGCTCCTCTAAAAAAATTTAATGGGTTGAATAAATTATAAAATAGAGTAAGATGATGTAATTTTTTCTTTTTGAGACAGAGTCTCTCTCTGTTGCCCAGGCTGGAGTGCAGTGGCATGATCGTGGCTCACTGCAACCTCTGCCTCTGGGGTTCAAGTGATTCTCCGCCTCAGCCTCCTAAGTAGTTAGGATTACAGGTTTCAGCCACCATGCCCAGCTAATTTTTGTATTTTTAGTAGAGATGAGGTTTTGTCATATTGGCCAGGCTGGTCTAAAACTCCTGACCTCAAATGATCCACCTGCCTGGGCCTACCAATAGTGCTGTGATTATAGGTGTGAGCCACCGCACCTGGCCTGAAGATGTAAATTTTTCATTTTCTTTTTCATTTTCTTTTTTTTTTTTTAGACGGAGTTTCGCTCGTTACCCAGGCTGGAGTGCAATGGCGCGATCTCGGCTCACCGCAACCTCCGCCTCCTGGGTTCAGGCAATTCTCCTGCCTCAGCCTCCTGAGTAGCTGGGATTACAGGCATGCACCACCATGCCCAGCTGAATTTTTGTATTTTTAGTAGAGACGGGGTTTCACCATGTTGACCAGGATGGTCTCGATCTCTTGACCTCGTGATCCACCCACCTCAGCCTCCCAAAGTGCTGGGATTACAGGTGTGAGCTACCGCGCCCGGCCCAGATATAAATTTTTTAAAGGTAACAAAGCATTAATGGAACCTAATATCATCTGTATCTCTCTAGATAGATACCAAAGTTTATATCTGTACAGTGATTGATTATATATATATATATTTCTTTTTTTTAGATGGAGTCTCGCTCTGTTGCCCAGGCTATAATGCAGTGGTGTGATCTTGGCTCACTGCAACCTCTGCCTCCAGGGTTCAAGTGATTCTCTTGCATCAGACTCCTGAGTAGCTGGAATTATAGGCACAAGCCACCATGCCTGGCTAAATTTTGCATTTTTAGTAGAGACAGGGTTTTGCCATGTTGGCCAGGCTGGTCTTGAACTCCTAACCTTGTGATCTGTCTGCCTCGGCCTCCCAAAGTGCTGGGATTATAGGCGTGAGCCACGACCCCCAGCCTGATAATATTAACATTTTATCAGAGACTCTCAGGCTTGAGAGTGTATATCTGGTGTACATTATTACACCAGATTTTCCTGCATAGGAAGCTTCTCAAATGCAAGGATATGCATGCAACCTTAGAATCACATAGTCATGGCTTTCAAACAGGAGTCTCTTTTCAAAAGAAAGTTTTGGCCTTGCCCTCTCTCACTCTCTTCTCTTCTCTGCCCCTACCCCTAAAAGTCCTAGCTATACCCTAGGAGACAGCTTTGCAAAACGGAGGAGGAAACTACTGATTCAGTTTAATACACTCATTTTACAGATAGGGAAGTTAAGGCTGAGAGAATCAGTGAGATGACATGAACAAAATGATGGAGACAGGAACTCGCTCTGTTGACCAGGCTAGAGGACAGTGACACCATCACAGCTCACTGCAGCCTTGATGTCCCGGGCTCAAACGATCCTCCCACCTTAGCCTCCCACATAGCTGGGACTACAGGTATGCCCACCATGACTGACTCATTTTTTGTAGAGACAGGATCTTGCCGTGTTGCCCAGGCTGGTCTTGAACTCCTGGGCTCAAGTGATCCTCCCTCCTTGGCCTCCCAAAGTGCTGGGATTACAGGTGTGAGCCACTATAACTAGCCTATTTCTTTGATTTGTATCTGTATGACCCTTATGACAATGAGAGATCATCCATTCATCAAGGACAATTGGGAATTTTCCCTGGGAACTCGGGTAGATACAATGCAGGAACAATTTGAACATGTTGGACAGAAAATAATGGTGGAAGTGGTGTGGTCTAAAGGCGCTGACAGCTTTGAGACTGGACAGCCTGTCATCTATTGCCAGCCTGGATCTGAGTCTGTGAGGAAAGCTCAGGCAGGTCAATTGGTATTAGAGCATTTTTGCTTTGTGTCTTTGTCCCCGATTTGAATAGAAACTCATCTGTATAATCGCTTTTGTGTGAGTGTTTGTGTGTGTGGGACAGAGTCGCCCAGGCTGGAGTGCAGTGGCATGATCTTGGCTCACTGCAACCTCTGCCTCCAAGGTTCAAGCGGTTCTCCTGCCTCAGCCTTCTGAGTAGCTGGGATGACAAGCACATGCCACCACACTCGGCTAATTTTTGTATTTTTAGTACAGATGGGATTTCACCATGTTGGTCAGGCTGGTCTCAAACTCCTGACCTTGTGATCTGCCCACCTCTGCCTCCTAAAGTGTTGGGATTACAGGCGTGAGCCACCGCACCAGGCTTGTATAATCACTTGTTAAGGTACTTGGGAGTCTGGGCATGAAAGCCTAAGTATACATAAAAGAGCTTATTAATCGGAACGGCTGTTCACTCACTGAATCAACATCTAAGACGACTCCATGAAGCCCAAAGGTTTTTAGCATCCCTCGGATGGCAAATTTCGGCAGAGCAGTTCCAACAGCACTACTGGCTACATTATTGCTGTCTGGAGATCGGGTTACTACTGTGAGACCTGAGAAGTAAAAAGGGAGAAGGTTTTCAGGAAACAATACCACTGCATCTGGGTCCCTATATTTTGCATCTAAAATGGCTCTCCAGATAAAAATAAAATAAATAAAATAGAATAAATACAGTAAAATAAAATAGAATAAATACAATACAATAAAATAGCTCCACAGGCTTTAAAAGAACCCTCAGTTTTGTTATAACCAAGCAAGAACACAACTCAGACTGGAAGGTAGCACAATAGAATGTTGCAAAAGCTCTTACAATTCAAGAATAAAAGGACAAACAAGCCAGTTTAAAATGGGCAAAGAATTTTGTTTGTTTTGAGGGACAGAGTGTTGCTCTGTCACTCAGGCTGGAGTGCAGTGGTGTGATCTCAGCTCACTGCAACCTCCGCCTCCCAGGTTCAGGTGATTCTCCTGCCTCAGCCTCTGGAGTAGCTGGGTTTACAGGCATACACCACCACGTCCAGCTAATTTGTATATTTTTAGTAGAGATGGGGTTTCACCACATTGGTCAGGCTGGTCTCGAACTCCTGACGTCAGGTGATCTGCCTGTCTTGGGCTCCCTAAGTGCTGGGATTACAGGCGTGAGCCATTGTGCCCAGACAGTGGGCAAAGAATTTAAATAAACATTCCTCAAAACAGAAATGAAAAGATACAAATGAAAAGATATTCAACATAATTAGTCATTAGGGAAATTCAAGTGAAAGCCACAATGAGATACTACCTCATGCCCACTAAAACAGCCAAAATAAAAAAAGACAATAAACAAGTGTTGGCAAGGATGTGGAGAAGCTGGGGCCCTCCTACATTGCTGATGGGAATGTAAAATGGCGTAATCACTTTGGAAACTAGTTTGGTCATACTTCAAAACGTTAAACATAAAGTTACCATGTGATACTGTAACTCTACTCTCACATATATATCCGAGAGACATGAAAACACGTATCTATACAAAAATGTACACACAAATGTTCATAGTAGTATTAGTAGTAGTAGATTAGTGGTTCCCAGAGGCCAGTGGGGAGGAAAGAATAAGTGATGAGGGCACACAGTTTCTTTTTGTGGGGATGAAAATGTTCTGGAATTAATTGGAGGCAATGTTTTGATGGTTGCACAGCTTTGTGAATATACTAAAACCACTAAACGGTTTACTTTACTTTTTATTATTATTATTTTTGAGACAGAGTCTCACTTCTTCAGCCAGGTTAGAGTGCAGTGGTGCAATCTTGGCTCACTGCAACCTCCACCTCCTGGGTTCAAGCAATTCTCTGCCTCAGATTCCCAAGTAGCTGGGATTACAGGCACCACCCACCATGCCCAGCTAATTTTTATTTATTTATTTATTTTTATTTTGATAGAGACAGGGTTTCTGCTTCAAGGTTTCTGCTTCCATTGGCTAAAAAAAAAAGAGATACAGGGTTTCACCATCTTGGCTAGGCTGGTCTTGAACTCCTGACCTCGTGATCCACCCACTTCAGTCTCCCAAAACGTTGGGATTACAGGTGTAAGCCACCGTTCCCGGCGTAAACTGTATATTTTAAAAAGGTATTTTATGATATGTGACTTATATCACACACATAAAAAAGAGACACGAAAGGTAAATATATATTCCTGCCCTGCCTGTGATGCTCTGGTATTTTTATGAAGGTCTTCTGGTAATTCTAAAAATAGTGGTTTTCAGTTGTCTTTTTTGTGCTTTTCTGTATTTTCCTCATTTCCCTAAAATATGCAATAGATTTTTAACCAAAGATAACACATTCCATTAAAATTCTAAAAAGCTCTATTTAGCCACTCGCATGTAATTTATCATCTCAGCATCCAGGACTAAGCCTGAGAGGCCCATCTGCAATCTTTAGCCCAGGCCCTACTTCTCTTCTTGTGCAGCTGCCTGCCTCCCTCAGTTCATGCCACTGAGCTCTGGGAAGTGGGAAGGGCCCCACCAAGGTTGCTCTAGGGCTTTGCATGGGGCGGTGTGGAAGAGGTCGGCTTAGTCAGAGTAAAGAGAGTCACCCTAGGAGGGCCACCAGCTGCTTGTGCACATTAAGGAAAATTCAACGTCTCATTTCATAGATGGAGTAAGGAGGAAAGCAAAACCTTTTCGAACTTTATCAATTGTGAACTTGTTTGCTTCATCTTTAATGTCTTCAATGGTGGGAAGATAAAGGTCTCTTGGGATGCCGCCATTCTCTTCGTAGAGAAATTCAACCGTCTGCCGGGCAATATCCACCATACCTAAAAAATATAACAGCACTGCGTAATTCTCCAAAGAGTACACACAGATCAACCATGACACTGACTTATACCTAGAGTGAAATGATAAGGGAATCTTTCAAATACTGTTTATGGCAGTACATAACCCTTTGGATAAGAAAATTATGCAGTTATCTACCATGTTTAGAATACTAAATGCACTACTTTTAGGAATGTCTCAAATCTCTTCCACATTAATACCAGCACTAAGGCCAGGTGCAGTGGCACACACCTGTAATCCCAGCACTTTAGGAGGCTGAGGCGGGTAGATCACTTGAGGCCAGGAGTTCAAGGCCAGCCTTGCCAACATGGTGAAACACCATCTCTACTAAAAATACAAACATTAGCCAGGTATGATGGTGGGTGCCTGTAATCCTAGCTACTCGGGAGGCTGAAGCAAGAGAATCACTTAAACCCAGGAGACAGAGGTTACAGTGAGCCAAGATGGCACCACTGCACTCCAGCCTGAGCAACAGAGCAAGATTCAGTCTCAAAAAAAAAAAGAACAAGCACTACTGTGCAAAGGTATAAGAATACTCACTGTAGCACTGTTGGTAGATAATAAGAAAAAAGTGAAAAAAGCCAAAGTGTTCATCAGTATAAAATGGCTAAAAATGGTTCATTAAATAATGCAGTTATTTCATTTTTGTTAACTCAAAATAACAAATTACAGGACAAATGGAGAGGAAGAAGAAAGTGAGAGTAATGGTTATTTCTTTTCTTTCTTTTGTTTTAGACGAGATCTTGCTCTGTCACCCAGGCTGGAGTACAGTGGCACAATCTCGGCTCACTGCAACTTCCGTCTTCCAGGCTTAGGTGATTCTTGTGCCTCAGCCTTCTAAGTAGGTGTACAGGCGCACACCACCACGCTCAGCTAATATTTTTGTATTTTTAGTAGAGATGGGGTTTCACCATGTTGCCTAGGCTGGTTTAAACTCCTGACCTCAAGTGATCCACCCACCTTGGCCTCCCAAAGTGCTGGGATTACAGGTATGAGCCACCGTGCCTGGCCATGTTTATTTCTTTACTTCAATAAACACGTGTTGCTTATTTAGGAGAGAAAGAGGGCTATATGAGTTTCTTCTATCCACTTACTGAGATTGCTCTTTCTTCCCAGAGAAAGAACATATGGTTATGTTTGATAGCAACAGCTACTATTAATTAATAAACCAATTAAAGAAATGTCCATAGACCTGGGGGAAAAGCATTGTGGGAGGACAGCAAGGTGGGCACAATTCCACCACGTCCTGTTGTTGCCTTAGACCCCACAGTGCCCAGGACATTGTGGGTGAAAAGGTAGGTGTTGGTCGGGGCGGTGGCCCATGCCTGTAATCCCACTTTGGGGTGGGAAGACTGCTTGAAGCCAGGAGTTCAAGACCAGCCCGAGCAATACAGCAAGACCTTGTCTCTACAAAAAAATTAAAAAATTAGCCAGGCATGGTGGTGAGTGCCTGTAGTCCCAGGTACTCAGGAAGCTGACGCAGGAGGATCTCTTGAGCCCAAAAGTTTGAGGCTGCAGTGAGCTATGATCACACCACTGCACTCCAGCCCAGGTAATACAGAGTGA
>NW_022436942.1:70288868-70439604 GCF_009761245.1 Sapajus apella
TGAGGCAGAGTCTCATTCTGTTATCCAGGCTGAGTGCAGTGGTGAGATCTGGGCTCACTGCAACCTCCACCTCCCAGGTTCAAGCAATTCTCCTGCCTCAGCTTCCCGAGTAGCTGGGATTACAGGTGTGTGCCACCACATCTGGCTAATTTTTTGTATTTTTAGCACAGACAGGGTTTCACCGTGTTAGCCAGGATGGTCTCGATATCCTGACCTCGTGATCCACTCGCCTCGGCCTCCCAAAGTGCTAGGATTACAGGTGTGAGCCACCACACCCAGCCTCTACCATTCTTTTATTCACTAGTCTTGCTGCAAGGAAAAGGCATGGCAATTTTCTGAGCAGAGTTTAAATGGGGGCTGTGATTAGAGACAGATGCTTTTGGAAAAAAGTGTTAGAACAAACAAGAAATTGTGACCTAATATTAGAAGATTATGGAACAACAATCTTTGCAATGTTTTCAAAAGGAACAGTGGGTATGACAAAAAATTTTTGTCTGTTTATTAATTATTTTCTTGGAGACAGAGTGGCTGGAGTGCAGTGGTGTGATCTCGGCTCAGTGAAACCTCCACATCCTGGGTTCAAGTGATTCTCCTGTCTCAGCCTTGGGAGTAGCTTGGATTTCAGGCGTGTACCACCACACCCGGCTAATTTTGTAGTTTTAGTAGAGACAGGGTTTCACTATGTTGGCTGGGTTGGTCTCAAACTCCTAACCTCAGGTGATCCACCACCTCAGCCTCTGAAAGTGCTGGGATTAAAGGCGTGAGCCACAGCACGTGGCCAAAAATACTGTTTAATAAGCAGGAATCAGGGAACAGTGAGAGACTGCCAAGTCAACCTTGCAGAGCACAGATTCCATTTTAAAGATGCAGAAAGCCCACAGATGTTAAGTAATTTTCTCAAGTCCACACAGCTGGTAAATAGTGTGGCTTCAGATGTGACTGTTAACCACCAGACCACAGAGTTTCCCATTACAACCACTCCAGCTTCATTGCAGCAGTCCATCAACCCAAAATATTCAGCTAAATTGACAAGCAAATAAAAGTCCAGCAATGAAAACAAAAGATTAGAGTCCACTAAAGGTAAGGTTGAAGACACTGTTAAGTCTGGTATAACATTAGATGAGTCTCTCCTGATTTACGTTCTGATTTTCATCTAACTCCTCACTTCAAGTCATGAAGTAAGCTCCTTAGCAGAACAAAAAGTACCAGACCTAGTTGTAAGGCCCCCTTTATCTGATCCAGGCCTGATTTCCGCTCTGCTTCATTGCGGAAGCGTCTTCGGATAGTAGGAAAAACCTTGGTCTCCCAAGCTTTCACCAGCAGGGCGTAGTGGTCCTCCTGGAAGGAAAAGGAACCTCATGAATGGAGGAGAAGGAACATCTGGTGCAGGCATCACTGCTTCCCTAACTTTTAGCCCTCACCCTGAGGTCTTCAACCCACTTAAATGCCAGTAATAGAAAGATCAGGCATGGACCCCTGTACTAGATACAACTCCAGATGCCAGGGGAGGGAAGAGCTAGACTAGGGCAAGCTCTTCCTTTTCCTCTGAAGAAGCCATAGAAGAGATCAGCATTAACTTTGAGGCCCTGCCCTTCGCCATGGCATCTGACAGTGACAATGATGCTGGCACCAGTATTGCATCAGACCCAGACACTCATGGGCCACCATGCTAGATCCTTTCACAGGATTCTGAGCTATTGCAAAGCACTTCATTCTCTAGTATCTGGATCTTCACTGGGCAAAACGGCTCAGCGGATATCGCTACTGATAGGGGTTTGGAAAAATGAACACTCTAAGGTCACTGTTCAAGCACAATGATGTCACTGAAAGTAACAACACCAGCTTTGCACTCTTACATTAAAATCACTCCTCAAGGTTTGTCTTGGTTACCAGGAAGCTAAGCAAATACTGCCGAACCCTGAACTAGACCTTCAGTCTCTTACCTGCGGGATATCATCATCGTCATCATCATCGCTTTCATCATCTGCAATGGGAGGCGGGTGAGGGTCTGGGCCAGAGGTGATGAAATTCTCATAGCTTAGCTCAACTTTATAATGACAGGAGGTGTCACTATCGTATTCTGTAACAGAGCACAAGGACAGCAAATTATAAACAACAGCAGGCTGGAACAATCCTTAACTTCTCACCCTCAGACAAACTAGATTATCTTAATTTGCATGATAGGAAGACTCCTAGTACGCTGAGGAATTTTAAAATACAGACTCTAGGAATAACTAATTATTTATAATTACCCTGAATCCTAAAATAGTTTTTATGAGTATAATTCATTCAATTCAGAGAAGAATTTAGGAAGTCCTTCACTATGAGATAGAACCAAACAGACTCTTTTTTTTTTTTTTTTTTTTTTGAGACAGAGTCTCGGTCTGTCATCAGGCTGGAGTGTAGCGGCGTGATCCCAGCTCACTGCAACTTCTGTTTTCTCGTTTCAAGCAATTCTCCTGCCTCAGCCTCCAGAGTAGCTGGGACTACAGGCACACACCACCACACCCAGCTAATTTTTTTGTATTTTTAGTAGAGATGGGGTTTCACCATGTTGGTTAGGATGGTCTTGATCTCTTGACCTCGTGATCCGCCCACCTCAGCCTCCCAATATTTTTTAAATTTTCTGTAGAGACAGGGTCTCAGAAAATTTATGTTGCCCAGGTTGGTCTCAAATTCCTGGGCTAAGCAGTCTTCCTTCCTCGACCTCCCATTGTTGGGATTAAAGATGTAAGCCACTGTGCCTGGCCCTAAACATAATCTTAAAACAGTTTGCAAACCAGTATCCCACAGGCCAAATATGGCTTGCAGACATTCTAACTTTGGTGAGCTGTTTTATTTAATTTTATGAAAAAATTGTTCAAGTAATCATAAAAGTTTTCGGTGCCCACCTATATACCTACCACTTAGCATTTTATTGTTCTGTAATTACCTTGGTTTTAGGATAATTTTTGAAAATAAGTAACACTGTGACTCATGAGGAGACTTCATACAAAGTGCTGGGGCTCTAGCGGTTTTGCAGTGGCTGCCCTGGGGCACAGCAGGCTTCCTGGAAATGGGGATGCACTTTGGTCTGCTATGCTTCCTCCTGCTCCCCTCCTTCTTTCATCAGGCCTGTGACCCCATTACTAATGGGCACTTGGGTTTGCAACTGCTGATTGTAATGAGGATGACCCAGTGCAGTGGGTTTATGAAATTCATAGCATTCACGGTCCCAGGAAGACATGGAGGCAGTAAGTCCCAGGAGATGACTTACGTTGCTGAGCGGTGGCCACGGCAGCAATCCGGCATGGTGGCCCATGAGTGCCTGGGTCTGACGCAATACTGGTGCCAGCATCATTGTCACTGTCAGATGCCATGGCGAAAGGCAGGGCCTCAAAGTTAGCACTGATCTCTTCTGCTAGGTCGGTGCACAGGTCGGCAGCATTGCGGTGAGCCTGCCCTTCTGCGTAGGCAAATGGCCGGGAGCCAAAGTTAGCTCGGGTTTTGGTGTTCTGGAAAGGAGACCAAACGAAGGGTTTGGAAAGACTTAGATTTATTTTTATTTATGCAAGAGCCCAAGGTGCAGCTCACTAAACATCATATTGGAAGAACAGCCCGAGGTGTGTGCTGGCAAGAGAAACCAGGCAGGGGCTGGAGTAATTGAGCACACCTGTGCTCAGAGCCCTGTACAACCAGCCCTGCCTCCCTGCCCTCACTTCACACTTTCATGCTCTTTGCTGCTCAAACACATTGACCTCTCTTGTTTCCAACACTGCTCCTCTCTACCCAACACCAGTACCCATGCTGTTTCTTTCACCTGGAACATTCTTTTGTCCAACTCTGTCTAGTTAAGACCAGTTAATATTCCAGACCTGGCTCAAGCAGCACTTCTTCGGATTAAAGAGACACAAGATCAGATGTGCCTGCTATTTGCTTCTAGGAAGTCTATGATTCTCATTCATAGCATTTATTAGTCTGTGATTACATACATACACATGTATATTTATGTGATTATTTGACGACTGTCTGATTCCTCCAACTAATCATAACCTGATGAAGACAGACCATATCTGTTTCGCTCACTGCTAGGTACCCAGAGCTTAGCATAGTGCTTGACAGTTAATTGTTCAATAGATATTTGTTGAATGAATGAATGGAATAGGCTGAGAAATGCTGCTTTCAACTACTGGCATCATTAATTCATTCAACAAATACAGAGATAAAAGATGGTATCAGAGACATGGTACAGGGCCAGATCCTACAGGACCCTGTAGGTTATTTTTTTAAAAGACGGAGTCTCACTATGTTACCTAGGCTGGAGTGTAATGACTATTCATAGGGGTGCAATCATAAGGCACTGTGGCCTAGAACTCCTGGGCTCAAGTGATACTCCCACCTCAGCCTCCAGAGTAGCAGAGACTACCCTGGCACCACCACACCTGGCATCTTGTAAGTCATTATAAAGACTTGGGCTTTTAAAATGCATGACATGAGAAGCCATTGATTGGATAGTGACATTCTAACCAACATTTTAAAAAGATCACTGAGATTACTGGGTTGAAAAGACATGTATTGGTGGGGCGTGGTGGCTCACACCTGTAATCCCAGCACTTTGGGACACTGAGGCGGGTACAGATCACCTGAGGTCAGAAGTTTGAGACCAGCCTGGCCAACATGGAGAAACTCCATCTCTACTAAAAATACAAAAATATTAGCCAGGCATTGTGGCGGTCACCTATAATCCCAGCTACTCAGGAGGCTGAGGCAAGAGAATTGCTTAAACCTGGGAGTCGGAGGTTGCAATGAGCTGAGATTGCGCCATTGCACTCCAGACTGGGTGACAGAGCGGGACTCCACCTCAAAAAAAAAAAAAAAAAAAAAGATATGTATTACCTTAGAGATGTCCTGAAGAAAAAAAAAAAGACAATACGTGTGAACAGGCAAGAATAGGGGCTGGGAGAAGAGTTAGAACACTGTGATGAGCTACCCAAGGGAGGACGGTGGCAGAGCCCAGTTATTGAGGGAGGAATGGGAGAAGTGGTCAGATTCAAGATACATTTTGAAGGTTAGAACCAAGATATGCTGACAGGTTGAATGTGGAGCAGGAGAAAAAAGAGGAGTCAAGAATATCAAGGTTTTTGGCCTTAGCAACTGTGAGCATGTAGCTGCCATTTCCTGAGATGAAGAAGACTGGGGAAGTGGCAGCTTTGGGTTTGGGGCAGAGGTAGCCTCAGTCTTGGTCACGTTAACTTTGACATGCCAATAAGGCATCTCTTTAGAGATGCTGCCCAGGCTGCTGGGTATGTGAGCATAGTTTAGGGAAAGGTCTGGGAGAGACATAATGGATTTGGGAGCTAGCAGCAAGTAGTAAGTAACGTTCCAGAACATTGGATATTAATAGATGCTCCTTAAGAAACAAGAGTTCCATCATTAAATATGTGTGGGGATGCGGTGAACTAAGTTGAACTTACGAATCTTTACTGAAGGATCTCTCCAAATTTTTGATATACTGAGCAACCAAAGAGAATCACTTTCAAAATTTACTTGATCACAGAATCATTTTACTGACATTTGAAAGAACTCTAGCGTTCCTTGCATTGTTGTCCGGGAAAAGTTGCTAAAAGGATGCCAAAGCAATGAAACACTATGTTCCTGATACAGTATCGTTCAATCTAAAACTGCGGGGTCAACATAAAGGAAGGCACACACTGGCTCAGGCTGGCTCTGCCCTTTCTTTGTCTTTTGTGTATCAATATTATGTACGATGAGGACACGTTTGGTTCCTTTCATTTTTCCATTTCTAACAGGAACACATGATGAAGGAGAATTTGTTTTCCTTTCCCAACAAGGTAACCTGCCTTTTTCTGAATGTGAACCACTGGCCACATGCCACCAGAGACGTCTTCAAGATGAGGTGAGAGGCGCTGCCCACAGTACGTGAAGTACACCCGGCCCTTGGCTGGCTGTCCTGGAGGAGGTGGCGTCCCCTCGGTTCTCTCCCAGCCAATTCCTGCCACATCACCTACAGCAGAGAATGGGAAGGAAAACAAATTTACTCCCTTTTATTAAGTAAATTTTAAATTTGCAACCAGAGTGACACCCTACAAATCACTGTTTATGCCCTCATTTACTTCTGAAAAGGACACGAAGTTATTGTATTTATTTATTTATTTGGAGTGCAGTGGTGTGGTCTCAGCTCACTGCAAACTCCACTTCCCAGGTTCAAGCAATTCTCCTGCCTCAGCCTCCCAAGTAGCTGGGATTACAGGCACCCACCACCACGCCTGGTTAATTTTTGTATTTTTAGTATAGATGGGATTTTACCATGTTGGCCAGGCTGGTCTTGAACTCCTGGCCTCAGGCAATTTGCCCACCTCAGCCTCCCAAAGTGTTGGAATTATAGGCATGAGCCACCGCGAATGGCAGGTTATTGTATTTAGATATAAAGTAACATAACAGAAGCAAACAATTTTAAAAAGCTTTCAGAATTTTTTTTAGAAAATGCCTAGTGTCTGTGTTAAATTGGTTACCACAATTACATATTAAATATAGCCTTTATTTTCCTGGCAGGCAAGACAAAAAAAAAAAAAAAAAAAAGGGCATCATTTTTAAAACAGAAAAATGTAAGTTTTTCTCTTTTGACATGTGGAGGATTACTTATGACAAATAAGTAAAAAGATAATTGTAATTCCATCTCTGGTGGAATATTCAGAAATGGCCTCAAAATAGATAATTTAAGGCCAGATGTGATGGTTCACACCTGTAATCCAGCATTTTGGGAGACCAAGGTGGGAAGATCGCTTGAGCACAGGAGTTCAAGACCGGCCTAGGCAACATAGTGAGACCTCGTCTCTACAAAAAACATAAAAATTAGTCAGGCATGGTGGTGTGTGCCTGTAGTCCCAGTTACTCAGGAAGGCTGAGGTGGGAGGATCACTTGAGCCCAGCAGGTTGAGGCTGCAGTGAGCTGTGATTGCACCACTACACTCTAGCCTAGGAAACAGAGTGAGACCCAGACTCAAAAAAAAAAAAGAAAAATACATATATATTTTAAACTCCATCCACGATGTAAGCTAAAGATAGACCATTAAATTCCATTATGTTCCCTATTTGTAAGTATTTAAGGCATTTTGCAAAATGTTAAGGTAAATAACATAATCCAGGCTGCCATCTAATAAGATGACTGGACACCGGGTAGGCCTTACAGAACCAAGAGGAGCCTGTGTGTCGCATCAGCACCTAATATCGGCTGCCTCAGGCAAGCTGCTAGCACATGTGGCCTATACTTTATCTGTTGTAAACTCTCCAGTAAGTGCATGAAGTTCTAAGGGTCTGTTTTAATCACAGAGCTTCCTATCGCTTAGGTAGCACAGAAATGGGAGCTTCCCACTGGCTGGAGACTTATCATTGTTCACCACAGCATCCCCAGGGCCCAGGAGAGGGCCTAGCAGGTAGGAGATGCTCAGCAAGTATCTGTTGATGAATGTACCAATACCAGGTATTGGTACAGGGGTGAGATTCTGTTAGAAAGATTGGATTCTAATTCCTATTCCTTTGCAGATATATTTCTCTTGGAAGAAGGTAGTCTGTGTGCCCACAGTCTACTCCCAAAATGCTGGAATTATAGGGACGAGCCACCGCACCTAACCCAATAAGGCATTTTTCGAGTGACTCATGGCTAGTGGTGGAGTTCCATTTTTTTGAAGCTATTTATCTGCTCATTAATGAATAAGTGAAGACTAAACTTCAGAGAGAAGCAAAATCTCTGAATTATCTAATAATGAAAGAACAAAAGTACACATAACTCTGGCGTTACCAAATGGAGGCTCTAATGGTGAGGGCTCATAAAGCCAGGGATTTGGTGTAAACTAGGGGGCAGCAAGTTTGTTTTTCACTAAATGATGACAAATTGCCCATTTCCAGTTGCTAAATTTATTTAACTTTAACCTATTTAGACCCAAACCTGACGCCAGCAGAATCACACAGGGTGAAAAAACTCCCACTGCACTCACCAGGGGAGAGAGTCACGTCTAAGCGAACGCTCTTCCACTGTAACAAACTGGAGCCATTGTAGTGCACGGCTCGACCATTGCTATGAAAAATACAAAGAAGGGAGGTCAAAGACAGGAAAGAGAAGCCTCACTGGGCAACACACAAGCAGGGAAGTGGTGAAGTTGGGTGCGGTCAGCATTGTGAGATTATTATAATATCACTTCAGTATTAAAATACCTGTACCAGTATTTCCCAAGCTGTATTCCTAGAATTTGGGAAATAAACAAGTTTTTTTTTAAAAATTACAGGACAATGAGAAAGGAATCTTATTAATGTACACTGGAAATCCCCAGAAAGGAAAAATAATGCTCTCCTTTCCCCAAACTCATTGAAGACAGAGCTCTCTTTTGACTTCCTAAACACCTATACACACCTTGTAGGAAACTACTGTTCTCTGCCATACTGAGCTACTTCTTTTACTTACTTATGAAAAAGGCAAGTCCCCACTGGATTAGTCCAAGCCCCATCTCGCTTCTCCGCTTCTGTAGTGAAGCCAAAGGAAACTATGGGCCCGGTGTCATCATCAGTATCTCCATAGGAAACGATTTCAATTTCCCAGTAAAAAGACGGGGCCTGAGGAGACACCAGAAGACAGCAGCAATCAGAGGGCTAAGCCTGGGCCTGAAACCTGCTTTTTCTTTCAAATCTGAAGAAAAGACACAAAACACAGTATGTCATGTGATGTCTCACCTGAACTGGCAGTGGTGATGTGGCATAGATAAAAGTGCCCCGGGGCAGGCCTCCCCCAGCACTAGGGTCAGCCAGGAAGGTGACTGAGGTAAGGTGAGACGAGAACATGCAGGCTCGAACAGGCGGAAACACTCGAGAGGGGCTCCAAGTAATCTCTTTGGGCTACATCGGGGAGAAAAACCCATATTCAGTAGAACTGCAAACACCAATCCCTTTACTCTGTCAAAGAAGAAAAAGAAATTTTATCTGATGGTACTGAAATATAGGCAAATACATCGGGGAGAAAACCCCATATTCAGTAGAACTGCAAGCACCAATCCCTTTACTCTCTCAAAGAAAAAGAAATACATATGTATTTGCCTATATTTCAATACCATCAGATAAAATGTGTATGTATACACACACACACACACACACACACACACACACACACACTTCAATACCATCAGATAAAATATGTATGCATATATATATATATACACACATACATATTTATTAATTTAGAGACAGAGTCTCACTCCCATCGCCCAGGCTGGAGTGCAGTGGTACGATCACAGCTCACTGCAGTAACCAAACTCCTGGGCTCAAGTGATCCGCTTGCTTCAGCCTCCCAAGTAGCTGGCACTACAGGTACGCATTGCCACACCCAGGTCATTTTTGTATTTTTTTGTAGAGACGGGGTCTTGCTATGTTGCCCAGGCTGATCTCAAACTCCTGGGCTCAAACTGTCTGTCTGCTTCGGCCTTCCAAAGTGCTAGGATTATAGATGTGAGCCACTATGCCCAGCCAGGCACATGTATATTTTTTAAAAAGCATCTTTTTTCCAAACAAAACTTTTATCCTTACTATCTCTTTAAGATATTATTTATCTTCCATTATCATCAATTCCAAGGTCTAGTCCCTATCCTCTTATATTTCCCATGTAGTTAAAGGACAAATTTTAGTTCAATTTACATATGCATGACTTAATATTCAGCTCAAAGCTAAGGAGGGATACAATAGTATCCCTTTTTTTAAAGGTTTTTAAAAAAAAAAGTTTTCTTTTTTTAAAGGTTAGTTGTCTTGCTTTCTCACTTTTATTTTTAACCGTTCTAATCATAAAAATCTCAAGCTTCTCTATCAGATAAAATCACCCTTTTTTGTTTTTTTGAGACAGTCTCATTCTGTCGCCCAGGCTGCAGAATCCCAGCTACTTGGGAGGCTGAGGTAGGAGAACCACTTGAATCCAGGAGGTGGAGATTGCAGTGAGCCAAGATCATGCCACTGCACTCCAGAATGGGTGACAGAGTGAGGCTCCATCTCAGGATCTCAGGGAAAAAAAAAAAAAATTCATGTAACACACAATGCACCCATTTGAAGTGTATAAGTCAATTTTTAAAAATATATTTATGGGTACATGGTAGGTGTATATATTTATGGGTAAGTCAGTGGTTTTTAGTATATTCACAGAGTTGTGCAACCATTACTGTGATCTAATTTTAGAACATTTTTGTCCCTACTGAAAAAATTCCATACCCTTTAGTGGTCAATCCCCATCCCTCGCTTCCCTTAATTCTCCGCTGCCCCCAGCCCTTGGCAATCACTAAACTATTTTCTATATCTATGGCTTTACCTGTGCTAGACATTTCATATAAATGGCATTATGTAAGATGTGGTCTTTTGTGTCTGGCTGCTTTCACCTAGTGTAATTTCAAGTTCATTCATGTTGTAGCATATATCCATACCTCATTCCTTTTTACGAACAAATGATATTCCATTAATGTAATGCTACAGGATATTTTATTTATTTATTCATCAGTTGATAGATATTTGCAGTTTCTACTTTTTGGCTATTGTAAATAATGCTGCTAAGAACATTCATAGATGTATTCATATTTAACATTTTGCCTCCGCTTTTTTTTGGAAACAGAATCTCGCTCTGTCACCCAGGCTTGAGTGCAGTGGCACAATCTCAGCTCACTGCAACCTCTAACTCCTGGGTTCAAGCGATTCTCCTGCCTCAGCCTCCCAAGTAGTTGGGAGATGTGCACAACCATGCCCAGCTAATTTTTCTATTTTTAGTAGAGATGGGGTTTCAGCATGTTGGCCAGGCTGGTCTCAAACTTTGGCCTCATGTGATCTGCCCGCCTCAGCCTACCAAAATGTTGGGATTACAGGTTTGAGCCACCGAACCTGGCCCACTTTTGTTTTTTAATTACTTGCTCATGTTCTGTATTATGAAATGGACTGTATCTCTAAACTTTAAAAAAAAAAAAAAAGCTTTTTTTTGTTATTGATAACACAAAGAAACCATTTACAAATTACTAAGTTTTGCTTCCCTGCTATAATTTTCCAATATTTAGAATATCAGCTCTATTTGCTGACATTCAAAGATGAGAGCATGTCACCACAAAGGAGAGCATGTCGCTGCAAAAGAATGCACCTTCATACAGCTTTAAGGACATTCAGAGTGAGTCTAAATGTTAAGGACATTTAGACTCACTCTGAACGTCCACTTGCTGCTGGCCTTACTCAGTGATGTGAGTTGCGGCTGTAGGAGGCACGAACCTCCGCAGAGGGCTCACCTGTCTGCGGTCAGCCTGCAAAGGAGGTGGTGGGGGCCGAGCACAGTCCCGGTACAGCATCCTCAGCCGTTCACACTGTACCTCCACAACTGCAAGTCGCTCTCCTGTAGAGGGCACACGTTGAATCTGTAAAAACAACGCCTGCAACTCCCAAGAGGGTACTGACTCTTTTGGGGCAGCATCAAAACAATAAAATGCACTTACAGAGCTCATTTAAATTCTTTTTTTTTTTTTTTTTTTTTTTGAGATGGAGTGTCACTCTGTCACCCAGGCTGGAGTGCAGTGGCGGGATCTTGGCTCACTACAACCTCTGCCTCTCAGGTTCAAGCAATTCTCCTGGCTCAGCCTCCTGAGTAGCTGGGATTACAGAGGCCCGCCACCACGCCTGGCTAATTTTTGTATTTTTAGTAGAGATGGGGTTTCACCATTTCGGCCAGGATGGTCTTGAACTCCTGACCTCAGGTGATCCACCTGCCTCGGCCTCCCAAAGTGCTGGGATTACAGGTGTAAGCCACTGTGCCCAGCCTGAAATTCTTACAAAAGAACAAATACCCCAAGACATCTTTGTCTTCCATATGTAGCCCAGCAGTACAACAATAAGGGTAAGTGCTTGGTCTCTGGTGCAGTCCAACTCCTGGATTCAGAACCTGGCCCCAGTACTCAGTATTTACCATCTCACTTGCAATACTGGGTAACAGTACTGCAGTAGCACCTGTGTCTCACAGGGTTGTTGTGAAGATGTGATGAAATAACTTAAGCCCTTGGCTACGTCCCTGGCACAGGTCCTCAATAAATATGTTATTATTCTCATCATCTAATAATTGAAGACTATTCTTATCTAAATTGATTTTTAAAAATCTAATACCTATGGAGCACCTCCTATGAGCAAGGAACAGCGAGAGGTGTTGGAGAATACAAAAATATATGAGCCAAAGCCCCTATGGTGGGAAAATAAGGTGCGCGCACACGCGTGCACACACACACACACACACACACACACACACACAGAGTAAAGTACAAGGCTGCAGTATGTGATTACGTAATATAAGGCACAAGCACAGGCACAGGTGAATGAGCAGTGATTTCATTCAAGCATCCGAAAGGCTTAATGAAAACATTATTAAGTTAGCTGTCAGATGGCTGGGTGTGGTGGCTGACACCTGTAACCTCAATACTTTGGGAGGCCAAGGCAAGTGGATCACTTGAGGCCAGAAGTTCAAGACCATTCTGGCAGGCCAGGGGCAGTGGCTCAAGCCTGTAATCTCAGCACTTTAGGAGGCCAAGGTGGGTGGATTGCCTGAGCTCAGGAGTTTAAGACCAGCCTGGGCAACACAGTGAAACCCTGTCTCTACTAAAATACAAAAAATTAGCACAGAGTGGCAGCGACCACCTGTAGTCCCAGCTACTTGGGAGGCTAAGGCAGGAGAATTGCATAAACCCAGGAGGCAGAGGTTGCAGTGAACCAAGATTGCACTAATGCACTCCAGCCTGGGCTACAGAGTGAGACTCTCTCTCCAAAAAAAATAAAAGACTAGCCTGGCCCACATAGCAAAACACCATCTCTATAAGAAATACAAAAATTAGCCAGGCATGGTGGCACATGCTTGTAATCCCAGCTGCTCAGGAGGGTGAGGCATGAGAATAACTTGAACCCAGGAGGCAGAGGTTGCAGTGAGATGAGATCATGCCACTGCATGGGTGACAGAGTGAGACTGTCTCTAAATAAATAAATTAATAAATAAATAAGAGATAAGAAGCACCTGCCTTGGCCCTGCATGGTGGTGCATGTCTATAATCCCAGCCTCCTTTGGGAGGCTGAGGCAGGAAGACTGCTTGAGCCTAGGAGTTTAAGACCAGCCTGGGGGACATAGTGAGACCCTGTCTCTACAATCTGTTTTTTTTTTTTTTTTTTTTTTTTGAGACAAGGTCTCTCACTCTGTTGCCTAGGCTGGAGTGCAGTGGTGCAATCTCAGCTCATTGCAACCTCTGCTTCCCAGGCTCAAATGATCCACCCACCTCAGCCTTCCAAGTAGGTGGGACCACAGTTGTGAGCCACCACACCTAGCTAATTGTTTAAATTTTTTTGTAGAGACAAGGTCTTGCTATGTTGTCCAGGCTACAAAGCTTATAATTTAAAAAAAAAAAAAAAAAAAAAAAGCACCAGTTTTTAGAGTTGGTAGAGAAAATGGACAGGTCACATGCCAGACCGTAGGGTTAAAAAACCAAAAAAAAAAAAAAAAAAATTTAAAAAAAGAGAAAACGGGCAGGAAAGGGATAAATTTCAGGAGCATTTTATTTTATTTTATTGAGACAGGGTCTCACTCTGTCTCTCCGGCTGGAGGGGAGTAGTGCAATCACAGCTCTCTGCAACCTTGACTTCCTGGACTCAGGTGATCCTCCCACCTCAGCTTCCAGAGTAGCTAGGACTACAGGTAACCATCACCATGCCTGGCTTTTTTGTAGATGCTGAGTTTCTCCCATTTAGCTCAGACTGGACAAATTTCTGGGCTCAAGCATTCATCCCATCTCAGCCTCCCAAAGTGCTGAGATTACAGGTGTGAGCCACTGTGCCCAGCCTCAGGAGCATTTTCAAGGAAGAACTGGATATGGCAAGTGATTGGATATGAAGGGACAAGGAAGAGACATTATATTTGACTAAGTATCTGGGCATCAAAACTAACCTGGCACGGTGTCTCATGCCTGTAATCCTAGAAATCTGGGAGGCTAAGGAGGGAAAAATCACTTGAGCCCAGGAGTTTGAGACCAGCCTGAGCAACATAGTGAGACCCTGTGTCTCATTTCTCTTTTTCCTTCTTTTTTTTGAGATGGAATATCACTCTGTTGCCCAGGCTGGAGTGCAATGGTGTAATCTTGGCTCACTGCAACCTTCGCCTCCTGGGTTCAAGTGATTCTCCCGCCTCAGCCTCCTGAGTAGCTGGGACTATAGGCGCTTACTACCATATCCAGCTAATTTTTGTATTTTTAGTAGAGATGGGGTTTCGCCATGTTGATCAGGCTGGTCTCAAACTCCTGACCCCAGGTGATCCACCCGTCTTGGCCTCCCAAAATGCTGGGATTACAGGCGTGAGCCACTGCACCCGGCCCTCATTTTTCTAACAATTAAAAAAATTAGGCTGGGCGTAGTGGCTCACGCCTGTAATCCCACCACTTTGGGAGACTGAGGTGGGCAGATCACTTGAGGTCAGGAGTTTGAGATCAGCTTGACCAACATAGTAAAACCCCATCTCTATTAAAAATACAAAATTAGCCAGGCATGGTGGTGGGTATTTATAATCCAAGCTACTCAGGAAACTGAGCCAGAAGAATCACCTGAACCCGGGAAGCAGAGGTTGTAGCAAGCTAAGATTGTGCCATTGTAGCAAGCTAAGATTGTGCCACCGTACTCCAGCCTGGGCGAAAGAGCGAGACTGTCTAAAAAAAAAAAAAAAAAATTAGCTGGGCATGGTAGTGTGCACCCATGGTCCCAGCTACTCAGGAGGCTGAAGCAACAGGATTGCCTGAGCACAGGTGGTTGTGGCTGCAGTGAGCCTTGATGGCAACACTGCACTCCACCCTGGGTAACAAAGTGAAACCCTGTCTCAAAAAAGAAAAACAAACAAACAAACAAAAACTAGTCTGAATATTAACTAAAGCAGGGAATCGGGAAGGAGAGCTGATTCCAGAGTAAGGAATGACTTTGGTTATCAATTTGGTGCATTCATGAGGCAGGGTAGGGGGATATTTTTAGAGAAGTAGCTGCTAGGCCTGGATCTCAGCAGAGGGATTGCTCAGTGTAGAAGGCAGGCAAGCTCAGGAAGGAGGGTCAGGGTGAAACCTGGAGCCCTGTTTCTTCTAGTGAGGTCTGATGGTCCCTTTAGCCTGCTATCTGGGATCACCCTCTATTTACAATTCTGACTTTGTAATCATGCTTCCTGGGGGTTCTGAGGAACTTTCAAAATTGGAGAACATCTGGCTCAGGGAATAAGTGTATTAGGAAGCTGGGAGAAGAGGAAATAGCCGAAACTGGGAGATTCTAGCTTCTGCAAGGGGGTAAAATAATGTTGAGAACTTTTTTGGTTTCTATGTGCCTTTTCTTCAGGTTCAAAAATTTGCTTCCTCTGCTATTTCAACCAAGGGATTGCCTAACATCTCCAGAATATTTCTTTTATTTTTATTTTTTAGAAGGAGTCTTGCTCTGTCTCCCAGGCTGGAGTACAATGGCATGATCTCAGCTCACTGCAACCTCCACCTCCCGGATTCAAGTGATTCTTATGACTCCTGAGTAGCTGGGATTATAGGCACACCCCACCACGCCTGGCTAGTTTTTGTATTTTTAGTAGAGACAAGGCTTCACCATGTTGGCCAGGCTATTCTTGAACTGCTGACCTCAAGTGATCTACCCATCTTGGCCTCCCAAAGTGCTGGTATTACAGGCGTGAGTCACCACGCCCAGCCTTCAGGAAAGGAAAAAAGTTCTGTAGTGCTATCTCCTTAGACCAAATGGAATCTGGTAATGTCTTCTTTAAATAGAGAAGCTATGAAATTTAGCTCTTAGTGAGTAAATATTAGAATGGCCAAGTCTGCTACTTTATTCGTCCCAGGATTGATGAAAATATTTTTAAAAATTTGAGTATCGATAAATTATTGCTTATAAATTTCACATTTTCATATATAAAAAATTTTAATATCTTAAAAAAATGAATATCAAGTAACTCTCTCTCCCCTACCTACTCCTCACCTTGAATCCTGTTTATTAAACAGCTTTCCTCCTGAGCACAGTCTATGGCTCCCTTGTAGACCTAAGAATCTACCACTGCTCTGCAAAGTAACCTGAAACACAGGTTGTTTGCTTTGGTTTTCATCACTAACTGACACTGGAGTCAGTAAACTTTGCTATTTGCTTTAAATGTCAGAACCATTTCTGGTAACCTAATAACTGAGTTATTAAGGATTCTTTACATAGGATACCATTTAGAATATAAACCAACGTGCATAAGCTCACAATCTTCTCTTTTGTAGTAATTTACAAGCACTTCCCATACATTTCAATCATTTGGTACCACAAAGTGCTCCTTCACTAGGAAAAACAGGCTAGGTGTACTATGATCAAAACTATGTGAGATCACTGCTCGAAATTATTATAAACCCTAGCTTGTGCATTAAGTATTAATGTAAACTTCACAACTTAAGACCTCTTTATTCTATAAAATATATAAAAAAGGATACCCAGAAACAGTCCAGTAGAAAAGCAGGTGATTAATTCAGCATGCTATATGCTGCTATAATCAGTCAAAACATATCTTCGAACGCAATCTAAGCCAACAATATAAAAAAGTCAGAGGCAGTGAACTAAGGACCTACTAAGAATACAAAACGAAGTCACAAGTAATTTCACCCTCGAAGCCTAGCACACCCTTTGCTTCTGTTCTTGTTTTCTATTCTTAGGATCTCTCTGAGGTTTATTAATGGTTCCTGGATCTCCCAGCTGGAGCTTCTGCTGAATCCAAGGCACTACCCTTATCAAAAGAAAGAGATGTGAGAAGTAAAACAGATATAGACAAATTTAAAAGTAAAAAGAAAACAACAGAAATGACCACAATGTGAAAGAGTAACAAAAAATTCAAACGGAAAAAATATGAGAGTTACTGACAAAGTAAATGGCATAAGAAAAAGTAATACAGATTTTTTAAATGACAAAAAAAAAAAAAGAGGATGAACCTACAAGCACTAAGGGAGTTAAAGCTGTTCACTTCTAACACATAGTTTGTGAAAATGTTAGCAGTAGAATGTTGGAGGAATGCTAATTGAATTGTGAACAACTTCACTTAGGGTGGTCCAGTTACATCCTTGGAGACAAAGGATAAATTTTCAATTAAAAACACTAAGGCCAACTACCAGCTTACAGGAAACAGAAGGGCAAATGAACATGGTAAATGATGCCACAGGAATACAGTCATCAAAATCCAGACTGGAAAAACCTTCCACAAACAAATTATAAGGAAAAAAAAAAAAAAAAAAAAAAAAAGGACTAACAGGAGTTTATATTTTAAAATAGATTTAAAAAACAGCAACAAAGCAACAATTTGTAAACTTTATTTGGATCCCCATTCAAATAAATAAATGTAAAAACAAGAATGATCATTATGAGAAAATTAGGAAGTTGAACACTAACTAGATACATATACACATATTTTTAGAGATGGGGTCTCACTATGTTGCCCAGGCTGCACTCAAATTCCTGGGCTCAAGCGATCCTCCTGCCTCAGCTTCCCAAGTAGCTGGGATTACAGGCATGTGCTGCCATGCCTGTCTTAGATAATAATATTTTAAAATTACTGTTAATAATTTAGATATGTGATAATGGTGTTGTAGTTATTTAAGAGTTTTTATCTTTCAGAGACATATACTAACACACTTATGAATAAAATAATATCTAGGATTAAAAGTAATTCCCGGGGTTACAGCACAGATAAAACAGGATCAGTTATGAGCTGACAACTGTTGAAACTGATAATGGAATCCTGAAGCTTCATTATACTAGTCTCCCAATTTTGGTATTTGTTTGGACTTTTCTATATATACACACACACACACACACACACACACACACACACACACACAGAGAGAGAGAGAGAGAGAGAGAGAGAGAGAGAGGCAAGGATGGATGTTAGTGCAAACTCCTGACTGGGAGTTCAAATGTTGCCAATGACAACAGTCAAAATGTACACGCCATCCCTAAGGACTGCTCCTAAATATCATAGTTCTAATAGGCAAATAAAGGCAACAAATCAATAGGAATGAAAAAAGAAAACACTCTGACATAGTCCTAAAGCTACAATAAAAAATGCTGATTTCCCAGCTGGTATAGACTGAAAGCTTTTTATTTACATTTCTAGGTCTGTGACACACGAGTTGTGACAGGTGTTGTCCTTACAACTCAGCTGTTTGACATGTGTGTATGAAAGCACTTAACATGCCATTATCAAATTGCAAATGTGCTGAGAAAACTCAATGAAACAGGGTGGTAAGGGTACTCACCAGCACTGCACTCCTGGGCTACTAGGTTAAGAACTTCAACAGCTGCTGGACATTGTTGTATGAATTCTTCACAAAATAAGCTGTCTTCTAAAAGCTGGGCCATGACCAGGCATGCTCTTAATGTTAAAAGATTTACAATATTTCAAAGTCATCAGTGTTCATTGTCTAAAAAAGTCAACTGTGAAAAACATTTCAATCAATTTTGTCCCCCAATTTAAAATAAGGTTCAAACTCCCCACTCCTCTTGCTTTTTCTGAGCTGGACTGTCTTGGAAATATATAAGTAACTTCTCTTTTGCCATACAGTAACTGCTGACACTGCATGAAGAATTGGAAAAGGGAAAAAAGGCTGCCATAACCACTAAATGATGACACAAAGTGCCAGGTGAGGAATTAGTCCTGTCTCTTAAAAAGCTTTTCCTACACTGTGCCCTAGGGGCATTAGAGCTCTGGAAGCAAGAGGGATTCAAAAACTGGGAAAATCTGTATGGCGACGGATCTCACCTGATTGAAAATACATACTGGAAGTTTCTAAGAAGTTCCATTGTTGGCTGGGCATGGTGGCTCACACCTATAATGCCAGCATTTTGGGAGGTTGAGACAGGTGGATCACCAGAAGTCAGGAGTTTGAGACCTGCCTGGCCAACATGGCGAAACCCTGTCTCTACTAAAAACATAAAAATTAGTCAGCCAAGATGGCATGTGCCTGTAATCCAAGCTACTCAGGAGGCTGAGGTAGGAGAATCACTTGAACTAGGGATGTGGAGGTTGCAGTGAGCCGAGATCAAACCACCGCACTCCAGACTCCAGCCTGGCCGACAGAGTGAGGCTCTGTCTCAAAAAAAAAAAAGAATAGATAAAAAATAAGTTCCATTGTCAAAAAGATACTTCTTAGTGTTGTTTAATGGTAAATAAAATGTATTTGCAAGAAAACACCAACATCAACCCTCTGTGCATGCCCTAGTTTTCCCATCATAAGTTTGTAAAGTGATAGACCAGATATGTATCAATGTAGCCTGAACCATTTTGTTTATTTATTTATTTAATTATTTGAGACAAAGTTTCGCTCTTGTTGCCCAGGCTGGAGTGCAGTGGTCCGATGTCAGCTCACTGCAATCTCCGCCTCCTTGGGTTCAAGCAATTTTCCTGCCTCAAGGTGGCAGAGTTATTCCTGTGATGGAACAAAGTTCTTTTAACAAAGCAAATCAGTGTGGCCTTACGTATGTATTTCATACATCACAATTCATTTGTTTTTTTTTTTCTTAGGTGAACAGCTAATCTTTATTTTGAAGTGTAGACACTGGGGAACGCAACAAAAAATGCAGAAATAAAGCAATGCAAGGAACTGTGGTAAACACAGTGTAAAAGAATGGTTACTGTTGCTCAGCTTAGCATGGGCTTCAAGCTGTGGACTCACTAAGTTGGGAGTGGAGGGGCCCACCAAGGTTTCCTTCTTCTGTCAGCTTGCACCACCTCAGCACATCAGGCAATGTGGGGAGGGTACTCACCTTGTCCTTATTTCAGCAAGGAGCCGAACGACTGCCATCACAGGAGCTGACCCATCTCCTGTTGCAGGAAGTGAGGTGTGAATAGAGAGACTTCCCTCCTGAGGAAGCAACATGGACTGGACTGCCTGTACTACCTTCTCAGTAATGGACAGTTTATGAAGAGGCAATGCCTGATGGCGGTGGGGGGGCATGGCAAAAAGTTAAATTCAAGTAGTTAGTTTATAAGAAATGAGGGTGTTATTATTACCTGGAGTTAATTCTTAAATTTTCAGTTAAGAAAATAAAATCCCCATATAGAAAATTGCAAACCACATCAAAACAATTAAAAATACACTGTAGAACAGCCCTACACAACAAAGAAATGAATTTGGTCATCTAGATGAAAATTTTCACACAACCATTACTATTGAATAATTATAACTGATATATAAACATACATCACAAATACAATTTAAGATAACCCAGCATCTGTGTTTCTGCACTGAGCATGCGCACAGACTCATTACAGTACAATTACCATTGGCAGTGACATTTTACGAAGCATTTAAAAATCACCTTACCTCTGATCTTGGAACACAAAGTCTAGACAATGGAATAGTCAATGTGTCTGATGCTTGCGAAGTCTTTCTACAGTCTATGGGTGGGAATCTGACTGTAGCTATACCTTCCTGTTCATTGATAGAAGCCACCACTCCAATGCTTCCTGAGATTCCTCTACCTAAAACCTGGAGACAGAGATAGATTAGCCCTACCGACCAGCTCTGATGTGTGGGCAGCTGTCTCATGAGACAAGAGGAAAGAGTACATTTAAAGCTGCCACTGGCATTACAGTAGTTTATACTATTAAGATGGCAGATACCAAGCCCTAGACATGAATTCTAATAGGCCCTAAAACGTAACTGCAAGGTGATCACAACAAGCTATCAACTCAAACAGAAATTTGTTACTGCTAGGCTGGGTGCAGTGGCTCACGCCTGTAATCCCAGCACTTTGGGAGGCTGAGGCAGGTGGATCACTTGAGGTCAGGAGTTTTGGACCAGCCTGGCCAGCATAGTGAAACCCCATCTCTGTTAAAATTACAGAAACTAGCTGGGCGAGGAGGTGGGCACCTGTAATCCCAGCTACTCAGGAGGCCGAGGCAGGAGAACTGTTTGAACCTGGGAGGCAGAGGTTGCAGTGAGCCGACATCGCATCATTGCACTCCAGTGTGGGCGACAGAGCAAGACTCTAAGAAAAAAAAATTGTTACTGCTGTTTAATGGCAAATAAGGATTTGCAGGAAAAGACTGTTTTCCTTCCATGCTAATTCCACCTTCAATTCTAAGACTGATATTGATCACACTACAGGAAACAAGTATTGCAGTTAACTTGAAACAGTATTGCATTAATATGTGAATAATGTATGGCACAGTATGGATTTGAATTCAAGAGTTTCTCAGATTCCTTATTTAGCTTGAAGATACAAGTTTTTTTTTGTCTAAGTAGTTGGATGATACTTGTCTTACAGATGATCGATTAATCAATGGATGCTTACATATATAGGAGAACCAATTATTTGGGGAAAATGGTGGTTGGTACCTGAACCTCAGATCCTATCTTGATTGTCTCTTTGAAGCCTCCAAGTGCACACAGAGCGGCAACAGCCTGGCGGGCAATTCTCTGAAGTTTGGCAAGTTTCCTCCCACTGCTGCTGCCATTTTCCAGAATGCTTTCTGCATATTTCCCCAATTGTGGAATGTACATCAGTGCCCGAGACAGAACCTAAATATAAGAAGGAGCCATGCACTAGGAGTTAAAGCTTTGGTTGTTTTGATATCAAGGGTGATAAAGTGTCTACAACAGTGCCTGGGTCCTATGTATTGAAGGAACTCTGGACATGTGAGGCACCAAAAAACTATCAGGTATGGCCAGTGACATTTGCCCATATTTGTCTATGTAACTGGACATAACTGGAAATATACAACTGGGAGAATCAAACATCATGTTACTAAAACCTCTAAAATAAAACAATCACTTATCTGAAGGAAAACCATCCCAGCATACTGTCCACTGATCAACACTCAATTACCTTCAGGACACGTCATAAGGGGTTCTCTTGAAGAGTGGCTGTGGAAAGGGGGAATTGATCTCTAGTTTCAGGCAGCTGGGCTACTGTTTATAATGATGAATCACTTACTGACAGGGCACTCAGGCAGTATAAATCATGCAGAGGCCTCCTTGGACTTAGTGAGTATACTTAAACAAATCCAATAAATCAAGGCTGCATGATCTCCTAATGTCAGTACCAATCTAACATAAGCAAGAAGAAGAGAAACAAATCCTGCCATTCTTTCCCTGAGAATGCTGTCCTAAATTCTGCAAAATGAGAACCAGCAGTGACAGGAGACGTAGTTTAACAGAGATGAAACTACTGTAGCAAAGCAAATTCCAGGGGAAAGTTGGTTAACAGGTATATCTGGCAAATTTGGAAAATTTCTCTTTACTAAAATGCCCCTTGCTGGGTATGATTCTAATTCTAATTAACTTACTTCTTACTTTCTCAGTTAAGTAGCAACACGGCACTAACCTTCTCTGCTGTTGTGGTCCATATTTGAGCAGCATTTGATTCGGGTGCCATGAGCAAGCTATGCAACAAGGCGATCACTTCTGCAGCCATGCTGTTTGCCACGTGCCCACTGATGAAGGGACGCACGGGATCAGTCCTGCAAATGTCAACAGGGAAAAGTGTCAGTGCCCAGTGATGAGTAAGACTGCAAGGAAGTAGCTTTCTGGGTTAACATCAGAGGGAAACCATTTTTATTTATACAAGAAAAAGTGGATTCTGTTGACTGAGAAAACAAGAAACTACATTATCTTTAGGAAGAAATCACTGTGCCACATTGTTTGTGGTATCTGAATAACCGTCTCCAACAATGGACCCCAAACTTTATTTATAAGCCATAAGGATCAAGGAAAAATACTGCATTGCAACTATTCCTGGCTTTCAAGCACAAAACACCTCGAATGAACTTCACAGAGGCAACACTTAACTGTTGCTTCTGCTCCTAGAAAGAAGTTTGTGTTCAGTTGGGTCAGTGGGAATGTACCATTTGTGAGAAATAAAGGTAGCAATAACAGAGTTTACTAATACTACTCAAAAGAATCCTCTGGCTATAAATGCGGAGGATTTATAGCCTGGTGGGAGCATCCCTCTATTCTTTCATGACAACCTCAGACCTACTTGGATGGTCATTATTCTCCAAGGTACTCCCAGGCTGCACCTTGAGTACAACTACTACAGCAGATGGGGCCTCATTACCAAGAGGTCAAGGGGATGGTAGAAAATTTAAAAGCCAAAAACAAACCCATTATAAAGTAAACCTGAGATGAGTGTGGACAGCTTCTACTTGTGAAAGGTTTACCTCGCAAGTTCGGAGTTCCTCTCTCGGCAAATTGAAGTTTGGGCGGTTTTCTTTTTGTCGCCTGTGGATAGTCCACTCACAGTCTCTGGGTTGATGGACTCTACCGGTGGCCCAATGCTGACGATGAGGCCTGACTGTGCCCACTTGGTGGCTTTCCTCAGGGCAGCTGCAGCCTCTTCTGTAATCACTTCACAACAGCCACCCTGGGGGTAAGGTTGAAGACACTGAGAATATTTATTTCACTCTTCCCAGCACTGTATTTTTCAAGTCTCTTCCCCCTCAATTACCAAAGCAATCCAGGCTGTTTTTAAAAATTCAAACATAAAATATTATACATAGACAGTAAAATTTCCATAGACATCCCAGGCTTCATCCAGGCTGAGATAATGGTTAGTCATCTAGATTACTTCTGTGCAAATTCTGGCATACGTATCACAGGGCTCCGACACATAGGCTGCACTTCATTTTGCTTTTATCAGTTATCAGTGTATCTTGGAGGCTCTTCTATATCAATACATGGAGAACTACCTCATTGTTTTTCATATTTGCACAGTATTTCATTATATGACTGTAATAATTTCTTTAATCAATCCCCTATTTATGAGTATGTGGATCCTGTTTTTTGTTTTTGTTTTGTTTTTTTTGAGACAGAGTCTTGCTCTGTCACCCAGGCTGGAGTGCAGTGGTGCAATCTTGGCTCACTGCAACCTCTGCCTCCCGGGTTGAAGCGATTCTCCTGCCTCAGCCTCCCAAGTAGCTGGGATTACAGGCGCCCACCACCACACCCGGTTAATTTTTGTATTTTTTAGTAGAGACAGGGTTTTGCCATGTTGGCCAGGCTGGCCTTGAACTCCTGAGCTCAGGTGATCCGCCTGCCTCGGCCTCCCCTCAAAGTGCTGGGATTATAGGCGTGAGCCGCTGCGCCTGGCCTATTTTGTTTGTTTTTTCAAACAAAACTGTGAAGAACACACTGCATTTATCTCTGGACACTTCAGTCTTTATTTACCCTCACCTTGACAATAATGGGTATTCTTAATCTTTCTTAACTTTACTTGTCTGACTGATGAAAAATGACACATTACTATTTATTCCTTTCCTTTAATTATCTGTGAGCCTGGGCATATTTTTATATTTTTAGTAAGGTGTTTGTAATTCTTATTATCTGCTATTCACTTAGCAACTTTTCACCGATTTTCAACTGTCACATATCTCAAACTATTTTTAGGCTATTAAACTATTTCCAATTTCAAACTATTAAACTTTCTTAAAAGAGCTAAGAACAAACTTCTAGGTCAAAACTAAAAGTTCTGATCTTGACAAACTGATTTTGACTAGTTCTCTTTAAAATGGCCTCAGTTATGCCACTGACCTCAATTCTCACTTTACCTCTTTGTTGGAACTTGAACTAAGTTTGCCTTTTCTCAATTTGTTCTGAAAATCTAAAGCATGATAAGTACTCTTCAATCACGGGTTGAATAGGAGCAGGTTTCCCTTCATAAGATTACCTTGGTCATGTCTCGATCCATCTTCACAACTTTCTCCATGTTGGCGCCAGTACCAAGTCGGAAGGGTCGTCCTTCTGAACTACTAAAAAAAGGCAGGCAGAGAGCAGAGCACACCTTACAGGCACTGCCAAAAGTGGGCTACATGCCATGGGGCCACCCACCCACCGTCAGGCCCCATTATACACAAACGTTAGGTGTTTTTTTTTGTTTTTTTTGTGACAGGGTATTGGTCTGTCACCCAGGCTGGAGTGTAGTGGCATGATCACAGCTCACTGCAGCCTCGACCTCCCCAGGCTCAGGTGATTCTTCCACCTCAGCCTCCCAAGTAGCTGGGACCACAGATGCACGCTACCATGCCTGGCTAATTTTTGTATTTTTTGTAGAGATGGTGTCTCACTGTGTTGCACAGGCTGGTCTTGAACTCTTGGGCTCAAGCCATCCTCCTGCCTTGGACTCCCAAAGCACTGGGATTACAGGCATGAGCCACCATGCCTGGCCCTCTAACACTAGCTTTTAAAATCCACTAAGACTCAATTTTTCAAAAGGAAGTAATTTATTACTGCTTAATTATATCACTTTAGGGCCTAAAACAACAGTGTTTTAGAGCTATAAGATTATCTAGAAATCCACATGAAAATAATGTACAAAATAAAAAACTGACATGAACCCATAACAAATGCAGGGCCTAAGGACGTCATCTAAACCCCAAGGAGAGGGAACTTTAATGACAGCATGGATGTGATGCTTTGGTGAATGACTGGATCTTCCTTTCTAATAGTTCAGCTTTCCCTGCCTCCTGAACTTGGCTCTCCAAAAAATCTTTGACCAAATTTGTGCTATGACACAATGCAATGTCCAGGAATGTTTCTTGGAGATTTCCTCATGTAAGCCCTGACCTGCCATAATCCTGCTTATGGTCCCATTAGGGTTTTTGGTTGCCATAATGGCAGACGAGGGATTAGTTATGAGGGTAACAACATTGTCAGTGAAGTAAAGAGAGGCCTCTTCCATCTGAGACATAAACACCTGCTCTGAATTCCCTTGTGCTATGTGGCAAGCCTTCCTGTTGCCCTGAATCCCACTAATAAAGCCCTGCAGGTTTATAATATTTTGAGCAATGATTACATTTTCACTTTCTTCTTAAGTCATCATACCATTTCACACTTCAACTAATTAAAGCTTTAAAAAAAGTGTCTCTTGTTTCTCCAACTCACAGTCAATGAGCTGGAGTTTACCTAAATTTACCAACAGCTGAAAAATGCCAACAACTAAAAATCAAACTGCATTTTCCTTCTCAAAGCCCAAGTCACACCGGAGACTTCCCATAGACAATAATACATCGTCCACATGGCTTTAGCTCTCAGTTGGGTATAGAGAGACAGTACCAAGTCGTGATTCAGAGTTTGGGTTCTATGGTCAGAGAGGACTACATTTACATTTCAGCTCTGCCTCAGTTTCTTTCTGTGTCACCACAGGAATCACAGTGACAGTGTCTATCTGCAAGGGTTGTAAAGAGGGCTGAGGCAGTTGATACATGTACAGGGCTTACTTAGCACAGTGCCTGTGACATGGGTGGTGCTTGAGGACCTGTAGCTATCACAATCATTACGGTCACCTTAGCAATGGTTGGAGGACTTCATGGGATGACTGATCTTCCCGCTTGTGGATAAATATCGAGAGCTTGCCATCCACAGCTTCACTCTCTTCTCCAGGATCTTTATCTCCTTTCAAGGAATTCTTGGGACTGGTTTTTGTCAATGTGGTGTCAGGTTCAGAAGCGGTTGGAGAAAGAACTGTCTGACATCCTTTAAGCAAAAAACAAAGTTCATTCAGGAAAACTGTCATGTTTTGGCGGCTCTACTAAAATGAAAAACATGGTTTGGGGTTTGGAATCTCTCTTCCCCCTTCTCTATTCCTCTGTGTCTGCTCCCTTCTCTGTCACTCTCTCTTTCATCACAGGAAGCATAGATGCAAGTGGGGACCTGACCGGGCACAGAAAGGATGCACTGCCATGCCACTCTCCTGTTCAGGAGCGTCTCACCTGGAACCACGTAATCTGCCAGCTTTGCTAAGAGCAAGGAGGCGATCTTGGAAGCTGGGTCGCTGGGATCCTCCTGCTCACTGTTTAAGGATGGGACAGAGTAGCTCCAGGGTGGGAGCTCCACGTTTCCACAGTCTTCTACGCTCATCAGGGGCAGCGCTGCCCGGCACAGCTGGAGAATAATAAGGACCAGCTTTGGAGACGGGCGTTGGTCAAGCAGCAGGGAGAGGAGTTTGGACACACAAGCTGGCTGGCTCAGGATGGCTTTACCTATGTGGCTCCTGCAAAAAAAGGAAGAAAACATAAACTGTGCTAAAAATGTTGATCTACAGACATTCAGAAGCAAGAGTTCTCTAAATGAAATAAACCAATGAAATCTGATTTCAGGAAGAAGACATGAATTTGGCACTATGCTTCTGTGAAGAATTAAGAATTTTGGAAACATTTGATGAAACCAAATGACCACTAATACTTAAAAAGAAAGATTTTTAAATATTTTCTGATCTCTGATGTTTACTTAATTGAGATCCTAAATTCAGAGTGCTTCATGGAGCACTGAGACTTAGAAACTCAAATGAAGAGCTTTTCTGTTTGTCATTTATTCTTTCATTTTTTTAATAGGAAAAAAGGACATACAAATTTATTTAACATGTATACAGGAGCCTTCAGAGTGAAGACCAAATTTCCCATGAGTTACAGAAGCTTATATACTATCTTGAGGTTACAGAAACAATGGGAACTTGGATCCCGGTAAATCAGGTTATGGGAGAGGGGAGGAGAAGTATTCTATTGAGGGGCAATAAATGATTGCTAGGGAGAATGACTGGATCTGGGAACAGAGATTAACTTGTAAATAGAATTTATGTCATTTATTCTTTCTTAATGAGTACCTCAAGACCAAAGCCATCACACAGTGTTGAACAGGCTTCAACATTCTGGAATCTGCCAAATCTAAAACTGTTACATTCCAAGAAAGCTAGATAACCTGCAGTTAGTCGTTATGTGGACATTTTAAGGGCCCCATGGCCCACACAGGGGATATACAACCAGCACAGAATAACTTCTTTTAAAGACACAGTAAGAGAAAGTGAGTTAATTACAGGCCCTGACTCATTACTCTTTAATCTTGCTAGAATGAGGGTAAGATAAGATTTTTGGTTAATGAATACAACTGCATCTATGGGAAAGGTTAGCAGCTGCTGTCAGTAAGCTATTAAAGCAAATGATAATATTTTATGATTTAGCTATTCACCTAAATAATCCTTATATTTTGGAACTAAATACTATGTTTCAATGACTTTATTCTCCATTACTATTATTTTTTTTTTAAGGCAAGAATGTGTCAAAACGACCTAGTAATTTAGCTATTTCAAAAGACAACCACCACCAAAAGAAACCCCAATCATTCAAGAGGAAAGCTAGCTTCTCCCAGAGCTCCGGGCTGGGCCATGCATACCTTGAGAGATCATTGAGAAGACTAAGGACATCCTGGAGTGCGTCATTCCCAGCAGCCTGGTTGCCACAGCACTCTGTGGCTCGGGCAAGGTGGTTGGTGAGAAGGCTGGACACCTGCCGGGCCAGACCTGAGTGCACAGCCTCTGTAGAGCCACCTTCACAGTTAAAGAGAGAAAAAAAGAGGTTGTAAAAACCTAAGGCTGCCATGGTGAGCCTGCAGGGTGGTGAGCCCTGTCCTTGACTAATTTTTCTTTATCTTGTTCAATGTTCCATGAACCATCCAATTACTGTCTCCTTATTAGATAATATCTATACATAAAAAGGATAATAGTTAAAAATAACTCAATGTTGGGGGTAGACATTACTATTAATGAAAATTGAGTATGATTAATCCATACATAACCAAACAACATACTTAACTGATAGGGAAAAATCACTATTTCATTGGTGATGAAAACATCTTGATGTTTTAACTCATACTTTCCCAAACACAATAAAAAACCTTTCTGGATTATTCCACATTCACCATAGTTCCAGAACCTCCCAAGCATCCCTTGCAAAAGTTATGAAAAAATATTTGTCATTTCCTGAACTTTCCATGCTCTTTTAGATCCCTGAGTCTAAACATGCTGTTTGTTCTGCTTGAAAGTCTTCTCCATCCTTCAAGAATAACTCCTGTGTCATGTTCTCTGGGAAGCTTTGCCAGCTCCCTAGCACAACTGGTCTCTGACACCTCTACACTCCACTGCACTTCCTATCCACCTAAGTTGTGGCACTGATTACACTACAAGTATTTGCTTTTTGGTCTATCTCCCTGCCAGACCTTTTTTTTTTTTTTGAGACAGAGTCTCCCTTTGTTGCCCAAGCTGGAATGCAGTGGCATGATCTTCGCTCACTGCAACCTCCACCTCCCGGGTTCAACTGATTCCCCTGCCTCAGCCTCCTGAGTAGCTGGGATTACAGATGTGCACCACCATGCCCAGCTAATTTTTGTATTTTTAGTAGAGATGGGGTTTCACCATGTTGGCTAGTCTGGTCTTGAACTCTTGACCTTGTGATCCACCTGCCTCCCAAAGTGCTGGGATTACAGGTGTGAGCCACTGCACATCTTAGACCATATTTTTAAAGGGAGAAACAATGGCTTATTCATTTTTTGCCTGGGATACAACAGACTCTCAAGACATTAAAATGCATCATGAACAAATAAACAGATAAATAAGAAAGTTATATACACAGGACTGAAAGGGGAAATTTATCCTTCAAGTTACTTTTTAAAAAAAATTTAGGTAGAGAAAAGAGAGGAAAAGGAGAAGGACAGAAAGACTTCCACAAAGAGTGTGGAAGGGGATTCCAGAGGGGAAATCCAGGAGGGGAAAAAGAGCTCCCACCATGTGGGAGGGGATTCCAGAGAGCTGGAAATCCCTACTTTTTTTTTTTTTTAAATTGCATTTTAGGTTTTGGGGTACATGTGAAGAACATGGAAGACTGTTGCATAGGTACAAATGTGGCAGTGTGATTTGCTGCCTTCCTCCCCCTCACCTATATCTGGCATTTTCCCCCATGCCATTCCCCCCTCAACTTCCCACCCCCCACTGTCCCTTCCCCTATTTCCCTCCAACAGACCCCAGTGTTGAACAATGAGAACACATGGACACAGGGAGGGGAGTACTTTTTTTTTTTTTTTTAAACAAGATCTTGCTCTGTTGCCCAGGGAGTGCAGTGGAATGATCACAGCTCACTGCAGCCTTGACCTCCTTGGCTCAAGCAGTCTTCCCACTTCAGCCTTCTGAATAGTTGGGACTATAGGCACGTGTTACTGTAACCAGCTCAAGTTTACTTTTTATTTGAATTGGTCACTAAAAACAAAATTTGGAAACATCACCTTGAAAATGCAACTGAGAGGCCACTTCAAAAAATATTTGTTTTTTTTTGAATGCCAAGGTGTGAGGACTGCTTGAGGCCAGGAGTTTGAGACCGACCTGGGCAACATAGCAAGATCCTGTCTCTAAAAACAAACAACAACAACAAAAACACTAGCTGGGCATGGTAGAGTGCACCGGTAGTCCTACTTGGGAGGCTGAGGTTGGGGGATCGCTTATTGCTTGAGCCAGGGAGGTTGAGGTTACAGTGAGCTATGATTGTACCACTGTACCCTAGCCTGGGTGACAGACTTTATGTCTAATAATTTTTTTAAATTAAAAAAAAAAATCTATTTGGAGATTGTTAGCAGTGCTGACAGGGTGAGAATAAAAAATACCTTCTCAATTTCCTGAAGTTACTGTACTCCCTCAGGGTATGGGGATATCATTTAGTCTTATTGTAGTAAAGCAGTAAGTTTTCAAAGAACCACACTAAGGATAAGTCTCTCATGAAATCATCCACTGATTTAACTTATCTGATCATGTCATTTAACAGAGGCTTTCTTTCTCTTATTTAGCACAGACAATCTCATAAACTAATATACCAACAGAAGAAATCAGTGAGCTCTAGAAAAGAGTCCGGCATCTCACCTTCTTCTTTTTCCCACTCAACACAGCGGTTGGCAAGCACCTGGAAGGCGGCCCAAGCCATGGTGGCCACCTTCTGCTTCTTGGTCTGTTTCTCACTGGAGCTGGACTCGGTCTGACTGCTCAAGCTACACAGGCGATCCATGAGCTGCACAAGGCCACTGCGTACCAGGCACTTCTCTTCACTCCTGACAAAGGGTCATGGATTGCACTAGATAAACATAACTGACCAACACTCATGAAACTCTCATTGAGGTTCAAAGCATCAAAGGGGCATAAAACATCCTGGTATAGTTCTTTCCCTACAACTTAGGATACTGCCATGTGCAATCAAACACAAAATGATTTTCTTATAATGATGATTCCCTTCATTAACAAAGAACTTCAAATTCTGGTTTATTACAACACCAAAGCAAAAAAATGGATGGAATCAACTCATTGTTGCCATGATGGAAAAAAATAATATATTTGTCCTAAGGGAATTCAATTAATGCTTGACATCTTCAAATTAGTAACTAAGTGACCCAAGAGAGAAACTAAATGTGCATATGCAAAATATTTCTGCCAAATATGTAAGTAATTTTCTAGGGACCTTTTATTTTTCTTTGAACCTCCATATCGTCACAATGTAATATAATCCTAATGGCTGCATTTAGTCATCTAGGAACTCAATAATAAGAAATTTACATAGGAACCTTAGGTGTCTTTCAGGAGAAAAGTTTTGTTTAGTTAGTTCCCAAATAATGAAAGCAAAAAATCCAGTTTTTAAAATTAAAAATACTTTCACTTAATCGACTATACTGCAGTGTAACTTACATACAACAAAAGGCCTTTCTGTACTTACCTCGTGTAAGGTATGGTACATAAAAGTCCAATGCTATTTGCACAAGCGATGGGGTAACGAGCACACAAAGACACAACAGAGGTCATGGTCTCGCCAAAGGCTTCCTGGACCTGCTCGACCATCCCACCACATGTGAGTTCTTCAATTCTGTGAAAGAGAAACCAAAGCTCAGGCTTCTGGAACCACATCAAGAACAGTGGATGTGACCATGTGAGCAGGCGAGGCCTCGAGAAACTCTAGCATATCTGGATGAATCCAGAACTGAAGGGATCTTAGAGACTATCCAACTCACTATTTCCCAAACTATGTAAGACTGAGGTATGCCTCCAAAACAGTGGTTCACACTCCAGAAAAGTCTGAGAAATCATGGGTTAAGGAAATTAAAAACAGACTACTGTAGGACTGTTCAGAGCCTTTAATAAGGGTAAAGTGAACAGCCTCTCTCTACAAGCAGAGAACATACAACACTTCCCAAACTTATCTGATCATGAAATCAGTACAATAACACAAGTAGCACTGAATACTGTAAGTGCTTTTTTTTTTTAATTTTTTTTGAGACAGGGTCTTGCTCTGTTACCCAGGCTGGAGTACAGTGGTACAATCACAGCTCACTGCAGCCTTGGCCACTTGGACTCAGGTGATCCTCCCACCTCTGCCTCCCAAGTAGCTGGGACCACAGATGCACACCACCACATCCAGCTAATTTTTTTGACTTTTAGTAGAGATGATGTTTCACTATGTTGTCCAGGCTGGTCTCAAATTCCTGAACTCAAGCCATCCTCCCACCTCAGCCTCCCTAAGTGCTGGGATTACAGGCCTGAGCCACTGTGCCTAGTCAAGGCAGTTTTATTAATGAGACAACTAAGGTTCAAATGGATTAGTTAAGTGTCTGTTTTCGAGTTCACACTTCAGTTATTAGCAGAAGATGAAAGCCTAGTTGATATAAAGTAAGACTTTCCCAATGTAAAACACAACATAGGGCCGATTTTATACCAATTAATATTAGATTCGAACTGAAACTATCAGGATTTATCTACAAAGACATGCAACATAATATTGTTTATAATAGCAAAAACAAATAAGCAAAACTAACCTAATGTTCAAAAATAGGGAATTTGTTAAAGTTTCAAGCATATAATGTGGTGCTACACAACTACTAAAAGCACTACAGGAGACGTCTATGGTTAGAACACAGATACTAAAGTGTTAACAGATGTTACCTTAAGAGGGTGTACTTGTAGTTGATTTTCATTTTATTCTTTGGCACGTTCTACTTTTTTTTTTTTTTTTTTCAAGTTTCTGACAAATGACAGTAATAATCAAGGGAAAAAGGAATAGTGCTGCCAGTTTTATGGAGAAATTAAATTGTGGAAATAGGCTGTGGTAATCAGGAGGGCTTTTCACTGTATCTTTCTGGGCACCGTGTGGATGGCTGGGCGATGAAGTCTGGCCAATGAGCTAGAGTTCTGACAAGGAGCCTGGCAGCACTCAAGGTGGTCGTTTCCTCCTCTGTGGTTACCATCAGCCAGCATGAACCCATCATGAACAGAAGCAAGACCTAAAATTTTGTTTTCTTCTTTTTATTTTTTTGTGACAAGGTCTTGCTCTGTTGCCCAGGCTAAAGTGCAAGGTAGTGCAATCATAGTTCACTGCAGCCTCAATCTCCTGGCCTCAGGCAATCCTCCTGCCTCAGCTTCCCCAGTAGCTGGGACCACAGGCATGCATCACCACTCCCAGCTAATTTTTTCTTTTTTGTAGAGACAGCCTCTCACTATATTGCCCAGGCTGGTCTTGAACTCCTGGCCTCCAGTGATCCTCCTGCCTTGGCTTCCCTAAGTGCTGGGATTATAGATGTGAGCCACTGCACCCCACAAAATTTAGTCTTTTAAGCCACTGAAATTTTGAACTTGTTTCCAAAGAATAGTCTGACCTACCCTGCAGCCCCAGCTACTTGGAAGGCTGAGGTGGGAAGATCTCAAGATTTCTCAAGATACTCACTTCAGCACTTAATTAACCCATTTTCCTCTAGCCACTGGACACTCTCGGCCTGTTGGTCAGAATTCCTTAAAGAACTGCCAGGAGCCACAGCAGCTCCAGTCCAGGGCTTGTAGAGAAATGCGTTTTCAATTTCTTGTTGAAGATCTTTGAAGCCCAATAGGAAATTCACATAGGAAAACTCCTCACACATGAGTTATAAAACCATCTTCAGAGTTAGTATCTACAATTGTGTTTATAGAAATTGGTTCAGTAATAATAGTCACAGAAATATATAAAAATATAGGTAGAAGGAGGTTGTGATGGAAGTACTGTTGTTAGTGCAAAAATAAAACAAAAACAAAAGAAATAAAGACAAATGAACCTATGTGTCCATCAGTAGAAAATGAGTTAAATTTTTTAGAAAAGGTCATGCATATAATGTATATCTATGAGCTCTTAAAAATGATAAAGCAGCCAAATGTGGTGGCTCATGCCTTTAATCCCAGCAGTCTGGAAGGCTGAGGCAGCAGGATCCCTTGAGCCCAGAAGTTCGAGACCAGCCTGGGCAACATGGAAGATCCCATCTCTACAAAAAATAAATACATTAGCTGAGCGTGGTGGTATGCACCTGTACTCCCAGCTACTCAGGAGGCTGAGGTGGGAGGGTCACTTAAGGCTGGGGAGGTCGAGGCTGCAGTGAGCCATGATCATGTCACTGCATGCCAACCCATGTGACAGAATGAGAACCTATTTTTCTTTGGAAAAAAAAAAAAAAAGGCTGTGCATGGTGGCTCATGCCTGGAATCCCAGCACTTGGGGAGGCTGAGGTGGGCAGATCACCTGAGGTCAGGAGTTTGAGACCAGCCTGGCCAACATGGTGAAACCCTGTCTCTACTAGAAATATAAAAATTAGCCAGGTGTGGTGGCATGTGCCTGTAATCCCAGCTACTCGGGAGCCTGAGGCATGAGAATTGCTTGAACCCGGGAGATGGAAGTTGCCATGAGCCAAGATCGTGCCACTGCACTCCAGCCTGGGTGACAAGAGTAAGACTCTGTCTCAAATTTAAAAAAAAAAAAAAAAAAAAGATAAAGCAGACCACATCTATATGTATTGACATAAAAACACAGATATCTAAGATATCTAAGACATACTCAGCAAAACAGTCATTGTCATAGAAAGGCATGTATAATATAATCTGAATTGAGTTGAAAAAATTTACACACATACACATTTATGTGTACAAAGAGAATTATACAGCTGCTTATGCCTGTATGGTTGCTATAACGAGCTCTTAATGAACAGAGAGGGATTTAGGAGGAGAAGGTGAATACCGAGAGTTTTACATTCTATTAATATGTTGAGTTTTTTTGCAAGATCGTATGCCACTTTTATATAAATATTTTAGAAGAAAACATTAGCAAATACTACCACCTATGATTGGACCCCAGGAATAATCTTTGGAATGGCTCCGACCATTCTAGACAGGACAGTATAAACTAAGAGAAACAACTAACCTGGGTCCTCCCTGAAGGACCATCGTCACCGGACCCACAAGATGCGTCACTCCCCCGACTCTCACGGCAGCCGTCAGCAATTCCCGCATGTGCACCAGTGCCTGCTTGCGAGTGTTTCCCCGGCGCCACCTTGTCTGTGCAGCCAAAAGAAAACTGCTGCTGGACACCTGAAATGCACAAGAAGGAGGGACACCTGACTCCTGCTAACTGCTGCAAGTCCCCACATACTGTTAGGTGCTATTCATCTAGAGCACACAAAACGTGACGTACAGCTTGGTCAGGGTTGGTGCCGATGAAAGCAAATAGCTGCCCTAGAAGGACGCTGTAGGTGGGCTTGTCCCTGCTGTCCTCGATGGCTAGTGACTGCAGGAGTGTAAAGGAGCTGCTGCGGTGGCTAGTCACGTGGCGACGCCTACAGGGAACATAGAACAGACTGGCAAGACAAGAAACACACTTACAGAGCTTGTTTTGATGAATGCATTCAGCTACATGTGGGAACCCAACCCTGGTCATTAGCCATTTACCTCTGATTTGCTCTAGTAAATTCCAAATCTTCATTACCAATCATTTCCAGGTCAGAAGGAGCTGACATGCTGCGAAGAAAAACAGGCTGCCTGACAGCGTGAGATATCACTTTTGTTTCAGAAGCTGATTTACAAGCTGAAAAAAAAAGGAATAAAAAGGCTGACATTTCTGGTATCTGTACAACAACAGCCAAATGCAACACATAACTACCAAACCATCTAAGTGTATCTTTGCTTTCTTTTTTTTTTTTGAGACGGAGTTTCGCTCTTGCTACCCAGGCTGGAGTGCAGTGGTGCGATCTCTGCTCACCGCAACCTCTGGCTCCTGGGTTCAAGCAATTTCCTGCCTCAGCCTGCTGAGTAGCTGGGACTACAGGTGTGCGCCACCATGCCTGGCTAATTTTTGTGTTTTTAGTAGAGATGGGGTTTCACCATGTTGACCAGGATGGTCTCGATCTCTTGACCTCATGATCCACCTGCCTCGGCCTCCCAAAGTGCTGGGATTACAAGCGTGAGCCACCGCACCTGGCAACTTTGCTTTCTATCAGAGTTCAGCCACCAATCTAGCTAGCGTAGCATACTGTCGATTTTTAAACCTAAATATTAGGTTAAAAATTATTTTAACTTAAAAAATTAAAATTTTTTATTAAATTGGTTTTCTGTAGAAAAGCTGAAAAATTCATTTAATTTCATAGCTATCAATGTTCACTTTAATGTAAGCATTCTAAAAAGCAAGGGAGGACACAGAAAATAATCTCCAGAAAACACAAATTTTTCTTAATTTTTAAATTTCTTATTTTTTAAAGATGGGTCTCACTCTGTCTCGCAGGCTGGAGTGCAGTGGTGTGATCTCAGTTCACTACAACCTTCGTCTGCCGGGTTCAAATGATTCTCCTGCTTCAGCCTCCTGAGTAGCTGCAATTACAGGTGTGAGCCACCACACCCAGCTAATTTTTGCATTTTTTTAGTAGAGACAGGGTTTTACCATGTTGGCCAGGCTGGTCTCAAACTCCTGACTTCAAGTAATCTGCCCACCCTGGCCTCCCAAAGTGTTGGAATTACAGGCGTGAGCCATCACACCTGGCCCAAATTTCTTAATTCAAATAAATCCAAATCCATTTTGTTCAGAGATGGACTTTTTCACCGCTTTATCCCCAGATTTATTTAGCTGACTTATTGTCATTTGATGATACCTCTGCTTTGATCATAGCTGGTGGAAATGAATATCACATTTGAGTTGGAATCTGAATGGTCTTTCTATAAGATACACTCCTTAACCCTGTCCAGAGAAATAGCTGTTTTATAAAACAATCCTTAAATGGAAGAGGATAAAACTATACATCAAGACTAACCAAGAAAAAAAGATGTTGAGAAAGTACAGAAAAAAAACCATTTTATTTTATTATTCTAAAATTTTCATTTATTTATTTATTTAGGGACAGAGTCTTGCTCTGTTGCCCAGGCTGAAGTGAAGTACTACAATCATGGCTCACTGCAGCTTTGAACTCCTACACTCAAGCAATCCTCCCAACTCAGCCTCTCGAGTAGCTGGGATTACAGGCACGTGCCATCATGCCTGGCTGATTTTTGCGTTTTTTTGTGGAGACCAGGTCCTGCTATGAGACCAGGTCCTGCTATGTGGCAAAGCCTCCTCTTGAACTTCTGGTTTAAATGATCCTCCTGCCTTGGCCTTCCAAAGTGCTGGGATTACAGGCATGAGCCACTGTGCCCCGTTGAGAAAACCATTTTTTATCTGTCTTAAGAGTGGTTACACAGCTTAAATATAAAAAAAGTGTAATTTTTGAGGATACTGTTACCTCTGAGGTCAAGAGCCTCTGGGATAGTACTGACAGCCTTACTGAGTGGTCAAGCCTATATATACGACCTTTAACAAGGGCTTATGTGTATAGCAGACCATCCTGGCATGTGATTATACCACACACTCAGCACATGTCTCTCTCCCAAGCCTGTGTCTTCCCCTGAAGTTCTCAGGGAGAACCTGTATTAGACAGTGAGATTCTGGGAGTCCCCCTAGACTTCAAATCCCAAGTAAGAAGAGCCTTAGATGATCAGCTGGGATGAAAACAAGTTTGCCTGCTCCCTACTACCCACTGGGCAATGGGGCTATGTAACGTGGACTCTTTCAATTAAGAACATGTTTATTTAACTTTATCTCTCAAGTTAAGAATGAATGCTTGTGGGCTGTGCCGTGTTAACAGATCCTGTCTTTTTTTTTTTTTTTTTTGAGACGGAGTTTCGCTCTTGTTACCCAGGCTGGAGTGCAATGGCGCGATCTCGGCTCACCACAACCTCCGCCTCCTGGGTTCAGGCAATTCTCCTGCCTCAGCCTCCTGAGTAGCTGGGATTACAGGCACACACCACCATGCCCAGCTAATTTTTTGTATTTTTAGTAGAGACGGGGTTTCACCATGTTGACCAGGATGGTCTCGATCTCTTGACCTCGTGATCCACCCGCCTCGGCCTCCCACAGTGCTGGGATTACAGGCTTGAGCCACCGCGCCCGGCCAACAGATCCTGTCTTAAGTAAGAAGACTCAATGATTTTCCTGAGAGATGCATTTTTAGGCTAACAATTAAAATGTGACCTAGACCAGGTGTGGTGGCTCATGCCTGTAATCCCAGCACTTTGGGAGGCTGAGGTGGGTGGATCACTTAAGGTTAGGAATTCAAGACCAGCCTGGCCAACATGGCAAAACCCTGTCTCTACTAAAAATACAAAAATTAGTTGGGCGTGATGGTGGGTGCCTGTATTCCCACCTACTTGGGAAGCTGAGGCAGGAGAATTGCTTGAAACTAGGAGGCAGAGATTGCAGTGAGCTGAGATCGTCCACTGCACTACAACCTGGGCAACAGAGCGAGACTCCGTCTCACAACAATAAATAAAATGTGACCTAGAAAAAGTTAATTCCCAGGAAGTCATACCACAAATCATACCACATAATTACTAAAGATGAAATGCAAACTCAGCTTCAAGTAAAGAAGAAAAAATGATATTACAAGATTCACAGTGTTGACTAATTGTATATGTTACTATGAAATCTAATTATATACATTAGTATGAAAACAAAAATAGGGCCGGGTGCAATGGCTCACACCTGTAATCCTAGTACTTTGGGAGGCCAAGGCAGGTGGATCACCAGAGGTCAGGAGTTTGAGACCAACCTGTTCAACATAGTGAAACCCCATCTCTACTAGAAATATAAAAATTAGCCAGGAATGGTGGCACACGCCTGTAGTCCCAGCTACTAGGGAGCCTGAGGCAGGAGAATTGCTGGAACCTGGGGGGCAGAGTTTCTGGTGAGCTAAGACTGCACTACTGCACTCCAGCCTGGGCGACACAGAGCAAGACTCAGTTTTTAAAAAAATAATAATAATAAAATAAAGAAAACAAGAAGTTGACCACAGGGATTTAATGACATACAAGTATTTCTTTGTTTTTCTTTTGTCACTCAGTTGCTTTGTACAGAAAGTACAAGGCAAAATTAAGTATGTTAAAATTTCCTTTTATTTTCCTTTCTAGGTGTACCCAAGAGTGAGTTTTTCAAAAAACAGCTAATGTATCTTATATGAACAGACTAGGACCAGAAGTCGATTAGGGGCTATCTTTGAGCAGTACCTGGCGTTTCAGCAGGAGTCCCAGAGATGCTTCTCGTGAGGCCCGACTGGGCTGCGATGGTGACATGCAGCAACAGCTCAGCTCGGTTCATTAAACTCTTCACTAACATCTTTGTTTTAGCCAGTGGGTGTGAGGGTTTCTGAATAAGAGAATTCACTTCATGTAGGAACTTCTCCCTATAAAGAAAGACTGATGTGCATTGAGTTGTACTCTAGCTTACCAAAAACAGTATTAAAAAAAATTACAAAGAGTCAAGGAAGACACAGGGGAAACTAAGCGAAAGTAACCTAATCAACATTGCTTACTTCCCTGTTTCCTCGTCCAAGGGGAACAGTGTTAGAAACTTTGGCCACTTCTTGTTCCTTTTTCTGTTTTGAATGCCTGTGCTAACTTTTGAAGGCTAAAACCCAAACTTCCAATTTACCAAATGAGTTCCAACTCTAAAATATTTAGTAAATTCACAATATTTAAAAATATATCTATTAAGAGACTAGACCTTTAGAATGTGTTTTGAGCATCAAGGTGATAATAGCCTTAATTGTCATTAATACCACTAACCTGAGTGATAGGACCATGTTTTCAAGATCATTTCCATCAAAGGAGACTTCCTTCATTGAACACAAAAGTTCTAGTTCTTTCATTTTGTTCTAAAGAAGAAAAAAATCAAGAAAAGTTGGTATGCAGGATCTGTAAGAACCAAGTTGTATTATACATATATTAAAATGAACAGAAAATTTCAGAGAAAAACCACCACCTTTGGTCCATATTTCTATGTTTGAAACCCATTTGTAAGTTCTTATTTGATATTTTAATAATTAAAAATGGCACTGACTACTTTCTGGGGATTCTTTCAGGGTTTATAATTTTACCTACTTTTTGTTTTTTAAGGCTTGAAAGCAAAATTTGACCATGATGACAACTTCTTAATATATCTTTATAAAACTATTAACCAGTTAAAAAAAACAACTTAAGGCCGAGTGCAGTGGCTCATGCCTGTAATCCCAGCACTTTGGGAGGCCAAGGCGGGTGGATCACCTGAGGTCAGGAGTTTGAGACCAACCTGGTCAACAGGGTGAAACACCATCTATACTAAAAGTACAAAAATTAGCCGGGCGTGGTAGTGCACACCTGTAATCCCAGCTACTCGGGAGGGTGAAGCAGGAGAATCGTTTGAACCCAGGAGGTAGAGGTTACAAGTGAGCCAAGATCATACCATTGTACTCCAGCCTGGGTGACAGAGCAAGACTCCATCTCGACAAATAAATAAATAAATAAACAAACAAACAAAAAAAATAAAATTAGCCAGGTGTGGTGGTGCGTGCCTGTAATCCCAGCTACTCAGGAGGCTGAGGCAGAATTGCTTGAACCCAGGAGGTGGAGATCATGCCACTGCACTCTTGCTTTGGGTAACAGAGCAAGACTCCGTCTCACAAAAAAAAAAAAAAAAAAAAAGAAAAACTTAATGAGTAATTATTTATATATTGCATGTTGATCTAGTCAATTTTCATTTAACCTCTTTTAAAGAATAGGTATGTTTGTGGCTCAAGCCTGTAATCCCAGCACTTTGGGAGGCCGAGGCGGGTGGATCACGAGGTCAAGAGATCGAGACCATCCTGGTCAACACGGTGAGACCCCGTCTCTACTAAAACTACAAAAAATTAGCTGGGCATGGTGGCGTGTGCCTGTAATCCCAGCTACTCAGGAGGCTGAGGCAGGAGAATTGCCTGAACCCAGGAGGCGGAGGTTGCGGTGAGCCGAGATCGCGCCATTGCACTCCAGCCTGGGTAACAAGAGCGAAACTACGTCTCCATAAAAAAAAAAAAAAAAAAAAAAGAATAGGTATGTTTTTAGAGTGTGCAACATTTTAGGAAATGACATTATTTTACCTCTACAAACACACACACACACACACACACACACACACACATACAGAGACACACGCACACACATGCACACACACACACACACACACACACAGTATATATGTTTGCTGTCTAAATGGCTATGCCCCAGTGACAAATCATACGCCTTGCTCACCTCATTAAAATGGTAATCGTAAAAGAAAGGCATGTTGTTCTCCAGTTTCCCCTGTATGGCATCATCAACTTCACTTTGCCATTTTTGTTCTAGTTCTGCAACACTCTAACAGATACACGAAAATAGATACAAAATAAAAACAAGTATAATCTGTTTGAAAATTCAAAATTTTAGTCACAATAGTAATTTTTAAAACTTGGATCACATTCTAAATGTCTTTAAATTTCCAGGAAAGAAATTATTTCCAACAGTTATCAGACATTTACCTGCAGCTGTCTCTCCATGGCATTGAGCTTCTTAAAGGTCTCTCCCATAATTTTACATAATAAATCATATTCTTCAGCATGTTCTTCTTGATATTGGAAATTTATTAGAGACTGCAGTGCATCAACTAAGTTCAAGTGCTTAATAACACAAGATACCACCATTTCCTCCATCACGTCTGGCTGAATCACTTCTCTGTGATCACAATGGAAATCAGTCAGGTATATGCCATGTTCTCAGCTTCTCAATACTGTATTTTATTTTCATTTTTAATTTTTTAAGAGACAGGGTCTCCCTCTCACCCAGGCTGCATTTCAGTGAAGCAGTCATGGCTCAATGCAGCCTCAAACTCCTGGGCTCAAGGCATCCTCCTGCCTCAGCCTCCTGAGTAGCTGAGACTACAGATGCATGCTGCCATGCTTAGCTAATTTAAGAAAAAAAATTTTAGGGGAATTTCTCACTATGTTGCTCAGGCTGGTCTTGAACTCCTGGGCTCAAGTGATCCTCCTGACTTGGCCTCCCAAAGTACTGGGATAACAGGCATGAGCCACTGTGTCCCAGGCCCAATACTGTATTTTATAGGTTGGGGAACTTAGGCTTTAATCTAAAGATATTAAATATTCACCATACCTCCTTTATTACAATACAGTAAGAGGTATGAATAGTATAATGGCATTGTAGGAGTCTTACGTTGGCAGATAATTTAGTGAATTTGGCTGGTAAAGCTGAAAATCAAGAGTAAAGGGACTTCAGCCTGGAATCCCAGCACTTTGGGAGACTGAGGTGGGTGAATCACTTAAGGTTAGGAGTTCAAGACCAGCCTGGCCAACATGGAGAAACCCTGTCTCTACTAAAAATACAAAAATTAGTCAGGTGTGGTGGTGTACGCCTGTAATCCCAGTTACTCGGGAGGCTGAGGCAGGAGAATCACTTGAACCCAGGAGGCAGAAGTTGTAGTGAGCCGAGATTGTGCCACTGCACTTCAGCCTGGGTGACAGAGCGAGACTCCCTCTCAAAACAAACAAACAAGAGTAAAGAGACTTCATTTTCTATGATTGCTACATTTTGAGTTAGAGTCATATTAGAGCTGGAAGAGGGCTAAGGCTAAGAAAAGATCAGCAGCATCTATCGACTAATTAATTTTATGTAGTATTATAGCCTGCAGTGTTCAGTCCAAATAGATGTTAGGCTAAAAACAATGGTGTTTTCTCTATTTTTTTTCTTTTTTTTTCATTTTAAACCTCATACATTCTCTAAAGTTTTCTCTCTGAAATCCTGCCTCAGGAGGCAGGGCAGAAGCCTGCAAAACAGATTTGACTTTAAGCAAGAATACTACAGACATTTGTAACTGTAAGTTGTACATTCTAGATTAAAGAACTCCTCACCATTTCTCTAGGCATCAAAAATAAACACATGTCTCTAAATAAACTCTGGAAACTAAAGTAGAGGCTGACTGCTAGCAGAAGGTCAACATACTAGACATAAACCTAGCACTTGGTCACACTTTAGCATGCATCAGTCACATGGGAAACTTATCAAACTGGGCCCCATCCTCAGAGCTTCTGATTAAACAGGTATCAAATGGGGTCCAAGAACTAACAAGTTCCCAGGTGATGCCAATGCTGCTCATTGGAGGGCCAAATTTTGAGAACCCCTAATCTGGAATACCACCTGGTGGGCCCTCCAGACTCAGTTAATTTTAACATTCATGCAGTAAACACAAAATTAAAGGTTCATTTCCTAGACCACAGAAGAAATACACCCACTTCAATTGTTGAAACTTTTTTCCACTGGGAAAAGTAAAACACTACACAGCAACATACTTTATACTTGGTCTAAATTGAGGTCTAGCACGCCCAGAAATTTCCCTGAGCTTTATCATGATTCCTGGAGGCAGCCTGATCCGAGGCAGATCAAAGTAGTTTCCAACAGGAGGCACGAGGACATCAGAGGGGTAGGTGAATTCTCTGTCTTCCTCTATGGTCAGAGGCAGTGGAGAGGGGCTCGGAGTAAGGGCAGGGGAGATCACGCCATTGGCCTCCACCTGCCACTGGCACCTGAGCAGACAGAAAAGAGGCTCTTCACTTCCTCTCTCATCAAGATTACTGGAAAGCTATTGGATGTTTGTAGAAACATCAAACATATGAAGGATCACATTCTGTGTTAATTACTCATCAAACCTTCTCCAGAAGCTAAAGAAAAATGAGCACTGTATGAAAGCTCATCTTTGGAGATCTAGCTCCTCCCCAATATTTAATCATTAAAACTTTGAAATGTACAGAAAAGCTGAAAGAATGACATGGTTAATGTCGACAGACACACTTGTATAGATTGTACAATAAACATTTGCTGTGTTTGCCTTATCACACAATCACCCATCCTCTTGGGGGATCATTCAATTTAACTAGACAATAATTGTGTTGGAGAAAAGCTTATGCAGTTCAAAGATGTAATTTTATATTTAGTAAAGTAAGGGCCAGAAAGCACTATGGTGTAATTTTCAACTTATTTTTTAGACACAATAACACCCATGAGATTGCCAAGCAGTAAGCACAATCACCTGGGAAATGTACCAAAAGGAGTTTTCCATATAAAGTCCTTTTTCCTTTGCAGGCAACACTAGCTAAACTTCAACCTTTTTGTTACCTTTGTAAAAGTTTGGACCGCAATAGATCCTGACAGGCTTCTTCTTCTTTGGTAATTTCTGGTCCATTGTACAGGATTCTTAACATGGAACAAGCTAACACAGACAGACCTAAAGCCAGGTCTACCAGAAAGGGCAAGCCTCCTGAGACATCCTCCGAAGACTCCTACAATGCAGACAGGGGTAAACCACACTGGTCAGAGGTGGCTACTTGTACACTGGCAGAGGCGGCTACTTGTGCTGCCCCACACTGCACTGTCCCCAAGCACAGGGTTCTACAGAGCAGCATCAAGTATTACTGCTAGGGGACACACGTACAGCACCTAAATCATGACTAGATGGTGGCACTGGAATGACCAGAACGAAGTTGCAACACAATTCTGCAGAGAAAATAGCTGACCAGACCCCATATTAGAAACAGCACAAATCAAATAAAGAAATCCGATTCTTTGATAGCTTCCTTTCTGTTGTGCCTAAGTATAAACCACTATTTTGTTTTGTCACTTCCATCCTGTGCTCAAACAATGATGTTGTCAATGACTGCACTGAATTCATTCAAGAAATATTTACTGAGTACCAACTGTATGCCAGCCACTGTTCTTGGTGCCTGAGATACATCAGAGAATGAAACGAAGATCTCTGCTGTCATGGAGTTTACATTCTAGCAGTTAATGCCACTCTGGAGAGTCTTAGCTTGGTTAAGCTTAAGAAACCTCAAAGTCTAAAATATGTTTTTAGAATCAGGCAACTGGAGGGGTCAGTAGTATGCTTAAGTCCTCTTTTTTTTTTTCTTTGAGACAGAGTCTCACTCTGTCGCCCAGGCTGAAGTACAGTGGCACAATCTCAGCTCATTGCAATCTCTGCCTCCTGGGTTCCAGCAATTCTCCTGCCTCAGCCTCCAGAGTAGGTAGGACTACAGGCATGCACCACCATACCCAGATAATTTTTGTATTTTTAGTAGAGATCAGGTTTCACCAAGTTGTCCAGACTGGTCTACAACTCCTGACCTCAGTTGATCCGGCCACCTCAGTCTCCCAAAGTGCTGGGAATACAGGCGCGAGCCACCATGCCCAGCCGGATGCTTGACTACCCTTAAAACCCAGGATCCAAGTGCTTATTTCTACTAAGTTCTATTGAGTCCTCTATGCCCTATGGAAAGATGCTGGGGTAAGGTCACCTCCCCAACCTTTGAAGAGGGAGCCCCAATCAATAGATTTATTTCTGTGCTGCTGAGCTGATTTTAGGTCATGGTAGGTTTTATTCTGTAAAAGTACTACTAACTCCTAGTAGTTGACTAGTGCCAAATAGAAGAGACAGATGAAACGGTGACTCATATTCTGCCCTGTTTCCAAGGCAAATATGATGTATGTAATCAAGGCACATAGGAGATAGTATATTTTGTCCATGGCAGTGGTTAGATTCAAGTACCTGAGCGCGAACTGTGCAAGCAAAGCCCCACATGGCTTTATCAGGAGTGTTGTGTTCACGGCCACTTCTCATTTCAAAGGAGAAGGTGACTGTATCTCCTTCCACCTTAAAATTTAAGGAAGGGGGGGGGAAATGCACTTTAAAAACAAGATACACAATTTTCAAAAGAGCAATGAATTTCAGAGATTTACTTTCAAAAAGGACCACAGCAATATTTCACTCCTTTTCTCACTTGCTTTTTGATTCAAATTCCATTCCCTCTCATTTAGACACCCAGTCCTTTAAGTGTCTCTCCTGACCACCAGGTGGCCTTTGGGATGAGGCAACTGTGAAATGGGCCACAGTTGCCCATTAGCAAGATCAAGGTAAAGGTTAATCAAATCTTTTTTTTTTTTTTTTTTTTGAGACAAGGTCTTACTCTGTCACCCAGGCTGGAGTGCAGTGGCATGATCATGGCTTACTGAAGCCTTGACCTCCTGGGCTCAAGAGATCCTCCCACTTTAGTCTCCTGAGTGGCTGGAACTACAAGTATGCAGCACCATGCCCAGCTAATTTTTTTTTTTTTTTTTTTTTGTAGAGACAAGGTCTTACTATGTTGCCCAGGCTGGTCTCAAATTCTTGGGCTCAACCAGTCTGCCCACCTCAGCCTCCCACAGTGCTGAGATTACAGGTATGAGCCACTGTGCTCGGCCTTGAGCATAATTTCTCTTTTATTGAGATAGAGTTTCGCTCTGTCGCCTAGACTAGAGTGCAATGGCCCAATCTCAGCTCACTGCAAATCTCCGCTTCCTAGATTCAAGCAATTCTCCTGCCTCAGCCTCCTGAGTAGCTGGCATGACAGGCACACACCACCACGCCCAGCTAATTTTTGTATTTTCAGTAGAGACGGGGTTTCACCATGTTGGTCAGGCTGGTCTTGAACTCCTGACCTCAGGTGATCCTCACACTTCGGCCTCCCAAAGTGCTGGGATTACAGGCGTGAGCAGCCGTACCCAGTCATAATTTCTAACAAATGGCTTCTCATCTATGGCTGAATTAAAGAGGGTCCATAATGTATATGAAATCAAGGCCCTAGGAACAGACTTCGGAGACATTTTTGGGTTTTAACAGACATTTCAGTTTATATTCACATTCCAGACAGATACACAGTAAGTAGTTTAAGGCCCAGATTACAAAGCATGGCCCTAATTTCATCAGTTTGAGAATGGATAATTGTTTTTGCTCCAAAGGCCTAAATTCATCTGAACACATTAATTCAACACTTTTACACTGCAATGGCCTTGTGGTTCTACGGTACTTGTCAACAGGAAGTGTGGAGGAGAACTAAGCTGGAAGAACTAGCCACCCTTTTAATCAACAAGGAAGAAAATGCTGTGACAACTTCTATCCATGGAATAACTTGTGAAAGGGAGTGAACAGGGGTCTCATGTCCTACAAGTGAAAGGAGGGTCACTCTGAATAGAAGCAGGAGTTGATGGGCCTGGAAAGGTGGCCCCACCTCAACAAAAGGCCCCATGGCAAATGTTTTTCTGGGATTACAGTTAGTACTTGGCTCTGTGAGGACTGCAAGTTCATTTTCTTTTCTAGGAAGCAATTATGACTGGATACCATACCTTCACCAAGTCTTTCGGCCAGCCAGTTCCTAAGACACTACGGCTGCCATATCCCAGTGTGTTGCCTCCATATTCAGCAACCTTCCTACTGTTTGTGTTAGGCCCCGCATATATCACCAACTTCAAAACAGAAAATATACTGTTAGACTGTAAAAGAAAAACAAAAACAACATCTACAAATAAAAAGTCTGCAAAAAATTGTGTTTAAAATACAATTATAACCAGGCATTGGTGTCATTATGGTATAACTAATATTTCCTAATTTTTTAGGTATAACTGATACTAGTTTGGATGCAATCAGTCATTGGTATTTACAGGGAAGCCACAGAGTAATAACAATTATTAATAACAAGAAGTATACTTTTTATATTACCATGCTTTAATTGGCTTGGGGATCTCCCATTAAATAGTTACACTCAGCTATTGTACATCAATATTTTTGAAATAGTTGCTTTAATACTAATTAATAACATATAACTCATTAATAACAGTTTGGCCCCTTAAGTCCTCCCCAAAATCAATAAAGTGAGCAAATACAGATGGAAATATGGTTATATCTAGCACAACAACAAAATAAAAGCACCAAAAAGCAAAATCAATGAATAAATAAGAATTTTTAAAAATGCAACAAATTGAAAATAAGCCATATATTCTTAGAATGTTGCTTAATGGTAGAAAAAGAAAATGATACAAATTTGGGTCAGAAAGGGGGCTGCTGCTTCTTGGGTCAGTTTTCATGTATCAGTATGTCTCTAATTCATTTATAACCAGCTGGCTGACTTTCTAATAGGCAGAAGAAACATTTATAGCTCATTTGGCATTCAAAGACTTCCACAGGAAAAATAAAGCTCTGGCTTCTGTAAATACCAAACCCTGTCTTCTAATGTGCACTTTGACTGCTTCTTACTGTGTCTAAGTTCAGATTTAGAAGCTCCATCTTCAGCCCTGAATGCTTATTATTTTGTGATTTCTTACCCTTTGGGGCCTTTTGCTGACACCAGCCAGGGACCACTGGAAAAGTAAATGTACTTTCATCCATGTAATAAGCCTCTTTGTGCTTCATCATTTTACACTAATGTCTACTGCAGGCATAGGTTAGCTCATATCAGAAATGCAAATTACGTTTTTTAAAAGAGAAACAAAAAGACACCAACTAAAATGGCAGCCTCTCCCATTTCTATATTAAAAGTCACTTTACCTGGACCTAGGAAATGGGGGTAGTCAATGCCAGGAGCTATGAAGTAGGGTGGGCTGATGCTAGGAGACACATTTCTGAAAGGCCTACTAAAGATCAACTCATACATTTTCTTGCTTCCAGCTAAGGTGAGTTTTGAGGACAAGTCTTTGGGGGCACCTGGGAATTTTCACTATCCTAAAAGATAATGGGGAAGAGGATTCTATAACTTGCCCAGAAATGTGTTTCACCATCTCATAGTATATACAGTTAAGACGTCCTTTATTTTTAACCTAAAAACCTCCCCAGATAGAATTTTTTTTAAAGCCAGCCTCAGAAGTCAGAATCCTCTACTAGGATTTAAGCCCATTTGCCCTCACATAGTTCACAGGAAAGAGAGACCACAGATCACTAACAAGAAACATTTATAGCTACATAAAGAGAGTATTCACGAAGCTATTAGATAATCCTCTAGCTGTTCTTTCATATGTTACATATTTCGTTAGCCTTTCCTCCCAAGACTAACATGACGGGTTACAATTCAATAATTCTAAGTAGAAGAAAATGCTTCAATCCCTAAGATGCTTCCTTTCGTTCAACTGTTAAGCCACCAGGTTGGAAACTACTCTTCCTCAAAAAAAGAAGAACAAATGTTTAAATAAATATAAACCAGATCCTAGCACCTCTGAAACTCTTCTAAAAAGCCACCTTTTCCCAAAAGATACATGAGAAGCCCCAAGAATTGGGCAGTGAGACCTTTCTAGATGAATAGACATCACACATCTGGAGGAACTTCAAGCACACAGGGAGGGCAGGGGGTAAGCAAAACGAAAAGGGACATTTCATTCCACTCAGATCTAAGCATCTGAAAGCTTACAAAGTACACTTTCAACATATCATTAAAACATTGTTCTTAGACCTCAGAGGTAGTGTTTCTTTAACTCCCTCAATCACTACCCTTCAAAGATAAAGAACTTTATCTTTAAAAAGTTCTCCTTAGAGATATCTGCAGACAGAAATCAGTCAAGAATGGTGACCAGCAGCAAAGAAAAATAAGAAGCATCTAAGAATCAGCTTACTCAAGGTGGAACCAATAACAACCCAATTCGTACTTACTTTGTCATAGTCATATTGTGAAGAGCATCTGCTATCAAATCTAAGGTACAGGCAGCGAGCTCCTGGGATATGGACCGTTTCTTTAAATTTATAGTTGTCTCTGACAGGGTGGACTGTTTCCACAGTCTTCCCAGCAGCCCATGGGGCAGGAATCTTTAAACCAGTGAGAAATCCTGGCTCCTCCTTCTCTTCTAACATTCTAAACAGAAAAAGAGAAAATGATTCAGCTTAGCAGGCAAGTTAAGGAAAAATAATGTAAACATTAAATTGCTCTTTAATTTTCCAATCAGAAACATTTAAAAATTTCTCCATTTAAGGGTTTTTTTCTTTGTTGTTATATATTTGCTTTTTTTTTCTTTTTTGCCTTTTTCCAGGATAAAAAACAGAAACATGTTTTCATTTTTCCCTCTTTTCAAGGGAGAAGCCCAGTTGATATCCAGGAGAAGACCTGATCAACTCTCATTTAAAGGTACTCAGAAAAAAAAATGGATACTGTAAAGGATCCTTAAGATTGGCCCCTTTCCAAATCCCACAGGGTTGGCATCCTATAAAAATTTCCTTTTGTTGATATCTACATGCCAATTGTTGAAAACTCCAAAAGTCTACATAACTACTTTTTACTATAATTTTTACTAAAGAAAGGTGCCTTCAAAGGTTCTCTTACCTACTATAATTGAACTCTCAAGGACTTCATGGAGCCTGAGGTTGTGGAATACAAACTCCTAAGACTTAAACTTAGCTGCCATGAAATTCTCTTATTCTTTCAACTCTGAAGCTTGAGCTGCAAAGCCTTACTGTCCAATATGGTAGCTACTAGTCACATGTGGCTATTTCAATTAAATTGAATTTAAATGAAATAAAATTTAAAATTCAGTTCCTCAGTCACATTAGCTATCTTGCAGGTGCTCAATAACAACCTGTCGCTATGGCACTAGACAGCACAGAGAGAAGTTTTTATCACTGCAAAAAGCTCAATTCCATATCTTTCTGCTCTAGAGAAACTCAGGAAATCTTTCCTTTCTGAACATTTTTTTTTAAGTTCAGCTTTAATGCAACCTAATTGACATAATAAATTGCACATATTTAAAGCATACAACTTGATAAGTTTGGACATTTGTTATATCTATTACGTTTCCTTCTTCCTTTTTGTAACCACTCCATTTCTCCCCTAGGTGAACACTTACTTGCTGTCTGTCACTAGAGATTAGTTTGCATTTTCTAGAGTTTTTTATATATGAAATCATATAGTACATGACCTAAGGGGATGCAGCTTCTTTCGCTCAGGGTTTAGTATTTTGAGATTATATACATGCTGTTATATATAACAATAGTTCATTCCTTTTTATTGCTGATTAGAGTCTGTTGTATGACTATATCACAATTTATTTATCCATTCACTTATTGATGGACATTTACGTTGTTTCCAGTTTTGGGCTCTTCTAACCAAAACTGTTGTGAACCTTAATGTAAAAGCCTTTGTAAGAACTTTGCTTTCTTTTCTCTCGTGTTAATACGTAAAAGTGAAGTCGTTGAGTCATACAGTAGATATATGTTTAACTTTTTAAGAAACAGCCAGCTGGGCATTGTGGTTCATGCCTGTAATCCCAGCACTTTGGGAGGCCGAGGTGGGTGAATCACAAGGTCAGGAGTTTGAAACCAACCTGGCCAACGTGGTGAAACTCTGTCTTTACTAAAAATACAAAAATTAGCTGGGCATGGTAACCCACGCCTGTAATTCCAGCTACTCAGGAGGCTGAGGGAGGAGAATTGCTTGAACCTGGGAGGCTGAGGTTGCAGTGAGCTGAGATCATGCCACTGCACCCCAGCCTGGGTGACAGAGCAAGACTCCATATCAGAAAAAAAAAAAAAAAAAGAAAAGAAAGCCTAACTGCCTGCCAAAGTCATAACATTTTATATCCTCACTATTAGCATATGAGAATTTCACATCAATTTTGAACTAATCTCTGATCCATGGGGAAATTTATTCTAACCAGTTGCTATAAATCTACAGTTACCTAAAATTTTCATTCCAAAGTCTCTTTTCACAGTTAGATAATCCTTGCTAAAAATCATTGTCATAAAAAAGAGTACTAGGCTTTCACCAGAAGAAAACAAGAAAAGAGTTCCTGCAAGGAAGCAGCATCCATTACCTCTCATCAGGGAACAGCCTACACTTCTGGTCTGGTGCACCACATGGGGAACAGCCCACCTCAGCAAAAACTGGACACTGCGTTTTAAGCAGCAAAGCCGTCTGAAACACAAAACCATCATTATGTCTTTGAGTGCCACTGTCAGTTATCTGAATGGTATAAGAGCCAAACTTAGAAGTCTCTCTTAAATTACCTTTTTACAATCCTTCACCAAGAAATGCTGTGCTACTTAGACCACTTGACATTATTTTACTTAATGCTGGAATGGAACACATCATTTATATTAGCTACTATTAGCTGGCAAGGGACTCAGGAGACAAACTATAATGGTAGGGTTTTAGTAGCATTGTATATTAGTATTTTTACAGCTGATTGGCTATGAACACTCACTAAAAGATTGCACTTAGTAATTTAGCCAAACAAAATATTTTCCCTTAATATTTATTTTTATGACATGATATTTTTCTTCATTCCATCATTATTACCCTTAGTTTCTGAAAGACAGGATTATGTTTATTCTGTCTTCAGCGAAAGCAAACAGCCACGCTGTGAAGCAGCTTGGCCAAAAAGCAGTTCATTTGGCACATCAAGGATCATACCTGGCTGGTATAGAGTACCAGCTGCACTAGCTGAGGCATCAGGGCATCGGCCATGATCAGAGTCTGTAAATTTGGATGCATCAGGGAGGTCAGTAACACTGGAAGAAGGTGACCAAGCATAGTAGCCTTAGTAACTTGTTCCAAGCCTTTTAACCTACAAAAAGTTCAAGAAAAACACACAGCCTAAGCAACGCCCAAACACGTGAAGAAGCAACTAATGTCATCTTTATCTGACAAATTCTCTTAAACTGCATCTCCTTAAACTAGTTAAGCAATTTCAGTGATAGCAACTCAGTCCACAAATTTTCCACCTTCTGCCACTGAAGGAGAGGGGAAGAACAGAAAGTTATTAATGGGTTTCACCTTCAATCTGTGTTTTTGCCAAAAAGTTTATAAAATGCCTTTTTTTTTTTTTTTTTTTTTGGGAGACAGGGTCTCACTCTGTCACCCAGGCTGGAGTGCAGTGGTACCATCAGAGCTCACTGCAGCCTTGATCTCCTGGGCAGAAGTGATCCTCCCATCCCGGCCTCCCAAACTGCTGCAATTGCAGGCGTGAACTATGGAGCCAACCTACATGGCACCTTTGAAGCACTTTACAAATGGGTTCTAAAATGCCAATAGCTACTACCTGTAAAGTTCCCTGCTGGTCACTATGCTACACTGGGCACTCTAAAAAGGAGGAAGTGAATGGCTACAACATTGATTCGCCTGCCCATAGCTATGACATCCATTACTGGTCTAGAGAAAGTGAGGCTTGTCTGGTACGTGCAGAAGCAGGCAGATCTTTTTCCCCCCAATTTTCTTTTATTATAGTAAAATAAATATAGCATAACATTTACCATCTTAACCATTTTAAGTGTACATTTCAACGTTATTAAATAATGTGCAACTATCATCACCATCCATCTCCACAACTCTTTTTCGTGTTATAAAACCAAAACTCTATACCCTTTAAACAGTAACTCCTCATTTTCCCCTTTCCCCCAGCCCCTGGCAACCACCATTCTACTTTCAGTCTATATGACTTTGACTAATCTAAGTAGGCAAATTTTAAATTTATCTTTAAAATCACATTCTTAATATCCCTGTCCCCTGCTAGTAAATTAAGGAATGCAAAAAGAAATGGATTATGTAAATTCCCTAAGGCTATTTGGGATATTGGTATTGGAACCAGAAACTCAGGCTCTCCCATTAGATTGAATTACGTATTACTAAGCCTCAATGCAATGCTTATCTGGTTATACTGTTCTCAATCCCAACCTCCTATCTACTTCCTAGGAGTGAGCAAGAACCAAGGCCAGAGTAACAGACAGGGTTACAAAAGCAAAAATTACACTGTAGGATTCTTTTAGATCTAACATTCAAATCGTCAAAAAACATAGTGGGCAATGCATCTCTAAAAGCAAACCACAGCAGAAGTTTTCATGTGAAGGGCTGAGAAAGGGCTTTATTCCTGTGAAAAAGAAGTTTGCCCTCTATATAGGTCAGTCATGTATTTAGAGAAGTAAAATTACAGTAAAATCTTGAGATATCACATCAGTGTCATCTTTTGAGTAGCAGTTGATAAGTCACTTCTTCCTTCCAGAAGTCTTTATCATGAGGAAACTAAGTATGCATGGTGCTGACCTCAATAATTAAAGGAAAGGCCAGTTTGGGAGTGATGACACTAGAAGTCCCAAGTGGCAGAGATCAGGCTATGCCCTCCATAACCTTGCTACCCTTAGATCATGGCTGTTGGTCCAGTCTCACCTGAAAGCACATGAAAGAGTGTAACTGCACTTGGCTTTCAAGCACTTGCCCTTTCAGCCTATTCTCACAAAAATCTATCTATATAAAACTAATCCTTCTATATTCTGTTCTAAAAAGATTTAGTTTTAATAAACAAATTTTTCTTTCCGAAGGGCAGCTGGTCACAGCCCACAAATCCATTCCTCACCTCTGCTCACGGTCTGCTATGTCACTATTTATGAGGGCAGTTGTGACCTGCTGTAGCATTTCCAACACTTCATCACATCCAGTCAGGATTTGGGTGGCAAGAGCCAAAATACTGACTTTTAGCTCCTAGGCAGAAAATATCATCATATTATTTTTAAGCTTTGTGATGAACGTACGTTCACAGTGACAACATGAAATGATGTATTTAATGATGCATTTCCAAATGAAATAATGAGGTGGCCAGAATAAGCCCAAAGCAGTAAATTCTGCCAGGATGGCAAGTAGCAATTTGGGAGACCAGGGTCTGGAGAGCTGACAGAAATACGCAGTATTTCAGAGGGATCACACTGAGTCCCTAGGAGAAAAGGCCTATCTCCCATCCCATCCAGCACAAGAGAGCTCCTGGTGGCCAGCCCAGAAACTGTCCAGGTGGAAGACTGCCTTGGGTGGTATGAGGATAGCTAAAGAGAAAAACAGAACAGTAAAAGGTGCATGTAGAGGCGGTGAATAAAATGAGACAAAAACACAACATTCTGAAACAGTACAAGTGACCTTTTACTTAATGTCTTAAACCCATCACACTTGAAAACAGGCAGTTAAAAAAATTCAATTAAAGTAGCAGGCAGTTACAGGCAATTAAACATTAAAATAACAAAGAGTTCATGGGAGTACAAATACTAAATAATGCATTAAGAAAGACTAGCTAACATCATAGAAATGTTTAGTTTACAGTTATTTTCAATTAAAAAAAATACAAACTCTTTAGGGGACATGTATGTGTTTTTTAACTTTTCCCAAGAAACCTAGACAACTAAGCCTATTCAGCCTTTCGTAAGAGTCTTTATATTTCTCTCTATGGTTTAATTAAGAATATGCTAAGGCTAGGCCGGGCGTAGTGGCTCATGCCTATAATTCCAGCACTTTGGGAGGCCGAGGCGGATGGATTGCTTGAGGTCAGGAGTTCTAGACCAGCCTGGCCAACATGGTACAAACCCCATCTCTACTAAAAATACAAAAATTAGCTAGGCATCGTGGCTCACGTATGTAATTCAAGCTACTCAGGTGGCTGAGGCAGGAGAATTGCTTGAACCTGGGAGGTAGAGGTTGCAGTGATCTGAGACTGAGCCACTGCACTCCAGCTAGGTAACAGAGTAAGGCTCCATCTCAAAAGAAAAAAAAAAATTTTACTAAGATTATAATTGAGCCTTCAAATAGACAAAACTTTCTCATTGCTAGAATTTTCTGAGGTCTTTTTTACTATTTTGATTGATTGATTGATTGATTGAGACAGAGTCTCACTCTGTTGCCCAGGCTGGAGTGCAATCAGGGCTCCCTGCAACCTCCGCCTCCTCAGTTCAAGCGATTCTCCTGCCTCAGCCTCCCCAGTAGCTGGAATTACAGGCAGGCGCCACTAGGCCCAGCTAATTCTTATATTTTTCAGTAGAGACAGGGTTTCACCATGTAGGCCAGGTTGGTCTCGAACTCTTGGCCTCAAGTGATCTGCCTGCTTCAGCCTCCCAAAGTGCTAGGATTACAGGTGTGAGCCATCACACTCAGCCATTTTTAGTATTATTGAGATTTTTTTTTTTTTTATCATTAACAGAGTAGGAACTCTGAACTAATGATGAGCCAAATCATGCTTTAAGTCACACTAATGACATGCACGATCATCTACTGACTCCATACCACATAGCAGCAAAGTGCCAGGTATTTACAGGGCTTGTTGCTAATACAGCAACTTTACAAAGAATATATTATTGTCCTTTTTTACTGATGAGGAAACTAAGGCAAGAGAAGTTAAATATTATCAACAACTTGCATGTATGTCTGCCTATTTAAAAATTTTGGATTATACGATGAGATAAACTCATAAATACAAACTATCAGATATATGATTTAAATAATATATACACATAAAGGAGTGAGAAAAGGGCAAACTGTAATGGCTTTTATCTTTAACTATGGCTTCCTTGGTTGATTTTTCAGTGTGGTTAACATTTTAAGAAAGAATAAAATTCTAGTTGATTTCTCTGATTCTCCCACAAAGTTGAAATTCTGAAGAACAATGCAAACAACAGCCTTGAGCATTGAGATTATTCCACACGAAGATTGAGAGAAAACTATCATCTTTTAAAAGTTATTTTAATCAAGAGAATAAACCATCAAAAATTTTAAATTATTTAATGCTCCAAGATTTATAGATATATGTATGTCTATATAGATATAAATTTCAGGTACATATGAGATCACTTGTAAGTGCCATATTATATAGTTTTTAAAAGAAGATGGAAGTAAACAAAGGCACAAAAGGTTGACAGGAGCACATGGATGGCACATTATGAGTGTCACAAATATGGTGACCACTGTGCAATGACATAAAAAATCTGTGGAATGAGTGGCCTAATGTTATCTCTCACAAGAATATAAGCCACAAGGTGAATTCTGACATCATAATACACAGAAATTTAGCCAATCAACTGCTTTACACACTGGGTAGAACACATCGTTAAAATAAAGCTTGGTGTTTACCTGTACCTTCAATGTCTCTCCCTGCAAGGAGCTGTCACTGTCATCATTCTCATCAGGTTTAATCAAAATAGTGTTACTGAGAAGATGATTCTGAACTGCCATCAGATAGCGCAGGCAGGAGGATGCAGCCTTTAATACAAATAAGGGCATTTAAATGATCTAAACCCTACTGAAAGAGTGATCATGTAATCCTCATGTTTTTAAAAGATTTTGACAAAGAAAACAAAAAGAGAAAGTACAGAAAACAGACGAAGTTAGTTTTTCACGTGACTTATTTCCATATGGCTTTCCATACGTACTTTGACACATTTACTATAACTTTCTGCCTTTTGCTACACAATCCTCACTAATCAGAATACTTACTTGAATTTTTCCCTCAATAATTATTCTTCCCCCTCCCTCTCACACACATCTACATTATAGAAGAATACCCAAACCCTTAAAAGAATCTTTTGATTCCTATTGGTCTCTATAAAACTTTACTCACGGTTTAGAAAACAATGTAAAATTAAAAATTAATAAGGGAATAAACTCTCACTAGATAAAAACACCCAATTCTGATCAATTTATTGCATCAAGTAATTTTCAGCAGGGGGAACAGTCTCTGGAAAAAGTTTTTCAAGTGGATTTGTCTAGCTCTACATTTCTAAGTTAAGTAGTAATCTACTGACTTTCATAAATTATTATTATTATTATTATTAGAGATAAAGTCTTCCTCTATCATCCAGGCTGGAGTGTAGTGGCACGGTCTCAGCTCACTGCAACCTCTGCCACTCGGGTTCACATGATTATCCTGCCTTAGCCTCTTGAGTAGCTGAGATTACAGGTGTGCACCACCATATCTGGCTAACTTTTGTATCTTTAGTAGAGACGGAGTTTCACCATGTTGGCCACACTGGTCTTGAACTCGTGACCTTAGGTGATCACCCGCCTTGGCCTCCCAAAGTGCTGGGATTACAGGCGTGAGCCACCGTGCCTGGCCTTTCATAAATTAAGTCTGTATGTATACACACACCTGTCAATACAATAAAATGAAAACAGGGGGCCGGGCGCGGTGGCTCACGCCTATAATCCCAGCACTTTGGGAGGCCGAGGCGGGTGGATCACGAGGTCAAGAGATCGAGACTGTCCTGGTCAACATGGTGAAACCCCGTCTCTACCAAAAATACAAAAATTAGCTGGGCATGGTGGTGCATGCCTGTAGTCCCAGCTACTCGGGAGGCTGAGGCAGGAGAATTGCTTGAACCCAGGAGGTGGAGGTTGCGGTGAGCCGAGATCGCGCCATTGCACTCCAGCCTGGGTAACAAGAGCGAAACTCCGTCTCAAAAAAAAAAAAAAAAAAAAAAAAAAAAAGAAAACAGGGATGCTTGATATAATTTTTCTTTCATTAAGCACATTTTTACTTACAGGCACAGTTGAAAGGAGCTTTTGAAAATCATCTTTAGAGACAGTTTGGCACTTGGTGATTAAGATACAGGATTCTCGTACAACAATCTTCAGAATGTAGTGTAAAAGTTCATCATTTAGTCTTAAAAATGCAGGAAAAATGTAACAATAAAATATTGATGGTTTATTGATAAAAGAATAAGTTTTACATAATTGGTGTAAGATGACAAATAGAAGATACATAATTAATTGATTCTGTAAGCAAATCACCTTAGTAATAATGCTAACAGCTAGCTGTATTATTTAAACCAAACTAATAGAAATCAAATGGCACCCAACTACCAAGTCAATGAATTTTATAAATAACACAGAAAAACAACACCTTCATCCCCTTCACCAGCTCTAACACACATACTCAGCCTTTCTCATAGACTAGCAATTTGGATAGTACTCTGAACCAAGATCTCCTAAATAAGTTCCATCTGTTATTTCTGCTACAGACCCTTTCCCCAGGCCCAACTTACTTTACTGATAAAACTGAAAGGTGCAATTATCAGTGCCGAGGGTAACTGGAATTACCTGGTCCACGTTTCAGGTTTAACATGCTAACGATCATATGCATTTTAACAGGAGACTGAAGTCGATCAAACACATTTAAATGTAAATTAATGACTGTGAACACAAAGTCTAGGAATGAATAATATAACTGGTGTCACCTGTAATGATCATCCTCATCGCTGCCAAATCGGTTGTTTTGGAGCTGTTCAGCCAGATTGGTTAGGATCACATCCCGTAGCTGGGAGAGTCCACTGTTTCTCTCTCCTAACAAGGGACAAAGCTCCATAAACTACCTTGGTAATGACTACCAGAAAACTGATGCTATTTTTAAAAAGTGTTTAAACAAATAGATTGTTGGCAAGCTAGGGGTACTAGACATACAGAAATATAAAAATAAAAGCAGCAAAAATGACATCACAACAAATCTGACTTTTTAACTAGCATCCTGATCAAAGTGTAATTACCCTCTTGATATATCATTAAGTGTGATTTTCAGTTCCTTAATGTTGCTTTTTAATGCCAACTGTCTTTAACAAAGTAACTTTTGCTGTTGTTTAGTCTAAGAAAAAGTTAGGCTCCAATGTGTGAAGACAACTGGCTTAGAAATCACCAGTGTCATTATTTTATTCGTTAAACATCTATAGTCACATACATTATGCTAAGCAGTGGAGTCAGAAACTTTATAAAGCTTACAGATATATAAAACACAGTTTTTGCTGTCAGTCTGGCTGAAGTATAAGCATATATGTAGATAGGCAGATACATTCTTTCTTTTTTTTTTGAGATGTCTTCTCGCTCTGTTGCCCAAGCTAAGTGTAGTCACGTAATCAGAGCTCACTGCAGTCTCAACCTCCTGGGCTAAAGCAATCCTCCTGCCTCATACTTCTGAGAGCTGGGACAACAAGGTATGGGCCACCATACCCGGCTAATTTTTTTTATTTTTTGTAGAGTCAGGGTCTTGCTATATTGCCCAGGCTGGTCTTGAGCTCCTGGGTCAAGTGATCCTTCTGACTTGGCCTACCAAAGTGCTGGGATTACAGGTGTGAGCCACCATGCCTGGCCTGCAGATACATTTTTTTAAATATGCTGACTAACATATATAAAGAAGTCTCAATTATCTTAATATGGAGTTGTTTTCTTGAGGACAAAAAAAAGGACAGCTGTTCAAAGATAATTTAAAGGATTACTTCTTACCTTCTGTTAAGACCAGCTTAAGTAAGTTATTGATTTCAGTTTCACCTGGGTACAAGATATTTAAACCAGAGCTGAAATGACAAAAAAGTCAAAAATATTTAATCAAATGTTCTAAAAATCAAAACTCTAAATATTTAAATTCTTATTTTTATTAAAGATGCCAATTGGATTACATAAAACTGTGAAATAACTTTTATTTTTAAAAAATTGAGACAGGGTCTCAATATGTTGCCCAGGTTAGTCTTAAACTCCTGAGCTCAAGCGATCTACCTGCCTTGGCCTCCCAAAGTGCTGGGATTACAGGTGTGAGCCACTGTACCTGGCCCAAAAAGGTATTTGAATCTAAATTCACTGTCACGATCCAGTCCAATCACTTCCCTGATAAATGGCATTCCTCTCCTCCTCCTGCTCCTCTGAATTACCAAAATGATGTTACTTGGGGCCAGACGCAGAACTGGTTAAAGGGAATTGGTAAGCTATGAAAAGTCAATGTAGTCAAGCCTACATATACTAATTGTGCCTTCCCAAAAAATCACTTAAGAAAGTGAATTTCTAATTCTCAGTTTTTCCAAAAAGCAGGGAAGAACAGTATTGCAAATAGCATCAGAATCTTTTTTCTTTTCAATTCTTTATTTGTGTGTGTGTGTGTGTGTGTGTGTGTGTGTGTGTGTGTGTGTGTGTGTTTTAGACAGAATCGCACTCTGTCGCCCAGGTTGGAGTGCATGGAGTATAGTGGTGCGACGTTGGCTCACTGCAGCCTTGACCTCCTGGGCTCAAGTGATCCTCTCATCTCAGCCTCCTGAATAGCTGGGACTACAGGTGCATGCCAGGACACCTGGTTAATTTAAATATTTTTGTAGAGATGAGGTCTTACTATGTTGCCCAGACTGGTCTCAAACTTGACCTCAGCAATCATCCTGCTGTGGCCTCTCAAAGTGCTGGGATTATAGGTGTGAGTTACCACACTTAGACTGTTTTCTTTTTCAACTGAGTTTTAACATTCAGTCAATTCTAAAATGTACAATCTGGTAAGTCTGACATATGTATACACCAATAAAACCATCACCACAATCAAGACAGTGAATATACCTATCTCCTCCAAAAGTTTCCTCAGAATATCAGATTTCAATCATTGCCTTAATGCTCCACAGAAAGAGATTTGAAGCATAATGTACTGTGGAAGGAAAACAATGCCCTGTCATCTATGCTCACCCTTATCATATGGATCTTTCAGACCAACCACCCAGCTCTCTCGGTCACTAAATTATACTTGGTCACTTTAAGGCTGTATTCCTGAATAAAAGTTCTCTGTGGCCAGATGCAGTGGCTCCCACCTGTAATCCCAGCACTTTGGGAGGCCGAGGTGGGTGGATTATCTGAGGTCAGGAGTTTGAGACCAGCCTGGCCAACATGGCAGAACTCCATCTCTACTAAAAATACAAAAAAATTAGGTGGGTGTGGTGTTGGGCACTTGTAATCCCTGCTCGGGAGCCTGAGGCAGGAGAATTGCTTGAATCTGGGAGATGGAGGTTGGGGTGAGCCGAGATTGTACCACTAAACTCAAGCCTGGACGACAAGAGCAAAGCTCTATCTCAAAAAAAAAAGTTTACTGAACTAAAAAAAAAAAAAGATTGACAATAAATAGAAAATGGCCTGTAAATTCTGCTCTCTTGTCTCAAAAGGTTTTAAACAGATTGATAAAGGCTCGCACTGTTGAGCGCTTACTTTGAATCAGGTCTTACCTTAGGAAAACCTCATAAACCCATAAAACAGGTGCTATTTTTATGCCCATCTTACAGCTTAGGAAATGTGAATCTTAAACCAAGATCATACTAGTAAGCGGCAAAGTCTAGAACCCAGGTCTGCCTGCTGCCAAAGCCTGCTTCTTAACTACCCTGCCACATTACGCAAAATGAGAATATCAGCTTGCAAACAATGAAAATATCCGCTTAAAGGGTTTTTTGTTTTGTGTTTTTTTTTTAGATCCAAACAGTGAGATAAGGAAATGTAGGTACATAGTTGGCTTTGGTGCTCTGAGGGTGGGGCCACAAACCCCTCTCCATTGAAATTATTCCCAATCCATGAAGTCCCGACTGGGGGATGGGGTAAGAGACATTTGTACTACCAGCTTTCAGGGACGATTACAATGCTTTGCAGAAGAATCATTTTGCAGAGAGAATTACGAAAATCATTAGCTGTTTACCTGATGGCAAGGCAGACTTCCTTCTGAATTTCAGGGCAAATTTGATCTTTTGGTGCCATCAACAACTGCCAAAGAAGCAATCCCGACCGTCGAATGATGTCTCGATTCCTTTCAGTTTGTGGGCTGAAGAAAAATTTAAATACCACCTACAGAAACATAAGGAGTTTATCTAAAAATGCTAATTCTACTGGGGATAAAATTATCCCTACAAAGAAAGTACATGGTAGATAGCCTATGAACAAATAACCAGGTGAATTTTTTTAACCACAATCTCTTCTATTGTATAATGGTATAATTATAGTAAATATTTTGCATATATTAACTGCAATGAGCTATGTATAGCAATATTTCATTAATTACAGTGCAATGAATGTAATTCTAATTACAGGATTAGAAGGTGGGTAAGATGCAGAACAGGAAAGTTATTAAATTTTTATTCTGGTAAAAATGAACTGGCTGAAGCCAAGGTTTGCATTTCCTTTTCTCTACCATCTTATTTATCTCAAAACAGTGTATTTACCTGAAAGACAACGAGAATGCAGCGTATAATACAGGTATCTCCATTAACCATGGCCTTCTCCATAATGTCACAAATACTGCTAAGATGGTGTGCTTCAATTGGATGCTGCTTGCCCAAGACACTTGTGATTGGAAGATTGGGGTTGGTAGCAAGAAGATTGAGTTGGTGTATGCACATCGCACCAACATGGTGCAATAACTGGTTTATAACCTCATTCGTGGTTATAGCCTCTTCTAGAAGATGAAAAGGAAACTGAGTGAGGAAAGACGTCTCTATGGGTGGTCCCCAAAGAATAGGCCTCTGACTTATAAAAGGGTCATGTGCACTAGGAAAGGGTATTTTGGCTATAATCTCTTTTACTGCTGCCAGAGAACCCTTCTCCCTGCCACAGGTGCTAGGGTGAAAACACTTGGGGAGTTCATTTGTTTGGAACATAAGTAGCTACCACTTGCTGTACCCTTTCTATATGCTGAAGAATGAGCTGAATGCTTTACATGGTTCTCAACTTAGACTATTTTAGCCCTGTTGTAGATCAATAAACCAAGAGTTAGAGAAGTTACGGAACTTGCCCTAGGTCACACAGCTAAGAAGTGGTAGAGCCGGGATTTGGACTCAGGCCACCTCAGTCCACAGCCCCTGTTGGTAACCATTCTAGTAAAACCTCTCCAGTAAAACCTCTCCATGTCCCATGGCTGCTCCACATTAGAACCCCTATAAATGGCTCCCATCTATATATGGCTCCTCATGTTTGACATGTTAAGCTGAAAATGTCCATTAGATAACCAAGTGCAAGTGAATCCATAGTATGCAGTTTAGGCAAAAGGTTTGGGAGTCACTAATGTAATGTAGACTTTCTTTTCTACTTTTTGCTTTTTCAAAAAAAAAAATAGCTTTATCAAGATATAATTTACATTCCACAAAACTCGCCTACTCTAAATGCACAACTCACTAAGTTTTAGTAAATTTACACAAATACCATAATCAAGAATGAAAGCTGAGAAAATACACTGACCCTAGAGATATTAATTATCGTGGTGATTAACATTTGTCTACAAGTTCTCTGATATGCTTCTTCCAGGAAGTGGAGCTTAATTCCTCTTCCCTTCAGTGTGGTCGAGACTAACAGAGTATGGAAAGGGAAAAGTCGCAACTTTATAGTGGAGAAACCTGGCAGATGCTATTTAAACCAAGTGATCAGTTTTTAATATCACTAGTAATAAGTCATGTCAATATCATGTATCCTGGAATATGATGTAATTAATATGAAGGGGATATTGCTTCTGTGATATTCTTCCCCAATCCATAACATCAGTTTAACCATGAGAAAGCATCAAATGAACCCACAGAGAAGGACATCCTAGTCTACAAATGCCTGACCAGTACTCCCCAAGTGTCCTGTTTTGCCCTTCAGACAGAACAACTCTACCAATCTATGGCCCAAGTTTGCTGCTTTCTTCTCCCTGCAGCTCAAATCTGTAGTGGAGTCACTCTAATGAATTTTTCTTTTCAAATCCAGAATTTCCATTTCATTTTTTTTAAATAATTTCTTTACTGAAATTCTCAATTTGCTTAATCATAGTCATCATACTTTCCTTTAATTTTTTAAGCTTGGATTCCTTTCGTTCTTTAAACGTATTTATAATGGTTGCTTTAAGTCATCTGATTTTAAAGTCATCAGTCCAACACCTGAGTTTCTCCTGCATTTCGTGGTTACTGATTTCTCTTCTCAGTTTATTTATTTATTTTTTCAAATCCTTGTTTCATTCATTCATTCATTCATTCATTCATTTATTTGAGACAGAGTTTTACTCTTGTTGCCCAGGCTGGTGTGCAATGGCATGATCTCAGCTCACTGCAACCTCCACCTCTCAGGTTCAAGCGATTCTCCTGCCTCACCCTCCCAAGTAGCTGAGATTACAGGCACCTGCCATCATGCCCTGCTAATTTTTTTGTATTTTTAGTAGAGACGGGGTTTCATCATGTTGGCCAGGCTGGTCTCAAATTCCTGACCTCAGGCGATCTGCCCATTTCAGCCTCCCAAAGAATTTGGATTACAGGCATGAGCCACCATGCCTGGCCTCATTTTTTTTTATTATTATTCTTGTTTTTCTTTTTTCAGCCTGGCTTCCTAGGGGTTCACCCCTATCTGTATCCCTTAGTGGTTGTCAACCAATGATTGTGCTCCAACACCTTGAGCCAGTAACACTTTTCACCCTGGATGGATCTGTGTGTTTTGGAGGAACTGCAGCAAAGTTCAGGCAGTTTTAAACTCTGCCCTGGTTTTTACTTCCTGTTGGGCCCTCTCACAGCTTCGCATGTGTATGCAGACTCATGTTGAGCCACGGTTATGTGAGTAGCTTAGGCTGTCTTAGGCCTTTTCTGTGTAGGTGATTGGTCCCCAACAGCTTTCTCACTATCCAGATCTCACTAGTAACCTTCTAGCTAGTCGGCTGGGCCACTGCTTGCCCTAAATGGAATCATGATTTAAGACCAGATGAGCCACTGGTTTCTGTTGTTTGCCACCAAGATGACTACTATTACTGACAATGCTAATAGACTTGAGGTTTTTCCATGCTTTGCTCCTAATAGCAAAGCTGCTGCTTTTCACAATCTTCCCCACTCTGAATTATTGTGCTGACCAAGCTTGATGTGGTCAGCAAAGTAATTGTCTCAGAGCAGACTGAGGTGGAGGATAGGAGCAGCTTTAGCTAGGAACACCACAGGCTGCCACCATCCTTACCCAAACCAAAGTTCAGGGTTTTTTCTAACGAACAACCACTCTCAATTTGGTGTATGCGTTGGCAATTTCCAGAGCCGGGAAACAGTTGTTTTTGATAATTTTGCCTGTTTTAGTGTTGCTTTATGGGGAGGGGGCTTGCTGAGTGATTCATTCCTCCATATTAGTATAGTTGACTTTAAAGCAACAAGATTTTAAGTTAATATTAACTTAATATTAAGAATGTTCATATTAATATTTAAAAATACAAAGGTCCTCATTGGTAATTCTATCTAACTATAAGTTTGTCTCAAACTCCCAACCTCGGGGAACCTGCCCACCTCTGCCTCCCAAAGTGCTGGGATTACAGGCGTGAGCCACCGTGCCCAGCCACCTAACTATAAGTTTGTATATAAACAAGTCACTATCAATGCAAAACACTACGACGGCATATAATCCCATGCCAAATACAAATAATCAATTTTTACACCAAAGTTCCAACAGTTTCAGGAAGGACATGACAATTTTTCTTTAAAAGCATCTATGGACCACCTCAAAAGCTCTATTTACATACTTATTTGCTTAATCATAACTCATCTTTCATGGTTACAGGTAACAAAAGACTTTAGGTTTCAAAAGTTCAAAGAGGGAAAACTGGTGACACATTTTGGGGTCGGGCTATGTTTTCACCTACCAATGCTGTGGTATTCTCTCACATTTCAGAGGGAAATCTTTTCCTGTAAGACCCTGAGCCCACCTCACCTTTGGGCTCAGTGATAATGTGACTGACTCCAAGTCTCTGGCAGACATAATGGAAGGCTTGATTCCCAGGGTTACACCACTGATCGATATAGTCATTAGAGCATGTCCATAGCATGTTGTTCACTGTGTCATAACACGCGCCTGCAAAAACAGCATACTGTATTCAGTCATCATGCCACCAGCTACCTGTACACATAGTTCTCACAATCACTGCTACAAAGTGGAAGGGCAAGGATGCTCTCTAATGTTGACAACCCACATCCCTGTTCCCATAGATTTACTTAGCAAGGCATTAGGCTGGGACTCAGCAAGAAGGCAGGATTTAATTTTTAATTTTGCTTAACTCCTGTGTGAGAAAGAATAAGTCTCACAAAATAGATAGCTCTTAGTAACTGATTTATGTGTGACCTACTTCCAAAAAGTATTTAAGTGGCTTACATTAAAAACCCAGGTATAACAGAACCAATTAACATTAATACACAATAAAAGGCCCTAGTAACTGAGCCCAAAATTTAGAAATAAGCTTCCTATCAGCCAGGTCAAAGAGAAAATCCAATATATTACTTAACATTCATTTTCTAACAATAACAAATATATCAATTCCTCACAGGAAATAAACCTTTTTATGGCATAAATCTTGAGAATTTCTTATGGGTATCATCACACAACCTAATAAACATCATCTTCAAATGCAGTTTATTCAGAGGAATGTTACATAAGGCAATTTCTTATACTGAGTCCCAAAATTAAAATTTAGTATAAAAAAATTATTTCTGGCTGGGCACAACGGCTCATGCCTGTAATCCCGGCACTTAGGGAGGCAAAGGCAGGAGGATTGCTTGAGCCCAGGAGTTCGAGACCACCCTGGGCGACACAGTGAGACCTTGGCTCTACAAAAAAATAAAGTTATCTGGGCATGGTGGTATGCTCCTGTAGTCCCAGTTACTCGGGAGGCCCAGGTGGGAGGACTGCTTGAGCCCGGGAGGTGGAAGCTGCAGTGAGCCAAGATCATGCCACTTCACTCTAGCCTAGGTGACAGAAGAGACTCTGTCTCAAAAAAACAAAACAAAACAAAAAACATCTTTCTTTTCAAGGAAACTAGAATGTCACAGGGAATTGCAAGATATTTCAAGACAAATTTGCTAAAACTTTAAATTTTCCAAAGAAACATGTGCGTTTATTTCTTACCCAATCCTGGTACGAGAGCACCACGCCCCAATGAGCTTCCAGCAGCATCTATGAGATCTGCACGACTTGTAAACTGACCATCCGAAATATTATACACCAAGCTGGAGGCTAGGACTTTGGAAACAAACATTAAGCTGTTTAATGATCCTGAAGATTATCTTTAAGGTTTAAATTTCAGGCTATTAACAAGACTTTTATAAAAATCACACCCTTTTCTTGTTGTTGCATATTGGTGGTAATTGGTGGTAAAGAGACGGAGAATATATGCATAAGACCACAAAAAGAAAACTGTAACCAGACATCTTCCTAAATTTAATACTGAACAATAGTTTTGAAAGTGTTTTTAAAATGGCGACTTTTGCATGAAGGTTCTTTCTGATATACATTATCAAAAGGGTAACTGCAAGAAGGGTTATGATCACTAACATCACAAGATAAAAATGTTTACAAGAAACACTATGCAGTTAGTCAGTGTTCAATAAAGCCTGATGTATGCTCAAACACAGCTCAGCTACAATCCTTCCTAATACTGGCTCTAAAACTTGGAGACATCCTGGTTTTTTCCCTTAACACAGGATAGTGTAGTGGTAAAGAGCACGGACTTTGGAGTTTGAATTCCAGCTCTGACACTTTCGGGTGGCCCTGGGAAAGTCATTGAACATCTGTTTCCTCATTTGTAAAGTGGAAATAATAAAAAGTACCTACCTTATACAGTTACTGTGAAGACTAAATGAGTTAAAATATGTCAAGGATCCATATCAGCATGCATATATATATGTTGCTATAATTGACTTTATTTTCTTCCCCACTTTTTTTAAAAGTTTTTTTATTTTTATTTTCTTCCCCACTTTCAAACAAAACTTTAGCACTGTGTCTCTTGAGTTTCTTTATCATATTCTCATCACCCTAGTAGACCAGATCCTCATCATGCCTGACTTGAATTATAACATAAATGATACTCTTTTTTTCTATTTTGTTTTCTCATTAAACAAAAAGGTCACTAGAAAATAGATCTCCAAATCTCTTTTTTTGTGGTACTTACCATACATATGCTTTCACCCCACTTGGCCATTTACATGAATAATAGCCGTTCTTTATGGCTTAAACTCAAAACCTCATGAAGTCTCTCCTTTCTACCCCACTCCACAATAAACCTTCCTTTCTCAGTTTCTGCAGCTCACAAATCTGCTCCACATGGTTCCTTCCAGCAGGGATGCAGCACTGTCTATCATTTTCTCATTGTCTCATACATCTATGTCATCTCTCCCAACTAGACTACGAGCTCTTTAAAGGCAAGCACCAATTCTTCCACTTTCTGAGCAGCCCCCAAGTGGCCAAAGAAGAACAGGACACAGAAGGAATTTAAGCATTTACTGATTTGCTGGGCTAAAGTTGGATGATTGGATAAGCTATATCCTCATGAAAGAATGGTACCATGAAGACCCACTTTAATTAAATGGGGTCAATTTCAATTGAGCAAAAAAGCCATGCCAAGGAGACTAAACACAATTTAATAAGACTTATGGTCATAATATGTGGTAATCGTAGGAAAAAAAGAGGAAAAAAAAAAAGAAAAAACTGATGGTCAATAAAATAACCCAATTTTTAAATGGACAAAAGACGTGAATAGATATTCCTCCAAAGAAGATATACAAATGCCAAATAAGCACATGAAAAGATGCTAAGCATCATTAGTCATTAAGGAAATGCACAAAACCACAATGAGGTACCACTTCATATCCACAAAGATGGCTATAATCAGAAAAATGGAAAATAACAAATGTCGGTGAGGATGCAGAGAAAACAGAACCATTATACTTTGAAGATGAGAACATAAAATGGTGCAGCCACTTTGGGAAACAGTTTAGCAGTCCCTCCAAGGGTAAACATACGGTTACCATATGACCCAGCAATCCCACTCCTATAAATGTGCCCAAGCATATGAAAAATTAGCCACATAAAACTTATATACTAATGTTCATATCAGCATTATTCAAAGTAGCCAAAAAGTAGGAACAACTCAAGTGTCCATCAAATTATGAATAAACAAAATGAGGTATTATCCACACAACAAAATATAATTCAACCACAAAAAGTAATGAAGTACTGATTCATGCTGCAACATGGATGAACCTTGAAAACATTGTTAAGTTTAAAAAGCGGTCACGGATTCACTCCATTCTGCCACCCTGTGAAGAAGGTGCCTGCTTCTCCTTTGCCTTCCACCATGATTGTAAGTTTCCTGAGGCCTCCACAGCAACGCATAACTGATGGATAAAAAAACTTGGAACCAACGAAAAAGAGCTGGGGCTGGTGTCAGGAGACTTGGACCACATCACTTCACCTGTCTGAGCCTCAGTAACCACGCAGTGATCCCATCACTCAAGACTGAGAAAGATGTAGGATCACTGGTGTCCAGTAATAAATGCACATTTGCAAGCACTAAGGAGAAGATCTCATTCCATGTACTTTCTTCCTGGAGACCAAGCCCACTACAGCAAGGAGTATCTTTAAGCAAGGGTGGAACTGTCCATAAGGGGAGAGCACTCTCCATCTCTTCTCACATCACACAGCTCTCCAGCTGATACAATCTATAACTATATTTACATAGAGGGAAAAATGATTCAATATTTATATAGAAGTCTCCATAATGTGTCAAGTATCCTCACACTATCCTATGTGGTAGGTATAATTATCTGCACATTTTTTTTAAATGGGGAAGTCGAAGCTTTGAATGACAAATTTTCCCAAGATAATAGTTACTAAAAGGAAGAAACAAGATTTTTACATGTCTGTCTGCATCTATTTTTATAGCTCCTCCTGATTTTATTTGTAGCTCAGCCACCATAATATGCACAGAATGAGACAAAACAATAAGTGATATTTTGCTACTATCAAATAAAACCAAAAATTAAAAATCAAGCAAACAAACAAAAAAGCAGTCACAAAAGGCAATATGTTGTCTAATTCCATTTACATGAAAAGTAGAGTATAGGTAACTCCACAGAGACAGAAAATCAATTAGTAGATGCCAAGGGTCACGGAGTAGCAGAGCAACTGTTGATGAGTATGAGGTTTCTTTTTGGGGTAATGGATAGATTAGTGGTAACGATTACACAACTCTGTGAACATATTAAAAACCACTGAATTGTATATTTTAAAGGGGTGAAATTTATGGTGTGTGAGTTATATCTCAATAAAGCCACCATGCCCAACCCAAAGAACATTTTTTAAATTCTATACTTTATTCCATTTAACTATGTGTCCACTCTGAAGGCAAAATTGCACTGCTTTAATGACTGAAGTGTGCCTCCTTATAAAATATATGTATATTTAAAAATATTAATACAGCCAGGCATGGTGGCTCAGGCCTGTAATCCCAGCACTTGGGGAGGCCGAGGCAGGCGGATCATGAGGTCAGGAGTTCGAGAACAGCCTGACCAGCAACAAGGTGAAAACCCATCTCTATTAAAAATCCAAAAACTTAGCTGGGCATAGTGGTGCACGTCTGTAATCCCAGCTACTCAGGAAGCTGAGGCAGGAAAAAGTAATAAAGTACTGATTCCTGCTTGAACCCGGGAGGTGGAGGTTGCAGTGAGCCGAGATAGCACCATTGCACTCCAGTCTGGGCGACAGAGCAAGACTCCGCCTCAAAAAAAAAAATTTACACATTTTTACACATTTTCTTTTCTATGTCTTATGCTTAGTATTTTGTATGTGTCCTAAAATGAAAGTATTTTACATACATATTTTAATAGCTTTGAAATTCTATCAGCGGGGCGTCATAGCTCATGCCTGTAATCCTAGCACTTTGGGTGGATCACCTGAGGCCAGGAGTTCGAGACCGGCCTGGCCAACATGGCAAAACAACATCTCTACTAAAAATTTAAAAATTAGCTGGGCATGGTGGCATGTGCCTGTAATCCCAGCTACTAGGGAGGCTGGGGCAGAAGAATCACATCAACACAGGAAGCAGAAGTTCCAGTGAGCCGAGATCGTGCCTCTGTACTCTAGGGGTGACAGAGCAAGACTCCGTCTAAAAAAAAAAGAAATCCTATCATAGTGAGTAGAGTTCTTACTGTGTCATCAGTAAATAATGTGACAAAATATTATTTTACTTCCTAAAACTTTGTGGAACTGATTATTATTTCTAGTAATTTTACAGGACAATAGTTTTCAAATTATACTATTATATCATCCACAAAAAGTTATATTTTTAAATCTTCCTAACCTACATTGATAACTGATATTTTTTGTTGTTATCAGAGAGCTATTGCAAACAACTATTTAACAAAGTAAGTTTTTTTCTTTTGAGACGGAGTTTCACTCTTGTTACCCAGGCTGGAGTGCAATGGAGTGATCTCGGCTCACTGCAACCTCCGCCTCCTGGGTTCAGGCAATTCTCCTGCCTCAACCTCCTGAGTAGCTGGGATTACAGGCACGTGCCACCATGCCCAGCTAATGTTTTGTATTTTTAGTAGAGACAGGGTTTTCACCATGTTGACCAGGATGGTCTCGATCTCTTGACCTCGTGATCCATCCGCCTCGGCCTCCCAAAGTGCTGGGATTACAGGCTTGAGCCACCGTGCCCGGCAAAGTAAGTTTTAAATAATAGGAGAGCCTTAAATTTCAGAGTATGAGATAAATCGGGGAAAAGGCCACAAGTAAAATTCACTTACTTTTTAAAGATGACAAACCACTTGTTCCACCAAAAAGAGAGCGGGTGGCAGAGCTGCCTGATCCCCCTGGAGGAGGCACTAGCATCACCAAGTAGGTGCCACAGGTATATATGGGTGTCTTCCGCAGCATTTTCAGAGGCAGCCCACAGCTAGTATTTGCTGGAGAAAGGAATGAAAATGCCAAGTCAAAATATTTGACACAGAAATTAATTTGTTTACCAAAACAGATTAGGATATAATGAGAGAGCCCCAAACTCAAATTAAGATTTGGAAAACAGATTTCCAGATTAGGAAAACAGATAAGAAGTAATCGCTAAGGAAAAAGATAATTATCTTCTGGCTCCACAGCCTGATCCCTAGCCTCCTATTACACGGTCTGAACATTTCTTGAAGGTGTTCCCAATCCTCAGTCTGCCCTCATGCCTCTACGAAATATTCCAGAAAAATAAATCTTCACATGGACTAAATCTCAGAAAAAAGAATCCTGTTTGTTTGTGTTTTCCCTAGAAAACTGATACAGGTTGAGTACATGTATCTGAAATGCTTGGGACCAGAAGTGTTTTGGATTTCAGATTTTTTGAGATTTTGAAATGTTTGCATTATACTTAAGAGTTGAGCCTTCCTAATTGAAAAATTCAAAATCCATAATATTCCAATGAACATTTCCTTTATTTATTTTTACTCATTACGTCTGAGGTTAGTGAGAGCATTTCCTTTGGGCATCACACAGGCACTCAAAAAGTTTCAGAATCGGGAGCATTTTGGATTTTTAGATTTGGGATGAATAACCTATATTCGAATCAAGATCTTGGGTTTTTTTTTCTTTTTTCCATTATATATAGAACAATTTATTGACAGGTTTGTGATATTGTACTCATAAGCAGTTTTCAACATGAAATCAGCCAAAAATTTCAAACTAATGAAAGCTTTCACACTATCTATCACAAAACAATTTTATAGCTGTGTAATTTATTATAACCGCTTATAGACATTTTTCTCTTTTTAAAGGGTCAATGACATAAACTGTCATTAGGAAAATAATTATTGTTTCTAATCAAGCGGTATAAAATGTACTTTAATCTCCCTTACTGGCATATCTGAAACATGGAGTGAATTTACGGATTTTCTATACACAAGCCTAGAGAGGGCTGATGGTGTCAACAGAAAATCAATCAGAGTGCTTTATTTAGAAAACTGTCAGGCTATAAAATCTAACTTATTATCTACAGCCTAGATAAATGAAAATCATTTTTAGATTAGAAAAGTGAGTAAAGTGAAACCTAATCTACTGGATACTCGTTTTGAATGCTTGTGCTTCTAAAAAGCTTTATTTTTTTTTAAGCGGCAAGACCCCACCAGGTATATTCTTCATTAAGGACATAAATTCAAGAAGATAAATTTCCACTGGTAAGAAACACCAAGACAGCAATAATTGGAAAATTAGTAACTCTGTGAGTATAACATTTTCACCAAGATGTTTTTAATAGACATAAACTTATTAACATGGTAATAGGTATTAGTTTATAATGGAATAAAAACTTATAGACCCCTTGAATGTTTGCTTAATTTTCAAAAGTTTCTTAGTTTATAACTGATGAATTTTTAATGGAACAACATCATGTTAAATGAATACATAGAGAATGCATATAAAAGTACGATGATTCCTTGGGCCCAGGAGTTTGAGACCAGCCTGGGAAACATAGCAAGATCCCATCTCTTTAAAAAAAAGTACATTGAGACCACATGTTAAGAATACAGATACCAGTTTCTACCAAATTCTAGTATATGTGCTGCCAAAGCGAGCACATTTCTACCAAATTCTAAATATACCCTTGCCTTCTGGGATTTTATTTGTTTATATTATATATATTTTCAACAAGTATTCCTTTAGTATTTCCATTGTTTAGGTTAAGATTTCATTTTCTCCCAAGGGACAAAACCAGATCAAGCCTTCAGCTTGTCACGAAAATGTTTATTTCGGTTAAAACAAAAACAAAAAAACTGTCCTCTGGAAAGTATCTATAGCTGGAATTATCAACTTACTCAAATAATAACAACTATTAACAATTTTGCCACTTATCTTTGATACAATAGAGGACTGTGAAAATACTGTCCTTAAATTCTAATATGGACTAATAAATAATTTGGTAGTCTTATAGTGAATTAACCATAGTTTTTCTTCTTAGCATTTCCAACTATAAAAATAAAGCATAAAATTACACTGAATTCATTAAATGCATATTAATTCAAATGCAATTTTCTACATATGGCATCTTTTTCTAGCCTTATCTTTTACTACAGTTCATAGTTTATTATAAATCCAGGTATTTAATATGCAATCTGTAAACTCTATGGAATAATGGTTCTTATGTTTTTGGGAGTCATAGATGACTTTGCAAATCTGATGACAGTTATGACAGATACATATAAAATGGTATTTAAAACTTTGAGGAGCACGTTTAATAACATGCTCCCTTAAAGGTGTATCCTGGTTACGAACTCCTACTTTAAAAGTGCAGAACAGGTCAGGTGCAATGGCTCACACCTATAATCCCAGCACTTTGGGAAGCTGAGGCAGGCGAATCATGAGGTCAGGAGTTCAAGACCAGCCTGGCCAACATGGTGAAACCCCGTCTCCACTAAAAATACAAAAAATTAGCTGGGAGTAGTGGTGGGTGCCTGTAATCCCGGCTACTTGGGAGGCTGAGGCAGGAGAATCACTTGAAACTGGTAAGCAGAGGTAGTAGTGAGCTGAGATTGCGCCACTGCACTCCAGCCCTGGTGACAAAGTGAGACTCTGTCTCAAAAAGAAAAGAAAAGTACAGAACAGTGTATATAGTATACTACCTTTTATTAAGAAAAGGCAGAAATTATGAACATATAAATTGATCTTTAATTATATTTGCATGAAGAAACCTGGAAAAGATAAACGAAAACTAATAAATATAGTTACCTGTGGTGGGGTAGAGTGGGGGCAGAATATAAAATTCACCAATGTGGTGGGAATAAGACTTCTCTGCATATACCTTTTTACATCGTTTTGACTTTCAAATTCTGTACATGTATTATCTATTTTAAAACATTAAATTACAAAAACTAAAAAAATAAATAATTATAAAAACTAAATGATGAATTCTAAAAAACAAAATAGCTACTGTAGAAGGCTTTTCTCTTACTTGCTTGGTCAAGACTGTATTTAGGGTAGATGATGCTAAGAATTAGGTTTTCACATTCACAGAGCATATGCAAAATATGAAATCAACTAATTTATACAAATAGTGATGATGATAAGGCATTTACAGTTTAAGATTGGGCTGTTTTGCATTTGTACCGGTTCATGCAAATTTATGTTCATAGCCTACAACATGTATTGGCTTGGAATAAAAAGCCGGACAATGACCAGAAGACCAAATAAGGTCAACTATGCAAAGGAAAGGGCTTTGTACAGCACGAAGGAAGTGCTCAATAAAACGCAGCTGAACAGAGCTATACAAGGAAACAGGTCTGGGAAGTGCAGAGCAACATACCTGCTTGATCCTCTTTCAGTGTGTTGGATATGGTGGAACCAGTCAGGGCAGCCAGCGTTGCTGACGGGGAGGCTCTGTACCGAGAAAGTCTACTTAGAAGCATCTCATTAATGCTTTTTGCAGACTCGCCCTCTTTTCTCATTAGTATTGTGCGTTCCTGAAGCGGGTTGGCTACAAATACACCATTTTCAACCTAATATATATAAAAAAAAGGGAGGTCCTAAAATGATATCTGTTTCAATTTAGTTAGCAAATTTCTTCTTGAGGATATTACTGTGAGTAAATAAAAAATATTAAAAACTGCACCTAAGTAGATGTAAACCTTAAAACTTAAACATTCTATGGAAACTACTACAAACAAAAGAGACCATGCTAAGTTTGAGAGCTTTCATTTTTCATAATAGCTATAACATTTCATAGGTCTATGAAAAGTTGTTGATTAAAATTCATTATACTGGATTCCACAGTCAGCGCTTACTAATTACATGCCTCTGACAGGTTGAAGTCAAATGAGAGAAAAACAAATCAATCAGTCTTTGATTTACTGTGAAGGACAACTACGAGGATAATGTCTTCTTGAAATATCATCAGTGGCTAAAATCCAAATTCTATATTAACGGCAGTTAACATTAGCACCAGCTGCTCAGGCCCTGGCAGAGCAAGCCTGAACAAAGGCAGATTTTGCTAAAAATACACATCAGCTTCAAGTGGATCTTTGCTGGTGCTTTGCAATTCATTCATCACTTGGTTATTCCCCAGAAAACTCTTTGGAGTGGTGACTCCAAAATTCCTTCACCAATTTTGAGCTTGACTTTCAGCAGACCACCTGGCTTGCTTGCTTGCTTTTTTCTTTTGTCCCACCTGGCTCTCAGTATTGCTAAAAAGATCGAGACAACCTACCATAAGCTTCTCCCACTCATGTCTCTTCACCTCAAGACTCTTGGGACCCAGCCTCATATATTATTTCTTTCCTCTTAATTCAGAGGAAGAAGGATTTCACCTCATATTATGTAAGATGAAGCCCTCCACTTCTGCCTCAAGTCCTGTGCTCCCCTCTGCCTCTTCATCATGTGTGTCTCCTTCTCTATTGACCTCCTTCTCTTTGTTTTCAGATATTCACAGGTCTTAAACAAAAGGCCCATTAAGATATCATCCCTTTTGTCAAATCTCTCATGGCCCCTTTCTAGATCTAAGAACCGGGTCCCCACCAGCAAAGACAGGCAGGACTGGCCTGCAGCTGTGGGGTGTGGAGATAAGAGGAAATGGGAGTACAAAGCGACAAGTCTTCAGTAGCAAAGGGAAAGCAAAAGAGGAGTCCACAGGGAAAGGTTGGTAACACAGAAGGGGCAAGAGAAAGTGAGTAAACTCAGGAGCACGGTCAGGAAGAATTCTCAAAGGTGGGTGTACATAGTGGAGAAGTCTTTTACAACATATTCACAAATGATAAAGGAAAAGATTTGTTACAGGGTCCAAAAATGCTGTTTCTATTTCTCTATCCCATGGTTTTTAACCCTTTGCAGTTGGTGGTCTCTGAATTCAACACCCTCTAATGAGTGGGCAATCTCAATGATCCACCAGTAACCTGTAACCAAATACATTGACATTTTCCTTGGCTTCTTTGCAGGTTGTGCAGTCACTGCCATCTTTCTTGGGATTCTGATTTCTCAGTCTTGGTAGCAGAACACAATCCTGGTTTGTTTGTTTTCTTGAGACAGAGTCTTGCTCTGTCATTCAGGCTAGAGTATAGTGGTGTTATCATAGCTCACTGAAGCCTCAACCTCCCCAGGCTCAGATGATCCTCCCACCTCAGCCTCCCAAGTAGCTGGGACCACAGGCATGTGTTATCACACTTGGCTAATTTTCGTATTAACACTTTTTTTAGAGATGGCGTTTTGCCATGTTGCCCAGGCTAGTCTTGAACTCCTGGGCTCAAGCAATCTGCCTGCCTCAGCCTCTCAAAGTGCTGGGATTATAGCACTCTGAGCTCACCATGGTGAACCACCATGCCTGGCCTGGTTTGTTTCTTTTTAACACGAACACTTACTGCTCCATAAAGTGCTCACTGTGTTGGTGAGTGACACCAGCACAGTCCCTGCCCTCCTTCCTATCTCTCTCTTTGCTAGTCAACATCTTCACTTGCTTAAATGGGACCTTGCCCAAGATTAGACCCAGGCCCTGGTGTTCAAGATCTCCACCTGGAATGCTCCAACCCTAGACCTTCCAGAGGCGGGCTCTTTCCTATCATTCAGGTCTCCATTAAATGTCGCCTATTCAGAGAGGCCTTCCCTGGTTGCCAATCTAAAAAAGAATCTTCCCCAGCACCCCCAAGCCAGAGCACATCATCCTGTTTTATTATCTGCACAGCACTTACTACTCTCTGAAATTATTTTATTCATGAAGTCATTTGTTTGCCCTGCTACCTCCCCACACCCTAACTGAATGCCAACTCCCTGAGAACAGGGATCCTGACTGCCTTGTTCACCATAACATCCCCAGCACTAAGGAGGCATTCAATGAATACTCGATGGTTTGCTGAATAAACAGATCAGGGCCCTCCCCTAAATCCAACTCCACCTCTCTATGGCAACTCCCACATTTCTATTTACAGACCCATCCTTGCTACTAAGATCTAGTTCCGCTTTTCTAACTGCCCCTCACCCTCCCCACCAACATTTCTACTTGAACAGCCTCCTGTCACCTAAAATTCAACACGTCCATCTCTTACTTCACTGTCTTACCCCAACCCTCCCGCTAGATTAACCTTTAGCAAACATAGCTCTCTATTTACGTGGCACAATTCTAAATATATCCCTTCAAAAACATCCAAGATAAAAATCAATCACTTTAAGGTTGGCATTCAAAAGCATTACCCAATCTGGCCCTATGAGAAAATCAATGGATACCTTAAAGACAAACAAAACAAACAATAAAAAATTAAAAGAAAAAAAAAGACAAGCAAAACACTCTATTATTGTATTTGAGTACTTTGAAAATACTGCAAAGAAAAACTGATAAAGCACCTGTGTGACCCAAATATGGCTGAAGTTTGCTGCAAAATGGTAAATCTTCTGGGAATCCCTACTTCAGCAAAGATGCTCTTCAGGGTAAGAAGCTGCTACGTTAGGAAAGAGAGGAAGAGCTGGGAGGAGTGAGAAGCAGCCCAGAGTTTGTCATAACAAGGGGCGTCCTTCCTGGCAAGCAATAAATAAAACCTGGCAATAAAACCTGGCAACTTGGACTTTCTGGTCCAAGTCAACATCATCTCAAGACAAATGACTGGACCAGCCTCCCAACCTGTCTTCCCACTTCCATAGGCACGTGGTTTACTCTCTGCATAGCCAGTGATCATTTAAAAATGTAAATAAAGCCAGGCACAGTGGCTCACACCTGTAATCCCAGAACTTTGGGAGGCCAAGAAGGGAAGATCACTTGAGCCCAGGAGTTCAAGACCAGCCTGGGCAACATAGCTTGAGACCAGCGTGTCTCTACACACACACACACACAGAAAATTATCCAAGTTTAGTGGCACACGCCTGTAGTCCCTGCTACAAAGGAGGCTGAGGCAGGAGGATCACTTGAGCCCAGGAAGTCAAGGCTGCAGTGTGCCATGACTGTACCACTGCACTCCAGCCTGGGCAACAGAGGGAGATCCTATCCCACCCCACCCCACCAAAAAAAAAAAAAAAAAAAGCAAAACCGAGTCTTCCCCCATTTAAAGCGCTGCAGTGGCTTTCCAACACACTTAGGATAAAATCCGAATTACTGACAGGGCCTCACAAGGGCCAACGTCTGCTGACCTCCTCAGCGTCATTTGCCTCAACTCAACCCTCTCTTACTACCTTTTTAGCCACGCTGGCCTTCTGTTAGACCTCCAAAATACCATGCTTCCTCCTAATGCTGGGCCTTGGTACCTGCTATTCCCTCTTCTTGGACTACCCATCCATTGCAGTTTGCTTGGAACTGTGCAGGTTTTAGCACCAAAAATTCCATGTCCTCAGCAATCCCTCAGTCTCAAGCAAACTGGGATAGTTGGTCACCCTGTCTGTCAGGATGGCTGGCTTCTTATTCAAGTCTCAGCTCAAGGGTCTTTCCTTAGAAAGGCCTTATGTGCCACGCAAGCCAAAGGAACTCCCCACCTCCACACCCTGTGCATTCCCTATCACTTTATCCTGTTTTATTTTCTCCCCAGCATTTATCACTAACTGAAATTATTTTGTTCTTGTTGTTTACTTCCGTATTCTCCAACTTCCCATACTCTAATATAAATCTTCACGAAACAAAAGCTCATTTCCTCTGCTACCCAGGTAAGGCAATATAGTAGGCCCTCAATTAATACATAATGAAGGAAGGGTAGCTTAGTCATCTGGATCATAACTGGAAGAAATAATAAACCCTTAGGGAGAAGAGGGGAAAGACACCTAGTGTGTCCCTTACTACACGACAATATCTTCAGGAAGTAACATAAAGAAGGAAAAACAGCAATAAAATTGTCACTGAATCTAACCACTTCAAAAACTGCAGTTTATACAGAGCGCATGGGGGCAGAAGACCTCTCAGAACAAAACAGAAGTGAGGATATTTTTTTCAAATCTCAGAACAAAACAGAAGTGAGGATATTTTTTTCAAAAGAGGCTTGAAAAGGTAAAAAAAAAAATTATGGCCGGGTGCGGTGGCTCAAGCCTGTAATCCCAGCACTTTGGGAGGCCGAGGCGGGTGGATCACGAGGTCAAGAGATCAAGACCATCCTGGTCAACAAGGTGAAACCCCGTCTCTACTAAAAGTACCAAAAATTAGCTGGGCATGGTGGCGCGTGCCTGTAATCCCAGCTACTCAGGAGGCTGAGGCAGGAGAATTGCCTGAACCCAGGAGGCGGAGGTTGCAGTGAGCCGAGATCGCGCCATTGCACTCCAGCCTGGGTAACAAGAGCGAAACTCCGTCTCAAAAAAAAAAAAAAAAAAATTATACGCCAGGTGCTGTGGCTCATGCCTGTAATCCCAGTAGGTAGAAAGGCAGAGGCAGGAGAACAGCTTGAGCCCAGGAGTTAGAAACAAGTTAGGGACCACAGTGAGACCCCATTCTCTAAAAAAGACAAAAGGAGTTATAGAAGATTCTCAAGCAGGAATGTGTCCAGTGTAGAAGTAGCCAAATCAGGCAGAAAGATTTCAAACCTCAGCTATTCTGTAGTCTTAAAGGCCGGAATGCTATGTCTACAGTTTCAGAAGGCCTGTTGCTTCATGTGGGTGGACTGCCACACTGGTGGCCCCTAATAAATGATGCGTCCTTGTATTCATGCCCTTGTTTAGTCCTTGTCCCATACTGCGTCTGGACTAGTCATATGACTTTCTTTCCCCACATTAGAAAGCAAGTTGCTGGCCAGGCGTGGTGGCTCACACCTGTAATTCCAGCACTTTAGGAGGCCAAGGCGGGTAGATCACCTGAGGTCAGGAGTTTGAGACCAGTCTGACCAACATGGTGAAAACCCATCTACTAAAAATACAGAAATTAGCTGGGTGTGGTGGCAGCACCTATAATCCCAGCTACTCGGGAGGCTGAGGCAGGAGAATCGCTTGAACCCAGGAGGTAGAGGTTGCAGTGAGCCAAGATCGTGCCATTGCGCTCCACCCTGGGCAACAGAGAGAGACTCCGCCTGAAAAAAAAAAAAAAATAGAAAAATTAGCCGGGTGTGGTGGCTTGCACCTGTAATTCCAGCTACTCGGAGGCTGAGGCTGGAGGATTGATTGAACCTGGGAGGTTCAGTGACTGCGATTTCGCCACTGTACTCCAGCCTGGGCAACAGAGCAAGATTCCATCTCAAAAAAAATTCTTGCTTTAAGGTAGAATTTTACTTCAATAATAGAGCAAGGTACAGAAGAAAAATATATAATAAATCACCATTTGTATACAACACAGAAAAGGAAAAACAAAATACTCACATGCATTTATTTGTATGTGCTCAGTCTGTGGAAGGATACAGCAAGAAAATGTTAACCTCACTTGCCTCTGAGGAGGGAAACTGGGCTAAGAAGCAGGGTAGGTGAGAGACTTTTGTGCCTTCTGAGTTGTATACTATGTGAAAATATCATGTTAAAAATAGTTTTAATTAAAACAACATAGCTACTACTAAATTTGAAGAGAAAATTATCAGTACTTACTTTTCTTTTTTTTTTTTTTTTCAGGGGGGAGGCAGGGTCTCACTCTGTCACCCAGGTTGGAGTGCAGTGGCACAATCATAGCTCACTACAACCTTGACTTCCTGGGCTCAAGCAATCCCCCTGCCTCAGACCCCCAAGTAGCTGGGACTATAGGCATGCACCACCACACCTGGCTACTTTTTTTATTTTTTGGAGAGATGAGATCTCACTTTATTGCCCAGGGTGGTCTCCTTTATTCTTTTCTTAGAGGCCATGCTAATCTTTTCTGTATCATTCCAATTTTGATGTCTGTGCTGCTAAAGTGAGCACTAATCAGTACTCCTAAGTATCGGAGTGAAATCATAATTTCTAGCAAATCTAATTCCTTCCAATAATTATTATTAGCCACATCTATAAGACAAGTATCTATACTATTTAGAAACCAAAATTAATCATAACTCAGTACAGAATTTCAGGGCTAGGACTCTATGAGTCATTTCATCTAAAGCATTATTTCATAAAGTGTTTTGCCTGGTTTGGCTCAGGCAAATCACAGAGGTCTATGGCAAAGCCCTATCATTTGTGAATTTATAAACAGGTGGCCTTTTTAAAAAATCTATTCTATAACTTAAATTTTAAAAAATAAAATTAAAATATTTCAATGTCTCCACAGTCCATTCCATCATCCCCCTCCAATTCCTCTCCTGCTTTCATATCAAACCCCTTGAGAGAATTATCTATTCTTGTTGTTGTTGTTGTTGTTGTTTTGAGTCGGAGTCTCACTCTGTCGTCCAGGCTGGAGTGCAATGGTGTGATCTTGGCTCACTGCAACCTCCGCTTCCCAGGTTCAAGAAATTCTCCTGCCTCAACCTCCCAAGTAGCTGGGACTACATACAAGCACTTGCCACCATACCTGGCTAATTTTTGTATGTTTAGTAGAGACGGGGTTTCGCCATGTTTAATAGGCTGGTCTCGAACTCCTTAGTTATCCACCCACCTTGGCCTCCCTAAATGCTGGGATTACAGGTGTGAGCCATCACAACCGGCTGAGAATGATGTATTCTTCTCCATCTTATCCTCCCTACCTTACCCTCAGCCAACTCCATCTGGCTGCCACTCCTATTATTCCCCAAAACAGCTTGTTAGGGCTGCAATGACCTCCACATTATACATTCAAAGACCTCTTTCAGTCTGACCTTGACTTCTCCAGCAGAATTCAATGCTGTTAAACAAGTTCTCCTTTTTATAAAAATTTCCTTTTTTAAAAGTTAATTTTTCTTAAAAGCCCATTGTTAAACTTTAAAAACATATGAAAAGATCAATGGTAGAAAGTAAGTCCTGCCCCAACCAGTTCCCTTCCCCAGGGGAACCAATGCTTCCAGTTTTTTGTGATGTTTCTTTCATTCATTCATTCATTTAGCAAATATATTTAATAAGCAACTACTGTGTGCTGGTACTGCGTTAGCACCGGCAGGGCATGGTGGCTCATGTCTATTATCACAGCACTTTGGGAAGCCAAGACAGGCAGACTACTTGAGCCCGGGAGTTTGAGGCTAGTCTGGGCAACATAGTGAAATCTCATCTCAAAAAAAAAAAAAAAAAAGAAAGAAAGAAAGAAAGAAAAGAAAAGAAAGGGAGAGAAACAAAAATCCCTGGCCTGCTGGAGCTGACATTCTAAGCATGGGAAACAGTCAATAAATGGGGAGTAAGAAGAAAACTAAAGCAGGGCAGAGGATAGGGAGGAACAGGATTTTATTTCATACAAAATATTTCATATAGAATGGTCTTTCGTTTTATATAAAATACCTCATATAGAAAAGTCTTTTTGGTAAGGTGATTTTTTTTTTTGAGATGGAGTCTTGCTCTGTCGCCCAGGCTGCAGTGCAGTGGCGCAATCTCGGCTCACTGCAACCTCTGGCTCCTGAGTTCAAGTGATTCCCCTCCCTCAGCCTGCAGAGTAGCTGGGTCTACAGGCATGCACCATCACTCCTGGCTAATTTTTGTACTTTAGTAGAGACGGGTTTTCACCACATTGGCCAGGATGGTCTTGACCTCCTGCCCTCATGATCCGCCTGCCTCGGCCTCCCAAAATACTGGGATTACAAGTGTAAGCCACCGTGCCTGGCCAGTAAGATGATTTTTTTTTTTTTTTTAAGAGACAGGGTCTTGGTCTGTCATCCAGGCTGGCATGTAGTGGTGCAATCCTAGCTCACTACAGCCTTGGACTTCTGGGCTGAAGTGATCCTTCTACCTCAGCAATTAGTTAATTTTAATTTTGTTTAGTAGAGACATGGCCTCACTTTGTTGCCCAGGCTGGTCTTGAACTCCTGGCTTCAAGTGATCCTCCTGCTTTGGCCTCCCAAAGTGCTGGGATTATAGGCATGAGCCACAGTATCTTGCTCTTTTTTTCTTTTTTTTGAGACAGGGTCTGTCTCACTCCATTGCCCAGGCTGCAGTGCAGTGGTATGATCATAATTCACTGCAGCCTTAAACTCTTGGGTTCAAGTAATCCTCCCACATTAACCCTCTAAATAGTTGGGACTACGGACGTGCACCATTATGCCTGGCTAATTAAAAAAAAAAAATTGTAGCAATGTAGTTTCACTCTGTTGCCCAGGCTGGTCTCAAATTCTTGGCCTCAAGCTATCCACCCACCTTGACCTCCCAAAGTGCTGGGATTACAGGTGTGAGCCACCATGCCTGGCCTGATAAGGTGACATTTGAGCTATTTAAAAAGTGGGAGAAGCAGCCATGTGGTTATCTACAATCCAATATTTCAGCACAAGGGACTGAGGGAGAACATACTTGGTGTGTGTCAGTAACATGGAGGAAGCCAGCTATAGGTAAGTGACATGAACAAGAAGGTGTGGTAGATGCAGAGGGTGTAGGTGCAGCAGGTGGTAGGTGCAGAGGCTGTAGGTGCAGTGGATGTAGGTACAGAGAGTGTAGGTGCAGTGGATGTAGGTGCAGAGGGTGGAGGTGCAGCAAGTGGTTAAGTGCAGAGTGTATAGGTGCAGCGGATGTAGGTACAGAGAATATAGGTGCAGTGGATGAAGGCACACAGGGTGTAGGTGCAGAGGGTGTAGGTAAGGAGGGTATTGGTGCAGCAGGTGGTAAGTGCAGCATGTGTAAGTGCAGTGGATATAGGTGGGTGTAGGTGCAGAGGGTGTAAGTACAGACGGTACAGGTGTAGCAGGTGGTAAGCGCAGAATGTGTAAGTGCAGTGGATGTAGGTGCAGAGGGTATAGGTGCAGAGGGTGTAGGTACAGAGGGTGTAGGCGCAGCAGGTGGTAAGTGCAGAATGCGTAGGTACAGAGGGTATAGGTACAGAGGGTGTAGGCGCAGCAGGTGGTAAGTGCAGAATGTGTAGGTGCAGAGGGTATAGGTACAGAGGGTATAGGTACAGAGGGTGTAGGCGTAGCAGGTGGGAAGTGCAGAATGTGTAGGTGCAGAGGGTATAGGTACAGAGGGTATAGGTACAGAGGGTGTACGTGCAGCAGGTGGGAAGTGCAGAATGTGTAGGTACAGAGGGTATAGGTACAGAGGGTATGGGTATAGAGGGTGTAGGTGCAGCAGGTGGTAAGTGCAGAATGTGTAGGTGCAGAGGGTATAGGTACAGAGGGTGTAGGTGCAGCAGGTGGTAAGTGCAGAATGTGTAGGTGCAGAGGGTATAGGTACAGAGTGTGTAGGTACAGAGGGTGTAGGCGCAGCAGGTGGTAAGTGCAGAATGTGTAGGTACAGAGGGTATAGGTACAGAGTGTGTAGGTACAGAGGGTGTAGGTGCAGCAGGTGGTAAGTGCAGAATGTGTAGGTGCAGTGGATGTAGGTACACAGGGTGTAGGTACAGAGGGTACAGGTGCAGCAGGCGGTAAGTGCAGAGCGTGTAGGTGCAGTGGATGTAGGTGCAGAGGGTGTAGGTGTAGCAAGTGGTAAGTGCAGAGTGTGTAGGTGCAGTGGTATAGGTGCAACACATGGTATGTGCAGTGAATGGCAGGACAGAGGGCGTAGGTGCAGTGGGGGTCCAATCATTCAGCACCTCTACAGAAGTAATGGGACATGGGATACATTTTGAAGATAGAGCAGATGGTATTTGCTGACTAGATACAGAATATGGCAAGGGTAGGGGGAGAAGGCCGAGTCTAAAGTGACAACAAAGATCTCTGGCCAGCACTGGAAAGACATAGATGCCATTACCTAAAATGGGAAAGATTTTAGAAGGAGCAGATCTGAGATAACCTCAGGAGTTTAGTTGGGGGCATATTTAGCTTGAGGTGACCATTGGATTTCCACCTGGAAAAGTAAAATATTCTGTGCACATACAAGCAAACAGCCACATCAATATGCACCTAGAGTTTTGGTAACAGGTTTTGGCCGAGAAGAAAATTTGAGCATCATCAATATATACAGGTGTCTGAGGCCACAAAACAAGAAGAGATCAACTAAGAAGTTAAGACAGCAGACAGAAGCAGACAGAGCAGAGAGAAGAGGTCCTAGAGGTAAGACTCAGAAGGAACAATCAGCAAGTAGAAGTATCATGGGGTGTCCACGAGCCAAGTGAAAACAGTTTCAAGAATGGGGAAGTGATCAACCATGTCAAGTAATTGTTGACCACTGAATTCAGCATTGTGGGAGCCACAGGAGAACTTGGGAAGAACTGTTAGGCTGCATGATGAGGATACATCAAGAGTGATGGGTTCAAGAGAAAATGAAAGGAGAGGAGGCAGAGACAATGAGAGTAAATGCTTTCAAGAGTTTTGCTATAAAGAGGAGTCAAAAAATAGAGTGCCTTGACGTGGGTACGAATCAGGAGAACTGGCCTTATTTTCTCAAGATGGGATACACTCTAACGTATCGGTATACTGTGGTGGATAACCAACTGAGAGAGGAAAAGTTGTTAACACAGAAAAAAGACAATTGCAGAAAAATTCTGTCCCCTAACCCCTTTTATTACAAAGCAGGTAGTGAATACCCATAGTGTTCTGAGCTTAGCTTTCTGTACTAAATAATATCTCATGGAACTTAACCTACTTCATTCTAGGTAGATCTGCCTCATACTTTTAAAATTTTTTTAAAAATTATTATTATTTTTTTTTTGTAGAGACAGGGTCTCGCTTTGTTGAATGTTGCCCAGGCTGGTCTCGAAATCCTGGACTCAAGTGATCCTCCCGCCTCAAGCCTCCCAAAGTGCTGGCATTGGCCAGATGCGGTGGCTCATGCCTGTAATCACAGCACTTTGGCAGCCCAAGGTGGATGGATCACCTGAGGTCAGGAGTTTAAGACCAGCCTGGCCAACATGGTGAAATTCTGTCTCTACTAAAAATATAAAAATGAGCCGGTGTGGTGGTGGGCACCTGTAGCGCTAGCTACTTGGGAGGCTGAGGCAGGAGAAATGCTTGAAGCTGGGAGGCAGAGATTGCAGTGAGCCAAGATAGTGCCACTACACTCCAGCCTGGGTGACAGAGCAAGACTTCATCTCAAAAAAAAAAAAAAAAGTACTGGGATTACAGGCATGAGCTACCATGTCCGGCTGCTGTATGCTTTTAATGGCCACACAGTATTCCATTCTGTTAAAGTACCATAGGCAGTAAGTCAGATATCTGTTTAGCTTCCCAAGTTAGCATTTTAGGAAAGTTGCTAAATTAGTGGCTGGGTGACACTTTAAAAGTTTTTTAATGATGAAAAATTTCAAACATATGCAAAAAACAGAGAATAGTATAATGAACCTCCATATACCCATGATTCAGATTCAACTATTGCCACATCTGTTTAACCTATCCTCCTATTTTTTTTTTTTGCTCAATTATTTTAAGGTGTCTCCTAGACATCACGCAATTCCATTTCTGAATATTCTGAATACTTCACGAGGCATCTCTAAATATATGGACATTTTCTCATATATTTCATCATCATATTTAAAAATTAGATTAAGGTCAGGTGTGGGGACTCATATCTGTAATCCCAACACTTTGGGAGACTGAGGCAGGAGGATCCAATGAGCCCAGGTGTTCAAGACCAGCCTGGACAACATGGAGAAACCTCCCACCACGGCTCTACAAAAAATACAAAAATTAGCCAGGCATGGTGGTACACGCCTGTAGTCCCAGCTACTTGGGAGGCTGAGGTGGGAAGATCACTTGAGCCAAGGAGTCTCAGGCTGCAGTGAGCTGAGATCTAGCCACTGTACTCCAGGCTGGGTGACAGAGAGAATCTGTCTCAAAAAAAAAAACAAACAAGTAAACTAAGACTAACCCCCTTGGTTTCATCTAATATTCCTAATACTTTCTCTTCTTTCTTTGAGACAGACTCTCGCTCTGTTGCCCAGGCTGGAATGCAATGGCGTGATCTCAGCTCATTGCAACCTGTGTCTCCGGAATTCAAGCAATTCTCCTGCCTCAGCCTCCCGAGTAGCTGGGATTACAGGTACCCGCCACCACCCTCTGCTAATTTTTGCATTTTCAGTAGAGACGGGAATTCACCATGTTAGACAGGATGGCCTCGATCTCTTGACCTCATGATCTACCCCCGCTGGCCTCAGAAAGTGCTGGAATTACAGGCATGAGACAGTGCACCCAGCCCCTAATACTTTCATATTTAAATTAGCTCCAAAAATATTTTTTTACAATTGGTTTGGTTTATTCAGACTCTGAAAATTATTCAAAAGTTGTTCTTTTAATCTAGAGCAGGTTCCTTCCTCCCCAGTTTTTTATTTCATGCCACAGGCAAGGACTGTTTTAATTGTTCTATTTCCTCCAAGGCAGGTATCAGCTTTGATTGTATAACTGTATGTCTAAATATATCTTTATGTTGTCTTCACAGTTGATTGATACTTTGGTTGAATACATTCTTCTGGGTTGAAAAACAATTTCTGGCAGGAGGCAGGGGACGCTGAACTAGAAAAGGAAGATCCAAGGCCAGGCAAAGTGGCTCACACCTATAATCCCCACACTTTGGGGGGCCAAGGTTGGTGGATCACCTCAGGTCAGGAGTTCTAGGCCAGCCTGGCCAACATGATGAAACCCCTGTCTCTATTAAAAATACAAAAATTAGCTGGGCATGGTGGCCTGTAGTCCCAGATACTTGGGAGGCTGAAGCAGGAAAATTGCTTGAGCCCGGGAGACAGAGGTTGCAGTGTGCCAAGACCACGCCATTGCATTCCAGCCTTCGTGACAGAGCAAGATTCCATCTCAAAAAAAAAAGAAAGAAAAGAAAAGACGAAAGAAATAAAAACAATTTCCCTCAGAATTTTGAAAGTACTGCTCCATTTTTACCTTCAGGAATGCTATTGGATAGCCTGGTGCTTTTCTAATTGCTCGACATTTGTATATAATTTTTTGACATTTCTGGAAGCTTTAGAATCCTCTTTTATCCTTGGTAATCTGAAATTTCATGATGGTGTGGGCAATTTGCATTCACTGTGTCAGATAGCTTTTAATCCAGATACCAACATCCATCAGTCTGAAATCTTTCTTGTATTATTTCTTTCTTTTTTTTTTTTCCTGAAACAGGTTCTCGGTCTGTCACTCAGGCTGGAATGCAGTGATGAGATCACAGCTCACTGCAGGCTTGACCTCCAGGGCTCAAGTGATCCTCCTGTCTCAGCCTCCCAAGTAGCTATGACTACAGGAATGTGCCACCATGCCTGCATAATCTAAAAAAAATGTTTGTAGAGATGGTAACCCACTATGTTGCTCAGGCTGGTCTTGTACTCCTTGGCCTCCCAAAGTACTAGCGTATAGGCATGAGCCACCACACCCAGTCTGTATTATTTCTTGATCATGTCATCCTCTTCATTTTCTGTTCTCTTTTTGGAACTCCTATTAGCAAGACTTTAGATGGACGGCTCCACTACACCATTTATCTTTTCTCTATTTATTTAACGGTAAATAAACAGTATTTACTGTTCTTTATCTATTTGTACTTTGTGATATGTTTCTTAACTCTTTTACTAATTTTAATTTTCTCATTCCCTGATAATTCCTTTTTGAAGCATCCTGTCCTGTTTTATAAAATGAATGCAGTGTCTTCTCATATTTCACAAAGCAGTTAGTGCTTATGTGAAGTTTTAATCTATTCCTTCAGTTTGCTGTTTGTTAACTTTTTCTAATTTTTAATCTTCATATTAGAAGCCTTCTTCGCTTTTCTAGTGATACTTGGTAGTCTGCTCTTTTTGTTTAATTTTAAAACTTTGTATTAGGGGAAAATTTCAACAAACACAAAAGGAAAGAATAGAGTAATGAGCTTCCTATGTGCTGAACCCCTGGCTTTAATCAGTATCACTATTTTTTTCACCTGTTTGCCTCCCCTCTACATACATACCTCTCCAAGGTTTGAAGTTTTGTTTTTTTGGGTTTTTATTTTGTCTGCTCTTTTTAAACAGTTCAATACTAATCAGGAATTCTGTGGACAGGGTTGAGGCTTGCTTGCTGGAAGACATCACTTGTGAGTGATTCACCAGGGAGGCAAGTCTTTTCCCTTAGATAAGCCCAACATCAGTATGAGAAGTCTTTTTTCGAGGGTTTCAGTTTCTTCAGAAAATAACTAAGTCTTGGGCCTGGACAGCCAGCATCTGAATGCAAATGTTGTGAGCAGGAAGGGGGCCTGCAGGCCCTTACGTAAACTCTCAGTCTACCACCTTGTCTCACAATGGCTCTGCACCACATCTCATGTCCCAATTGCTAAGATGCTCTAGGGCTGGTGGGGGTGAGTCATCTGTCTTCCTCTGGGTATTCCCCTACATGTATACTTGGCTTTCTCCACATGGAAGTATGGGAAAGAACACCATACTCTCCATCTGATCTCCTAAAGTAGACAAGAGATACTGCCTAGAGTTCATGAACAAGAAATAAAGTTTTGGCCGGGCGCGGTGGCTCAAGCCTGTAATCCCAGCACTTTGGGAGGCCGAGGCGGGTGGATCACGAGGTCAAGAGATCGAGACCATCCTGGTCAACATGGTGAAACCCCGTCTCTACTAAAATTACAAAAAAATTAGCTGGGCATGGTGGTGTGTGCCTGTAATCCCAGCGACTCAGGAGGCTGAGACAGGAGAATTGCCTGAACCCAGGAGGCGGAGGTTGCGGTGAGCCGAGATCGCGCCATTGCACTCCAGCCTGGGTAACATGAGTGAAACTCCGTCTCAAAAAAAAAAAAAAAAAAAAAGAAATAAAGTTTTAACTATAAATTACAAAGACAACTAAAAGAAAAACTAAAACAAAAGAAATCAATAGGCTAGGCAGAATCAGAAATGAAGGAGGGAGGCCAGGTGCAGTGGCTCAGGCCTGTTATCCCAGCACTTTGGGAGGCTGAGTCACCCTGATCGCTTGAGCTCAGGAGTTCGAAACCAGCCCAGGCAAGATGGTAAAACTCTGTCTCTACAAAAAAACACAAAAACTAGCTGAATGTGGTCATGCACACTTGAGTTCCAGCTACTTAGGTGGCTGAGGTGGGAGGATCACCTGAGCCCAGGAGGTTGAAGTCACAGTGAGCCATGACTGTGTCAATGCATTCCAGCTTGTGTAACAAAGTGAGACCCTCTCTTTCTCTCTCTAAAAAAAAAAAAAAAATAGGAGGAAAGAAAAGAAAGAAGGAAAATTAATTGAGACAAACCCTCATCTATCACAGCAAAAACGAAAGAAAAATCAACTTGGTTTATGTCTGGCAATCATAAATCAAAAAACAGCAATATAAGCATTTTACTTAGGGATATGAAGGTTATCACCAGAAGGATGTGACTGCCTGAAAAGCATGCTGGGAATGGAGGAGTGGGGCAAGGGTCTCCTGTTTTTCATTATGAGCCTATATATAAGAAGTGTGTGAGTTTCTTTGATATAATTTTTTCTTCTAATTTAACAAAAGTATATCAGAGAAGCAGGGAATTCTTCAATGTTCCCATTATTCTTAGGCTAAAGACCTAATTTTTTTTTTGAGACAGGGTCTGTCTCTGTCACTCAGGCTGGAGTGCACTGGCACAATCAGGCCTCACTACTACCCTGATCAACCTTCTGGTCGACCTCCTAGGCTCAAGTGTTCCTACTGCCTCAGCCTCCTTAATAGCTAGGACTACAGGCACATGCCACAACACCCAGCTAATTTTTGTTTTTTTTGCAGAGACGTGGTCTCACTATGTTGCCCAGGTTGGTCTCTAACAGAGCAGGAGCACCATCATCTCAGAAAAACACTGCCATTTCAAGTTCCAGCTTCCTTTTTAAACTCCTAGGCTCAACAGATCCTCCCACTTCAGCCTTCCAAGCACTGGGATTACAGGTGTGAGCCACTGTGCTCAGCCAAGACCTAAATGAAAATTCCTTACATAGCTGGTAAATCTCTTTAAAAACCAATTAAAAAAAAAGCTTTTCTGACAATTATGAACACGTGTTCAATCTCTAGCAGACCAATTCAAAGATTCACTCTGGCAGGGACATTTTATAAAATAATAGCTAGAGGACACTGTGAGACTCGATAGAAAAAGAACATGCACAGTTAAAGGTTACGAGACTCCTAACTGATGGTCTGCTGCTGGGTTGGATAGCTGATTTCCCAGAACGTGTTTTAATCCTGTTAAAATTTATTAGAAAATTGCTTCGGTGTTTTTTTTTTTTTAAACAGGAATGTTAATTTCTTCCCAGAAGGAGACTGTAAATGAACTCATGAAAAAAGGTTTTGTCATAGACCTGGCTTGGAGCAATCTGTTCTTTTATAAGTCTCTACAAATACTACCTAGACCATCTCTGTCCAATAGAACATTATTCATGATGGAAATGTTCTATGTATCTCTGTCCAATAGAACATTATTCATGATGGAAATGTTCTATGTCTTTGCTGTTCAACAAAGAAGCCACCAGCCACATGGCTACTGAGCACCTGAACTATGGCTAATAGAGCTAAGTCATTACAGTTTTAATTTTATTAAATTTCAAGTGAAATTTAAATAGCAACGTATGGCTAGCGGCCACTATGCAGGACAGTGCGGTCTAGAGCACCGTGGCTCCCAGCTGCTTCTTACCCCAAGCCCTCCTCCCTCTGCATTTCAGCCACTCTGGCCCACTTTTTCTCCCTAAAACATGCTGGCTCCTGCCACAGACACTTTGCATGTGTGGTCTCCTCTTCCTGGAATGTTCTTCCCTCACCCACTCCCCAACTTCTTCATCTGGTACACTACTACTTTTTCTTCACTACCTAGGATTATCTTGTGTACTTATTTGCTTACTTGCTTGTGGTTAATCTTTATGTCTCTTCACCACCATCACCCCAACCCACCCAACTCTGGGGCCTGAATACACGTCCCATTTGGGCAAGAACCCTGCCCACCCTGCCCATCTCTGTACTCCCACCACCTAGATAGAACACGCTTGGCTCTCAGTAAGCATTTGGCTATCTAAAAGGTAAATGACTTGTCACAATTTTGTCATCTCTCTCAGAGACTCTCAATTACTATCTGTAGTCCCATTCTTGCTACTGTAATTTTGTCCCACATTTCCAACAGACTGTGCACACTTCTACTTAAATATCCTACTGTCTACACATTAAATAATGTTATCTCCTGTCACCAGATTAACCTTCAGAAAGCTTGGCTCTGTTTATGTCATACAACTCCAAACAAAGAAACCTTCAAAGACAGCTAAGAGAAAAATCAATTTTAAGGAAACACTGAACACACTATACATGCTGCAAGGTTCTTAGGCCCTTTGTACACCAATATAAAAATAAAGCAAACAGAAATGTTTCTCAAAGACACAAGCGAGAAAGTTAAAACTTACCACAAGTTCAAAAATGTCCATGAAGACAGAATGTCCTTTCGGTGTTTTCTCATTCAGGCTGGCAGGAGACCAGATCCAATAGAAGTAAGTGCCATCTGAAGACAGGTGCACTGTGCTCATGGTGCTGCCAATGGGGAGGTGATTGGCTGGCATTGGCACCACCTGGCACACCTGGGCATGAAAGGGGGGAAATCTCTATTAGAGCCACATATAAATTCTGATTAATCCTATCAGCTCATCATTAATGCTATTACGTCCAAGATGAGAATTCACTAGGCTTCCTGGTCAAAATAAAATGGATATTTATCTCTAAGAAAAATATATGCAAATTATATGGCAAAAATATAAAAGTTAATACAATGGGCAATAGAATAAATATGAATAGCCATGCAACAGATGAAAAGGTTCTTGGGATTGATTCAAATTACTTTTTAATAAGAAAAAGTATTTACCAAACACTTTGAATCTATTACACATATGTGTTGTATCTAACACTTACTAAAAACAAAGTTTTAGAGAAGCAGCACTTTCTGAAATTTCTTTAGGGAATGAATTTAAAATAATTTTATTTAAAGGACAAGAACTGTGTTTTATTTACCTTTGTATCTCCAGTACCTAATGCAAAGCCTAACCCCAAGTTATTTAATGAATATGGAAGGAAGGAAAAAAGAAACAGCAAAAGAAAGCCAAGAGGGAAAGCTGAGAAGAGGGAGAAGGAGAAACAAAGTAAAAATATAAAGGCTCATGACAGGGCCTAACTTAGAACATGAAGGTTATTAAAATTCACCGAGTCCCTCAGGAGGAAAAGACAACAATTCTGTATATTAGACATGAAGGCACGTGTTTCTAATACTAAACATCCTTCTGTTTGAGCATAATGAGTAAGCTTTGCATCATTTCACATTAAATGTGTAGCTACATACTAATTTTTACTCCCAAAGAAAAGCGCTTAAAATGAGGGAACATTAGAACCACAAAAATCTGCTGGCTAGGTTTAAAAAAAAAAAAAAATTCAGAAATAGAAGAGTTGAGAAGCTCAAAATAAAAATAATTAAAGAGGGTCGGATCCCTTCAGACAACAACAGTAAGAACAATGCTCAATTCCCTATTACTTTGGAGGGGGCACTAGTTTTCCCAAGGCTATCTCTGACCCCTCAAGTGATTTCACATGAACTTTTTTCCAGACCTGTTTTGTCTAGCTCAAAAGTAAAAACTCATTTAGTTGATGTAACCATACTTTGAACCTACAGTGCCAGGAAGACTAGAAAGTTGACAGCTACTAAATGGCCTGTGCTATCCCCAAAATGTTCCCAATGCACATATCTAGTTTGTGACCTACAGCCCTGCTTTCTTGGACAGTGTCAAAGTTTCTGCAACAACACTGAGGAACTTGGCATTACTTCAAATGTAAACCATGTTCCGAGATTTAACATCTGTTTAACTTCCAGTCTTATAACTTCTGTTTCAAATGAATATGTGACATCCTCATCTGTCTGCACTTGTGACAAGAAATTAGGTCAATCGGGCATCTATTTGTTAATTTGTTCATTTTATTCATCCAATAATTATTAAGCACCTACTATGTGCTCTGGAGATGACAGTGGTGAACGAGACTCAGTCCCTGTTCTCTAGGACAGGCAGCTGAGTGACAGACAGGAAGAAATGTAGCATTCCACTTAATTTCTAAATGTGACTACTCTCGGGGCACTCACTCCACAGATGCCAACTCTAATCATTTAATCCAACTTTGGATGAAACACAGAAAGTTACAGTGTTAATAGTTCAAATTTCAGAGCAGAGAACCAAAGGTTCAAGTTCTGGTGCTGCTACTATTGGCTGTGTGGCCTTGGGCAAGTTACTTAACCTCTCTGAGCTGCATTCTTTCACTCAACAATAAACACTTACTGAATGCTTATTAGGTGCTTAGCCTCAGTTGCCTTATCTGTAAGACAGACCTATAGTTATGCCTCACAGGTAGAAAGAGGAAATGTATGCAAATTGCCTAGGCCAGGGCCTAGAACATAGGAGATAGTGAGGAATGGTAGTTACCATCATTGTTGTTATTATCAGTCAAATGTCAAGCACTATGTTATATTCTAGGAATACACAGATGAGTAGGACAGCGTCCAGGCCAAAAGGTGTGCACGATCGGTAAAGTCAGGCAGAAAAGCAGGTAACTGCAGTGTAATATAGCAAGTGCCAAGGCAGAATGCTTATGAGAGTACTAAAGCCAAACTCTCAATCCCTAGCACACAATGATTTTACTCTACGCTCATTTCAAAGCTCCCTTTCCCACAGAGAGGCTGTTTAGAACAAACTGAATAAGGAAATGATGCCTTCACAAAATAGATCTGGTTCAAAAAAAAAAAAAAAAAAAAAAAAACCAGCTAGTATTTATACCATCTTTGACTGTCTAGAATTTTTTCTTAATCATAAAAAAAAGTTTGTTGTAGGCTGTAGAAACTTAAAGAGCACATTCACTCAGCTCACATGGGAAAAGTCTAAGACATTAAAGAAAAAACACAATGCCCAAACTATAACAATTAAAAGGATGTCACTCTGGGAGGAAAATATATTATTAATTCTGATGATGTCGGTAACTTCCCTTACTGCCTCTAATATATATATATATATGGCCTTAGTTTTCTGTTTACCTGAAGGGTGTTCTGGTCAATGACCTGGAAAAGGGAATGAGGTTTATTATCGAAAGAGACAGGCCGGTGGAGAAGACTGCCACTGCCAAAAGCCACCCATCCTGGTTCCAACTCCTCATTTCGGCAGTACACAAAACCTCTGTGGAAGAAAACGGAGCACAGGCTGAATCACCTGGCTATGTCGAAACAGACACAAACAACATTTTCAACCTAATTTTAAAAAATGATTAAGTATGTAAAACATCTGAAGGAAAGTGAATGTATTACATATACTTCAGCACTGACAATCTATAGCAAATATTGACTTCTTTCCACAATAAATTAGAGGAGAGAAGAAGTTGGGGAAAAGATCTAAGTGTATACAAGGCTCTTAAACTGCAGATTATTTTGGCAGCAGTTTATAGGTCTTATATCACAACTGAAAATCACTTGGTAATCCAACGTCAAACTCAAGTTCAGAGAGACTTAAGTAGAAAAATGTCCACTTATCAACATGGAGAAGTCGCTGACATTGTTGCAAAAATACTGATCACAGAGGACTTTCTGGCTGGAAACAATGATCTTGGGGCTACCAAACTCTTCAGAGCCAAAATAAAGCTAAAATGCACTAACAGAACAAGATGGAGAGAGGTGACAATAAGAGAAGGTTGCAATTATTTGAATTAGTTCAGACTTGTTACTTAGTTACTAGCCTATGGGGAGTTGGAATGTACCCCCAGTGTCTTCTTCACAGAGATTTATGTAAGGAGGAAAATGTTCCAGCCAAATCATTCAGCAAGTGCCATGCAACTGACCTGAGAGTACCATGTAATCCAGACCCCAATTTGCTTACTCCTCTTCCAACTGAGTTAGTAGTATACAGGTAAAGACCGTCTGCCGTGAGACAGCGTCCCAAGTCAGCATCTGAAATCGTTTTTTCACAGGTAAATTATATATATGTTTTTTCTATTGAAATTATAAATATGCTTTCTCTAATGAAAAAGCCATTAGGAGGCTGAGTGAAAGATAACCTCCCACTTCTAAAATAAGAGCTTCATTGTGACTTTCAGGGAAGATGGCTTGAACCCCCAAATCAAACATCCAAAATACATGTGGACCAGGAACCAAGATAAGATCAGATAGTTATCAGCAGGGGAATGTGGTTTAGCCTGCCAAATGTTTTTTTTCTTTTTTTTGAAAAGCTTGAAACAAAGTCAAGTTTAAACATTCCTAATTCTAATTTGAAATGACTAAGAGTATAGTACAACACTTTTATTAGTAATTGCACAGTAAGAGAGGCGTGAGCTCTTATGAGCTCAGTAAGTGACCCTGAACATCTTTGAACGTCAGTTTCTTCATCTGTAAGATGAAGATAATAATATGTACCTCAAGGGTTACACTGATGGCCAGATGAGATAACAGGGGTAAATACATCTATACTGCTCTTTGGTGCAAAGCCAGTATTCCATAAATGGCAAATGAAATTGTGTTAATATACATTAAACTAAAATCTGCTTCTGTAGATTTTCCATTCAGAGATCCTAATTTTAGTCTCTGGAGGGACACAGCACAGGAGTTTAATATCTTTTCTATTTTAAAATAGCAATATGTTTCCCCTTAGCTCTATCTTCCTCAATCTAAAATAAACAGTATCTCTCTATATGATAGTAATTTGTTTAGTAACTTATACTCCAAAGATTTTGCCTTAAAATGGAGCTTATGGATAAAACTTTCAGGGTTTATTTTCATAATCATTCCGCTCACTATGTTTAAGTGGAATCTTTCTACCTGAAGCATGCCATATTAGCTGGAGGAAATGCAGTATCACACCATCAAATTAGTACTAAAAATGCTGTTGACTTTAAAATTCAGTCTACTAATCTGAGACAACTGGGACCTGTACCTATTGGTTCCCTCAATAAAAAAATTTGTTGCCGGGTGCGGTGGCTCAAGCCTGTAATCCCAGCACTTTGGGAGGCCGAGGCGGGTGGATCACGAGGTCAAGAGCTCGAGACCATCCTGGTCAACATGGTGAAAGCCCGTCTCTACTAAAACTACAAAAAGTTAGCTGGGCATGGTGGCACGTGCCTGTAATCCCAGCTACTCAGGAGGCTGAGGCAGGAGAATTGCCTGAACCCAGGAGGCAGAGGTTGTGGTGAGCCGAGATCGTGCCATTGCACTCCAGCCTGGGTAACAAGAGCGAAACTCTGTCTCAAAAAAAAAAAAAAAAAAAAAAAAATTTGTTAAAGTGGGTAACCATTTTTAAAACATTAATTTCACACCTTAAACGTTTTAATTTAAAACTAACAGATTACATTTATTCACCAATCTTTAGATTAAGGGCCAAGGCCTTTTGAGTATGGCTCTGTCTAGGGGCAGAAGTGAAAAGGACAAACAGAATAAGATTAGCCAGGAGTGGATACTTGTTGAACCTGAGTGATGAGTACACAGGGCTTATTAATTACAGTATTCTCTCAAAGTCAGTCAAATGTGGAATGTTTTCAATATTAAAAGTTACATCGTGGCTGGGCACGGTGGCTCACTCCTGTAATCCCAGCACCTTGGGGGGCTGAGGCCGATGGATCATTTGAGGTCAGGAATTCAAGACCAGCCTGGCCAACATGGCGAAATCCCATCTCTACTAAAAATACAAAAATTAGTCAGGTGTGGTGGTGGGCACTTGTAATCCCAGCTACTAGGGAGGCTGAGGCAGGAAAATCACATAAACCTGGGAGGTGGAAGCTGCAGTGAGCAGAGTGCCATTGCACTCCAGCCTGGGCGACAAGAGTGAAACTCGATCTCAAAAAAAAAAAAAAGAAAAAAAAAGGCCGGGCATGGTGACTCACATCTATAATCCCAGTACTTTGGGAGGCTGAGGCAGGCAGATCACGAGGTCAAGAGATCGAGACCATCCTGGCTAACACGATGAAACCCTGTCTCTACTAAAAATACAAAAAATTAGCCAGCCGTGGTGGTATGCAGGCAGAATTGCTCAAACCTGGGAGGCTGAGGTTGCAGTGAGCCGAGATAGCGCCACTGCACTCCAGCTTGGGTGACAGAGCGAGACCCCATCTCAAAAACAAACAAACTATTACAAGAAAAACAGGCTGGGTGCAGTGGCTCGCACCTGTAATCCTGGCACTTTGGAAAGCAGAGGTGGTGGGAGGATGGCTTAAGCCTAGGATTTAAAGACCAGCTTGGGCAATAAAGCGAGATCCCTGTCACTACAAAAAAAAAAAAAAAAAAAAAAAAAAGAAAAGAAAAGAAAAAATTAAATTAAATAATTATCTGGGCATGGTAGTATGGTAGTGCATGCCTGTGGTCCTAGCTCCTCAGGAGCCTGCGAGGCTGCAGCTGTGATTGCACCACTGCACTCCAGCTTGGGCAATGGAACAAGACCCCGTCTCAAAAAAAAAGAGAAAAAAAAAGAAAAGTATCCTCTCCCTAGATGCAAAACCAAAGGTTCAGGAGAATGAAAGCAAACAGATCAGCTTACTACCATCCTCCTCAGTGAGAAACTACCCCAAGGGAAATACCAAATGGAGTAAAAAGAGAGAATCAAGAAAGAAGTTTTAGTTGTGTGGTAAGATGTAAGTTGGAGCCTATAATGTCTGAGAACTTCTTGGGTACTGCAGGCTGAGAGATGCGAGGGGGCCTGCAGCCCAGATTCTCCTCCGTGCTCATGGGGTTGCCCAGGAAGGCTGCCCCATGGAAAGTGGGAAATGAAAGGTAGGGAGGAACAGACTCTCAATCCCATACCTGATGAACACCAGTTTCTTAGAGACTCACTTTGTTGAGTCTTTCTAGAGCATTCAACTTCTTAATGGCGACTATTTCCTGTTTGTTTGTTTTTTTTTTCATTCCTATTTCATCAGTTACGTAAGATTTAATGATATTATCACAATAATAAGTACCAGTTACAACTAACAAACTGGTTTGGGAGCAAGCCTGCCTCTTGGCAAGCCTGCAACTCAGCTGGCGGGAGCAGAGCTGACCAGCCCTGTAGGTTCAGGGGGCCACGGCAGCAGCCTGGACATTTTATTGAGTGAATGGAGGGGTCTCATCCATCTGGCAAGTCAGTTAAGAGAGATTCTTCCATTTTTGTTGAGATAATGTAAGAAACTGACACATAATACTGTAAAGCTCTATAAAAACATTTTAACCTAGTCTGTTTGTTTAAAGGAGATGTTAACAATTCATGCTCCCTTGAACTGCTTCATTTTTTGCTTTTAGGACAGGAGAGCTCATTAACACACACAATAAATTACTAAAAGAAATATTATCAAGCAGTAGGACCTGATATTCTATGGGCAGACAAAAAAATTCAACTTAAGGCTATCATACCCCAACTTAAATATCCAGAAGCCACTTTAAGTAATTCATGCCTCCTTGGCAAGAGTCTATGGATGATACATTTTCCTTATGATAATAAAACCTATCCATTTTCTTACCTCACCAGTATCAGCTTTTAGACTTTTATGATAACGCAGACAATGAACATACTGTATAAAAATCTTGAGCTCTTAATTAAAAGGAGCACACAGAGTTATATCCAAATTACTTGCTACAATGATCTAAAACCACTTTATTTACATCTTAGCATTAATCACAGGACAAAAACTCTTACATTACCTTTATTTTCAGAACTGGAGCCAGTGTTGCTATCTGGTGCAGGCAACATGTCTTCATAACCCCATGATACTATGTGTTTGCCCCCCAGCAAACAGGAGGGAGATCCAGGCCCCCCTTCCAAAAGCAATAGCCTACATGGGAGAGAAAGAAAATCACAAAGACACTGAGACAATCCATTTCAGCAAGAAGTATACCTGCCACCCCAAAGAGTAAAAACCAAAATCTTAAAACTAGATGTATAATATTTTATACCAATATTATTCACAAAAGATATTCACAGTATTTTTTTTATTTATTTATTTAGAGATGCAGTCTCACTCTGTCGCCCAGGCTGGAGTGCAGTGGCGCAATCTCAGCTCACTGCGACCTCCGCCTCCTGGGTTCAAGTGATTCTCCTGCCTCAGCCTCCCGAGTAGCTGGGACTACAGGCACCTGCCACCACACCCGGCTAATTTGTGTATTTTTAGTAAAGATGCAGTTTTGCCATGTTGGCCAGGCTGGTCTTGAACTCCTGACCTCCGTTGATCCTCTTGCCTCAGTCTCCCAAAGTGCTGGGATTACAAAGCAGGCTACAATATTTTTAAATTAAAAAATGACAAAGCTTTGTTTATAAAAATGTTACAATAAAATTATATCTGTGTGTAATATGTATCTATTTTATGTGTACTTTTGCATGTGAGAGAGAGACAGAGTGGGCTATGAATTAGGAAGCCTATCTACCAAAATGTTATGAGTAGCTATCTTTTTTTTTTTTTTTTGAGACGGAGTTTCGCTCTTGTTACCCAGGCTGGAGTGCAATGGCGCGATCTCGGCTCACCGCAACCTCCGCCTCCTGGGTTCAGGCAATTCTCCTGCCTCAGCCTCCTGAGTAGCTGGGATTACAGGCACACGCCACCATGCCCAGCTAATTTTTTGTATTTTTAGTAGAGACGGGGTTTCACCATGTTGACCAGGATGGTTTCGATCTCTTGACCTCGTGATCCACCCGCCTCGGCCTCCCAAAGTGCTGGGATTACAGGCTTGAGCCACCGCGCCCGGCCTATGAGTAGCTATCTTTGATTATGAATGATTTTCACTTTCTTCTTTATACCTTAATATATGATCATCTCAAAATTTACAATCAGAATTCATTATAAACTATTGCATATTAAAATTTTTTTGTTTTTTGAGACAAAGTCTCACTCTGTCATCCAAGCTGAGTGCAGTGGGGCGATCTTGGCTCACTGCAACACCCACCTCCCAGGCTCAAGCAATCCTCCTTCCTCAGCCTCCCTAGTACTCTGGCATGCACCACCACACTCAAGAGTCATCGCGCCCCTCCAGCTATTGCATTTTTAAAGGCATAGAAATAAAAAAGAATGAAAAATAACATGCTCTAAAAACACTTTCCAAGAAGGAAAGATTAAAAAAAAAAATTCTTATTTAAGAAGGTAAATATGGATCTATACTTATTTAAAAATGAATCATGAATTGATAAGAGTTTAGCAATCTACTTAATAAAGGAGGTATTTGGCACAAATCTTCCTTTTTTGGAAGGAAGGTAAGGATACAAAGCAACAACTTACCTATATAGCACATCAGCTACAGGTAGGAACCCTAGATCAGTCTGTTTCTGCAATAGATGGACTGTATGGACAAAAGTTTTCAATGATCCCCTAAAAATAAAAGGAAGGAACAGTAAATCATCAAAATTTAAAGTTAAACAATTTAGGTCATTAATGCTAATTTTATTAACCACATGCAAAAGTCCCAAAACGTGTCTCTATTTCTGCTGGTCAGATGATGTGTTATACAAAATATACTTGATTATTAACTATCACCATTGGGTCATACACAAAGTTACAATGAAAACAATATCACGCCAATTATGAAGACATCTCCTTGCATTCGGAAAAGTAAACAATTTTCCCCGAACATAAAAGTTCAAAACATAAGGCTCCAGCACAAAGAACTTGTGGCTATTATACTTGGTTACCATTTTCATCACCAAGTCACCCTCTGGAGGATCATAGGATTAGACTCTAATTAGAGTCTAACAGTATTTCCAGGCTTGATTTTAAAAATCTTTGCTAAGTTCATTCATTTTGAAAAACAGTTCACTAAACTCCATCACATTAAATATGACCAAAAGGAAAATATTCAAATAAACAATGCTTTGTGCTGAGAGATGCTCCTTCTGTATCCCTCTGACTGCACATGGTTGTAATACTTGCAGCAGGGCTCACCACTACCTGAATTCCTTGTGGTTTACAAGACTCACGGCTCTGAGAAGTCTGTCATATGGTCAGCAAGATCTAAAAGAAGGCACTTTTAAGATGCATAAGACTTACCTGGCCGCATCCCAAGTACAAATCACCACAAGAACATTTCCTGAACTAAATGATCACCTGTATCAGATGGGCTGACTTTGACTCACTGCCTTAGTCTCTTAGCCAAGGCTTTAATTGCTGGGTATCATATGCCTAAAGGCCAAAAGAAATGGAATACCTAATGCAGAACAAAGTAGGCCTAGAGTCCTCCTCTTAATTGCCCCTTTCACTATTTCTAGTTTCAGAGAATAAAAACCAAAGAATAGCATAAATAGAAGGCAAGGAGGCAGCTGATAGAGTATAAAAGCACAAGTTGGAATCGGGACACATGGGTTCTAAAACCTGGCTCTGCCAATCACCAGCTGTACAATCTCAGTCCCATCACCTAACTCCTATGGATTTTTGCTTCTTCATCTGCCCAACAGGGACACTTCCCTGGGGAACGGTGAGGTTTAAAATAAAGAAGCAAAACCTTTAACGTTTGAAAAGTTTAGAACCATTAACCAACTCTAAGGAATTATTACTTGCCAGATTCAATCAGATTTTTTTCTAAAAAAGACAGGGTCTGGCTGGGTGCAGTGGCTCATACCTATAATCCCAGCACTTTGGGAGGCTGAGACAGGAGGGCTGCTTGAACCCAGGAATTCAAGGTTGCAGTGAGCTATGATCACACCACTGCACTCCATCCTGGGCAACAGAATGAGACTGTGTCTTTAAAAAAAAAAAGAGAGAGAGAGAGAGACAGGGTCTCTAATATGTTGCCTAGGTTGGTCTTGAACTCCTGGCCTCAGGCGATCCTCCTGCTTTAGCCTCCCAAAGTGCTGAAATTATAGATGTGAGCCACCATACCCAGCCCTCAATCAGATTTTAAGAGTAAAATGTAAAGTCCTTCCATGGCTCACAAGCCCCTACATTATCTGGGCCCTGCCAATCTCATCCAGTGCCCCTCTCCTTCTACCATCATGTTCCAGAAACCCTGCCCACTGTGCTATCCCTTCAGATACCCCAAGCACAAAAAGAATGTCAGTTTTGTCACTCGCCACTCCATTTATGTGGAACTCTCTGCCACTGGCTCTTTCTCATCATCTAGTGCCCAGTTCAAGTGTCAACTCTTCAATAAGGCATTCCCTGGCATCTCTGCTAATGCTGCTCCCCACCTCCACATTCTCTATCAAAATCTCTCTCTGTCTTTTCTATAGTGACTAGTCTTCTCTGGAATGATCATTTACCTATATTTGCTGCTAACTGTCTGCCTCCCTCACTCTCATGTAAACTCTGCAATTTTAGAGACTGTCTACCTCTCTACTGTATCCCTACCACCAACAAAATACCTTCCATGCAGTAAATGAGCAATGAGGTTTTGCAGAATGAATCACCCTGAGTACATTCAACTGTAAGCTCTGTGAGGTAAGAAATCTGGAATCACTATATCGCTAAGACTGAGCAAGATTCATGTATATCAGAAATGTTAGATAAATGTTAGCTGGTTGAATGAATAAACATCCTCATAATAATTTGGGGGAAGGGTTGCTTTGTCTTTGAGAGCATCAACCTCAAAAATTCAGTAGTATGTCGCTACTTTAGTAAGATGATCTTACTAAAGATCAACTTTAGTAAGATGATCTAACACTGAAAAGCACATGACTTCAAGTCCAGAACAACATATTAGCAATAAAACATAGGAACCATGCTTTAAAAAAAAAAAAAAACCCCAAGAAGAAAAAAAATAAAAACATCCATTTCAACATTTCTGCTGAATGAAATTTAGAATCTTAAGTACAGGAAGTAATTTCAATAACTTCGGTATAGATTGAATTTGAGTACATAATAAAAATGTGAGTTTAATGAACCAATGAATGATAAACTGTTTGAAACTGAAGACTTGATAATTATTCCTAACATCCTAAATTTGTCTAAAGGCAGTACTGCCTAAAAGCAAATTTTCTCAAATGGAATTTGCACATCGATAACATATCTAGGACTTGTAATTGTCTCTGCGTATGCAGAAAATAATCGATCCAATATAAAGCCTTTACAAGGAAACTTATTTCAGTACCACACAATGTCTCTAGAATTAAGCACATGTCAGGATTCACAAACTACAGCTTTAGTGGATTTAAAACTAGGCTATGACAGCTTGCTCAGGGCAAAGAAACTTACAATAAATACTGGTGCCACTTTGCCTTAAAAAACAAATACTTCAGGTTCAATCATTTGAAAGTCAACTTTGAAACTATGAAGAGAAAAACGGGGGAAGAAGACTTACAGCTCAGAACTTCATAATTATCCAAGAAGAATTCTCCCCCCTAAGTTTGGCTAAAAGAAAGAAGATCCCAGAACATAAATAAAAAAGAAAAGAAAAAGAAAAAAGGTCCCAATCAAAGAAAAAATTCTAAGGAAGAGGGTAACACTGAAATTTCCTTTGACGCAATCAAAAAAAAAAAATTCTAAGGAAGAGGGACAGAATAGTGACAATAATCTGTCAGGTTGTGGTCCTAACTGTTCTCTAGATAATTAGTTTAGAGGAAAACAAAGGTAGTGAAACTTCCTTCTCACAAACAGATGCCAGTGATCATATGGGTCACTGGGTAGAAGAATGTATAAAATTCCTGGAAAAGCAATTCCAGGCAAGACGTGGTGGCTCATGCCTGTAATCCCAGCACTCTGGGAGGCCGAAATGGGCAGATTGCTTGAGCTCAGGAGTTTGAGACCAGCCTGGGCAACAAAGGAAAACCCCATCTCTACAAAAGATACAAAAAATTAGCTGGCCATAGTGAAAGGCGCCTGTAGTCCCAGCTACTTGAGAGGCTGAGGTGGGAGATCACTTGAGCCAGGGAGGCAGAAACTAGTGAGCTGAGATCATGTCACTGCACTCCAGCCTGGGAAACAGGGCAAGACCCCATCTCAGAAAAAAAAAAAAAAAAAGAAAGAAAAAGAAAAAGAAGAAGAATACATAAGCCAGGCACACTGGCTGATGTCTGTATTCCAGTACTTTGGGAGGCTGAGGTGGGCAGATCACCTGAGGTCAGGAGCTCAACACCAGTCTGGCCAACATGGTGAAACCCCATCTCTACTAAAAATAAAAAAAAACTTGCTGGACATGGTGATGCACACCTGTAATCTAAGCACTTTGGGAAGCCAAGGCAGGTGAATCACAAGGTCAGGAGATCGAGACCATCCTGGCTAACACAGTGAAACCCCGTTTCTACTAAAAAACACAAAAAATTAGCCAGGTTTGGTGGAACACACGTGTAATCCCAGTTAGTCAGGAGGCTGAGGCAGAAGAATCCCTTGAACCTGGGAGGCAGAGGCCGGAGTAAGCTGAGATCACACCACTGCATTCTAACCTGGGCAACAGAGTGAGACTCAGTCTCAAAACAGATAAATAAATAAATAGCTGGGCATGGTTTGGGCACCTGTAATCCCAGCTACTTGGGAGGCTGAGGCAGAAGAATGGCTTGAATCCAGGAGGTGGAGGTTACAGTAAGCTGAGATCATGCCACTGTACTCTAGCCTGGGTGACAGAGTGAGACTCTGTCTCAATAAAAAGAAAAAGAAAAGAAAGGAAAGGAAAAGCAACTCCAAGCATATTTTCTATTGACGGTGGGTTGATAAAATCAACTTATACATGAAGAACAGCATACTACCTTTTTTTTTTTTGAGATGGAGTCTCCATCTGTTGCCCAGGCTAGAGTACAATGGCACCATTTCGGCTCACTGCAACCTCTGCCTTCCGGGTTTAAGCAATTCAACTGCCTCAGACTCCTGAGAAGCTGAGACTACAGGCACCTGCCACTATGCCTGGCTAATTTTTGTATTTTTGTAGGAACAGGGTTTCACTGTGTTGGCCAGGACAGTCTAGAACTCCTTAACTCAAGTTATCTGCCCAACTCGGGCTCCCAAAGTGCTGGGATTACAAGCGTGAGCCACCGTGCCCGGCCATGCGTACTACTATTAAATCTAGAAATAGACCAAGAAACCCTCCAATTAAACTGATGAAAACAAGTATTGGGTCCAAAAATACAATTTGTGACCAGTTTTGTGACTGAGTCCGGGAGAAGAATAGCCCACTAGCTTGCTGATGTACTCTTTATAGACAAGCATGAAAAATTAATAGCTCTACAAATTTCTGACCATCCTCCTAGGAGAAACAGACATAACATCCTTGGCTAACTACTTGATGTAAAACACTAACCATCTAAGGGATGATTAGATATGGCAAGGGTTGATTCTCCATTTTCTGCTGTTTAAGCTGTTATCACGGTATACCAGAAACAGAAAATGTGAACTTGGGTTCCAGCTCAGGCACCTGGTGCCAAGTTTGGTGAAAGCATCTTATGCACTGTCAAGGCTGTGAAATTCAATATTGAAAACAAAGAAGGACTTCTGAATGTTAAGACTTCTATCAAATACATTTGGCTGCTTCTTCATTCACCCAAACCAGGTGGCAGTAGTCACAAGGTCACCAAGTGGTACATTCGATTTTCCTTACCTGGCACAAGCCAAAGCCACCAGGGCAGCAGCAGCATTTTCTTTTTGCTTATGTGGGATGTGTCGGCCTGTGTCAGAAGTCTCCTCTAGCCAAGAGCACAGCAAAGTTTCAATTCCATTGAGACAGTCAGCAGGCTCCTTGGTCAAGCTCAAAGGCTGGCAGTCACGAAGGCAGTTCAATAGCACCTCAGCAGTTATGTTACAGAGAGAGGGGTCTGTTCTACTCTGGGACTGAATAAGGGGGAAGACCAGCAGGAGCCCCATCCTTGATGTAAAAGGTGCTTGCTCAGGTTGCTGCAATAAGCCCTGGCGTTTGAGCAGGGCCAAAGTTTCCTCATCACCTGAACTTTCCCTTTCATGCTGTTCTTCCAAGGCTAGCTGGCGCTGGGCATTCCACAGTCCTCGCAAGGCATTCAGGCGGTATTCCAGCAGGCGGGCATAGGCATTGCTCTGATTCCCACAAACGGAGCGCAAACGTTCTGCTAATTCCGACGGGTTCTTGGTCTCAAAGGTTAAAATCTAAGGAAAAAGACAGTGGAGAAGTGGGTAAATACTACTTTCACCAAAGTCATCTAAGGAAGCAAATATGTTTAATGATATCCCAAAACAGACCATGCCAAAAATTGTTTTAATTAAAATCAAATGGAAAACGTATACTGTACCACCAGCTCGTTGCTGATAGAGTTGTTCCCCCTTTGGCTTTTCTGTTAATGCGTCTACTAAAGTTGGGATTAGACTTAATTGAAAGAGCCCAAATCATAAAAGAATATAGTTAGGTGTGAAAGTCAGAAATTAACTCCAGAATTTATTTTAGAAAATTGAAATATAAGGCCAAGTGGATGGTTCACGTCTATAATCCCAGCACTTTGAGAGGCTGAGGTGGGCAAATAGCTTGAGCGTAGCAGTTGGAAACCAGCCTGAGCAATGTGGCAAAACCCTGTCTCTACCAAAAATACAAAAAATACCCAGGCTTGGTGGTGCACATCTATCATCATGGTTACTTGGGGGGCTGAGGTGGGAAGAGTGCTAAAATCTGGGAAGTAGAGGCTACAGTGAGCCATGATGGTGCTACTGCAGTACAACCTGGGTGACAGAGCAAGACCCTGTCTCAAAAGATAATACTACAAAATAAAGAAAGAAAATTGAAGTATAGACCTTTACTAAATGATCTTGAGTTATAAATGTTAAGTTTCTAACTCCTATTACCAAGTAGAGTACTATTAAAAATGGAACCAAGTTTTATCTTTGTTCTTCAAAACCTAATACATCTACGAATAAATGATGGATTTTTTATGGTTCTTTGGTTTTGAAACATACCTCATTCTTTTCTTGAGATGGAGTGTTGCTCCATCAGCCAGGCTGGAGTGCAGTAGCGCAATCTAAGCTCACTGCAACCTCCACCTCCCATGTTAGGGTGATTCTCCTGCCTCAGCCTCCCTAGTACCTGGGATTACAAGGGCATGCCACCACACTCAGCTAATTTTTGTATTTTTAGTAGAGACGAAGTTTTGTCATGCTGGCCAGGCTGGTCTTAAACTCCCGACCTCAGGTGATCTGCCTACCTCAGCCTCCCAAAGTGCTAGGATTACAGGCGTGAGCCACCATGCCTGGCTGCATACCCCATTCTTAATAGTGTTAACCCATTATTTTAATTTGTGACATGGTATAGATTTATCCAATTCATATTAGATTGTTTTCTTGCCAAAACATACAATTATTAGGAGGCCTCTAAATTTTCAGCAGCTGGGGATAATAAAACCATTATATATCTTCTTTCAACTAAGAAAGGAACCAGCTCTCAAGATCAAACTAAATCTCAAGATTCAAACTAAACTTACAATGCAAAGAGTTCATGCACATAAATTTGACTAGGTCAAAATGAACAGACTACTATAATCAACAAAGGAGGGCACTCTAGGAGCAAGCAGACTGAAACAGATTATCAGACAATAGAGGTGCCTGGTTCACAGCAGAACAGAAAGTCAGTGTGGGAAGAGATTTGGAACAAAAACCAAGAAAATTCTGCCAGGTCTTTGGCACTGACATCAAGAAAGTCATAGTGTAATTTATTTCCCTTACAAACTGGAAAAATACTTTCTGCTATCTCAAATTTTGCCTTTAGAAAGTTGTTATATTTTAGCCCAATAAAATAACAGGAAGTTCCAGAGTAATGCAAACACTGTAATTGCCTTGCTTAGCTACATATGCAAATCATTGAACTGAAAAAAAGTTCACAATTTAAAAACAACACAAAAGCAAAACGAAAGGAGCAAGAAGCTAAAGAAAAACACAGACAATCTGAATTAGAAGCTGCTCAATTAGCACAGGAGAAAGAACTAATAATTAGACAACAAGTATTATTGGCAAAGAAAGAAAAAGACATCCAGAAAAAAAAACAAAAAACATTCCAAAAGAATGGCAAGCTGGGTTGGTGACATATGCCTATACTCTCAGCTACTTGGAAGGTGGAGACAGAAGGACTGCTGGAGCCCAGGAGTTTGGGTCTGTAGTGGCTATGATCGTACCTGTGAATAGCCACTGCACTCCAGCCTGAGCAGCATAGCAAGACTTCTGCTTTAAAAAAAAAAAAAAAAAGGCAAAAACTTGGACACTCATGCAACATCTGAAATCACTTTTCCAACAATGAGGAAGGGTGGGTTAAATGACAGAAGGCCAGGTGTGGTGGCTCATGCCAGTAATGCTAGAACTTTGGGAGGCTGAGGTGGAAGGCCTGCCTGAGGTCATCAGGAGTTCAAGGCTGCAGTGATTTATGATGGCACCAGTGCACTCTAGCCTGAGGGACAGGGGGAGACCCTGTCTCAAAAAAGAAAGAAAAAAAAAAAGAAATGATGGAAGAAGTAGAAAAACTTTGTAATCAGTGTGAACTAGAAAGCTTCCAATACTTTAATGAAACATATCATTTACAAAAGAAGTAGGAATCGCTGGCATGGAAAAAAAGAAGAAATAAATGAACAAATTACAAAGGAGAAACAGGAAGCTAGGGCTTGTATGTGACAAGCATCTAAGAATGCAGAGAAATAAACTGGCAGAGATGGGAATGGCAGTAACAACAGGTAAGAAGACAATGTGCAGTTACAAGTTAAAGCTATGCATCTCTTCCCTGCTGGAACGAATTCAAGATGGGAAGTTATTGCTAATTACATCAACATACATTCTTCTACTGATGTCAAGACAACCACCAAAGGTGTTACTGGCAAAGCAAAGAGCCTCCAAAAATTGGACCCTCATTAGAAAGACAAACAAAAAAAGGCTTTTGATAAACTTTAAAAAGAACATTGCCTCAAGCAGACAATGAAACACCTTCAGAATGATCTGAAGGTCCATGTACCCACTTCACCCCTTGGACAACAAACAGAAGTTTTTTGAACAAGCTTTGAAAACATACCTAGACAACACACCTGAAAGATGACAGAAAATAGCACAAGTGGTACCTGGCAGGAAAAAGATAGACTGCATGAAAAGATGCAAGGAACTTGTCAAGATGGTAAAAGCAAAGAAAGCTGCTCAAGAGCAAGTGTTATCTGGACGTGCCTGGTATTCCAGCACTTAAGGAGGATGAGGTGGGAGGATCACTTGAGGCCAGGAATTCAAGACCAACCTGGTCAACAGAGCGAGACCCTGCCTCTAAAAATAAATAAAATAAAATAAATAAAAAGAGCAAGTAGTGAATGCAGGTAGAGTTAAGAAATGACTTAATCTTTATTGGGTATGCACTTTTATAATAAAACTGAAAATACTGAGGAAACAAAATAACAAATTCCAATTCAAAAAGTTAACTATAAGTATCTCAGTTAACTAATATGAAAAATGTTCATAGTTTAAAAAAAAATTCACCATCCTATCAGATCTGATGTAATATCAGGATGTCATAAAATTTCAACCAACAACTTAGCAAAGAAAGAAACTATTGAGGCTGGACGTGGTGGCTCACGCCTGTTTCCCAGCACTTTGGGAGGCCAAGGCAGACAGATCACCTGAGATCAGGAGTTCAAGACCAGCCTGACCAATATGGAGAAACCCTGTCTCTACTAAAAATACAAAATTAGCCGGGCGTGGTGGTACATGCCTGTAATCCCAGCTACTTAGGAGGCTGAGGCAGGGGAATCGCTTGAATCCGGGGGGCAGAGGTTGCTGTGAGCTGAGATTGCACCACTGCACTTCAGCCTGGGCAACAAGAGCAAAACTCCATCTCAAAAAAAGAAAGAAACAAAGAAAGAAACTACTTCAATGAATCTAATGGCATTTTGTTGAGAGAAAGAAGCCAATTTTCAAGAGTTATGTTCTGTATGATTTCATTTCTATGATATTCTGGAAAATAGAAAACTATGGTAATGGAGAATAGATCAATGGTTACTGAGGTTTAGGGATAAGGGTAGGGTCTGACTACACAGGGATAGTATGAGGGAGTTTAGTGGAGGTGGGGTGGGGGACAGTGGTGGTGGTGAAGGAATTGTTCCCAGTTGTGGTAGTGGTTACATGAATTGATAACACGTTAAGATTCATAGAACTACACACCTCCCAGAAAAGGCCAATTTGACTGTATAATTTTAAAGATTAAATAAAAGAAAAAAATTCCAGATGGACTATAGTTGTATTCAACTAGATATCACTGGGTAAAGATATATAGAAAATAATATTATTAAAAATAAAAATAAGAGATTTTTTAATGAGTTTTTGTTTTGTTTTGTTTTTTTCAAGACAGGTCTCATTCACCCAGGCTGGAGTGCAGCGGTACGATCTCAGCTCACTGCAGTCTCTACCTTCCCAGGCTCAGGTGTTGGATCATCCCACCTCAGCCTCCTGAGTAGCTGGGACTAGAGGCACGTGCCACTATGCTGCTAATTCTTTGTATTTTTTGTAGAGATGGGAGTCTCCCTATGTTTCCCAGGCTGATCTTGAACTCTGGGGCTCAAGCAATCTGCCTGCCTCAGCCTCCCAAAGTGTTAAGATTAAGGAGTGAGCCACTGCGCCCAGCCACTTACTTAGTTTTTAGTACAACCAGATCAAGCAAATAATGATTGATTAAATGTCCTTCACCATCAAGTCACATAAAACTGTATTCCTCCGCCTGTTTATTTAGATTCACCAAATACATATTATCTTTTTGATTATTTTTCAGATGGACGCAGATAAAATAACTCAAGTTCCTTAAAAAATGATCACATTTCAAAGGCAACCACCTGCCTTGAAGCTGTTATCACACTCAAGAAAGTCATGCTATTTTGATTTTTTTAAGTGCTATCCCCCAAAAAAATCAGTAACCAGCTGCCACTATTACAATCAATAAAGATTACTGAAATACTTTTCAATGATGTGAAAAACCGAAAAATTTTAAATCTGATCATCTTCCCAGTTATAAACATCTAAACAAATAATAATTTTTGGCACTTTAAAAAAGCTTTTCAGTATCGATTGCTATTTCTTCCACCCAATCCAACTACTGTATATAAAATACCTACCTATGTACTGAACATACATTTTTATTTATGGTACATCAATCATCTACTTTCTTATATGAAACAACGACTAAAAAAATCCAATACAGTCTTATTGAACTCAAATGATTAACAACTCAGTAACATAAAACACAGGGCTATTTATTTTTATTATCAAACATGAGTACTTCTGAAATATGACATTTCATGGTACATAAAATGATGTGGTATAACAGAATCTGTAGCTAACTCCAAATATTAATATAGCTTAGAAAAATGACATAATATACTGTGCATTTTTCTGACCATTCTATTTTTACAAGTACTCCAATTATATTTAGCATTCCATTTAAAAGACAAGTACTCTGAAAGAATTTGAGTTATAATTAAGTAAATATTATATAACACACACACTTAAATGACTGTTGTGTTTATTGATTTAGCAGTATCTAAAGCACACTATGCTTGCAGAAATCCATTAGGCTACTCAGCATTATCCATTTCAGTGGCCCCTTATGAAAACTCAGAACTGTCTGCTATGCTGCTGTTTTTTTAGAATTCTTAAGTTTGAAGGTCATGGCCTAAAATCATTTTATAAAGACATCATACCTTTGGGTTTTTTTTAAGTCAGCTATGGCACATCTATTCTGGTACTTATGAATATTAAATGACTTGTCTCAGATCCTCACATAAAACCACTGCTCTTGACCAAAATGTCATTAGAAATTTAATAGTTTTCTCTTTTAAAAAGTGGAAAGCTATTTAAGGAAAAGGGAAGATCCCTGTCGTTCTTAATCAGAAGTACTAACTGTACTTTGGTGATAATGCTAACATTACCCTAATTAAGGGATTGACTGCCAAAGTAACTCACAGACTTAATGTATTTTTTTTAATCATGCATAACATATGTTTTGTTGCAGTTGTTGTTTTTTTTCTTTTGAGACAGGCTGACTCCAGCAGCCTTGCTCTGTCAGCCAGGCTGCTGGAGTGCAGTGGCATGATCATGGCTCACTGCAGCCTGAGTCTCTCAAGGAGCTGGGACCACAGGCCTGCACCACCACACCCGGCTAATTTTTAAATTTTTGTAGAGATAGGGTCTTCCTATGTTGCCCAAGCTAGCCTCAAACTCCTGGGCTCAAGCAATCCTCCTGCCTCGGCCTCCTAAAGTGATGGGATTGCAGGCACGAGCCACCGCACCTGGCCAATGTAAGTGTTTTTAAACTAAGACAACGGTCATTCTGTCTAACAGAATGTGGGTAAAATATTCTTTGCTGGCCATATCTGGCTTTAAACAAGACGACAATATTTGATAGAACAGAGGATCAGGCCAGGTTTGATGGCTCACACCTGTAATTCTAACACTTTGGGAGGCTTGGGGGAAGGATCACTTGAGGCCAGGAGTTTGAGACCTGCCTGAGCAACATGGCAAGACCAAGTTTCTACAAAATGAAAAATAATTAGCTGGGTGTAGTGGCATGCACCTATAATCCCAGCTACCTAAGAGACTGAGGCAGGAGGACTGCTTGAGCCCAGGAATTCAAGTCTGCAGTGAGTTATGATTGCACCACTGAACTCCAACCTGAATGACAAAGTGAGATCCTGTCTCTTAAAAAAAAAAAAAAAAAAAAAAACAGAGGAGCCGATCATTTTAGCCAATTTACTAATTTATTTCCTTTTTTTTTCTGGGGAAATACTGTAGAATACATACCAGCCAGCCATGATGTAAAATGTGAAATGCCAACCTCTATTTCAAGTAAGTATAGGGGTGACGATACCTTATAGACACTTTCGAAGTGGTAGAGAATATTATATATACACATAAGGACATTAACTAGACTAATCATTAGCATAAACTACTATAATCCTGTAATGGTAAACATCAACTTCCATCTACTTTGCTGTTCAGAATAGCAGAGAGATAATTCTTGAAAAGGGTCAAGTAAGAAGTAAAATTATCTTCTCTTACGTATTTGAGCATACTTCTGAAAGAAACAGAAATTACATTTCTTTTTTTTTTTTTTTTTTTTTGAGACAGTGTCTCACTCTGTCACCCAGGCTAGAATGCAGTGGTGCCATCTCAGCTCACTGCAACCTCCACCTCCCAGATTCAAGTGATTCCCCTGCCTCAGCCTCCTGAGTACCTGGGACTACAGGCGCATGCCACCATGCCCAGCTAATTTTTTATATTTTTAGTAGAGACAGGATTTCACTGTGTTCACCAGGATGGTCTCGATCTCCTGACCTTATGATCAGCCTACCTCAGCCTTCCAAAGTGGTGGGATTACAGGTGTGAGCCACTGCGCCCAGCCTAGAAATTATATTTCTAAGAATTTGTCCTAAAGCAATATTCTAGATAAGAAATACACACAGATATTCATTGCAGTATTATTTATTATAGTGGTTAAGGTGGGAAGCAATCTCACTGTATAAAAAGGAAGTGTTGGCCAGGTGCAGTGGCTCACGCTTGTAATCCCAGCACTTTGGGATGCCAAGGCAGGGAGATTAACAAGGTCAAGAGTTTGAGACCAGCCTGGCCACATGGTGAAACCCTGCCTCTACTAAGAATACAAAAATTAGCTGGGTATGGTGGCACATGCCTGTAATCCCAGTTACTCAGGAGGCTGAGGCAAAGAACTGCTGGAACCCGGGAAGTAGAGGTTGCTGTGAGCCGAGATCCAGCTACTGCATTCCAGCCTGGGCTACAGAGCAAGACTCTGTCTCAGAGAAGAAAAAAAAAAAAAGGAAGTATTTAATTAAATTATAACATATCAAAATAGAATATTCACTTTTATTACATTAAATAAAAAATATTTAAAACCCCAACAAAAAGCAGTATAAAAATTGCATATGCCCTCTAGTTAGGACTCTGTAAAACACGCTTGTTAAATTTTGAAATTAGTGCTTGTGATAATAGAAACATGGGTGTTATTTTTTCTCTTAAAAAAAACCAGACTGATGATAAGTTACATCATTTATGCTTAGTAAGAACGTCTGAGTTTCAAAAGATAAAGAAAAGCAGTCATAACTAGAGCTGATAATTTTTCACCCACAAATGATATCCTTAAATAACTGGTAGGCAAACAAATGGTGACACAAGTACCACAGGAAATGCTTTCCTTACATCAGTTCACTAGTCCCATCTGTTATACTTTGGCAGCAGTTAATTTCAAATGATGTAGAGCTAATTATGTTCCTGGTTAGGAAGGAAGACAGAGTGGTAAAAGGGAAAGACCCTGCAGATATTGGGAACTACTATCAATGAACAATAAAACCTTTCAATTTCCAAAAGGAAATGATGTTTAAAATTCAGGGTCACTGAGGCTGTAAGCAAATGAATTATATTACTATACTCCCCAGTATGGGACATTAACCAATTCAATTCATTATATGAACCTGTCATCATAAAAGGAATTTTATACTTGGATTATTTCAAAGGAGATCAACTGGCTAGACTTACAACTCAATACAAAACTTTTTTTTTTTTTTTTTTGAGACAGGGTCTTGCTCTGTTGTCCAAGCTGGAGTGCAGTGGTGCAATCTCGGCTTACTGCTTCACCACCCAGCTCAAACGATCCTCCCACCTCAGTCTCCTGGGTAGCTGGGACTACAGGTGCACATCACCATGCCTGGCTAATTTTTAATTTTTTTTTAGAGATGATGTTTCGCCATGTTGTCCAGGCTGATCTCAAACTCCTGGGCTCAAGCGATCCTCCTGCCTCAGCCTCCCAAAGTGCTGGGATTACAGGTATGAGCCACCATGCCCTGCCAATACAAAACTTTTAAGTAAAAGCAGAATAGTGAAACCCTTTTGAATGTTAGGATAGATACTTAAACCCTTCTACAGATTTTTTCCTACCATTTTTCACATAATGAAGACAGTAATCATAGCCAAATTGAACTGCATGTTGCAATCAATGAAGACGTGAAAGATCTCATGCAAGCCAAGTAAGTGAATTGTGATGGGAGGGTGGAATTCTCTCTTAAGAAAGCCTAAATCCAGGGTGGACCTATTGTCAATTAAATTAGACTCCGAAGCTGCTTTACCTTATCCAACTTGGAAATATGTGTTTATTCAAACTCACTTTCAACATCTCCTATTTGTAAAAAAAGGGTCTTAAACCTAACTGATAACCACAATATTAAATTCCACACTTTAATTTGTAAGTTTCAGCCTCTAACTGGTTACCAAAACTGGAATGGACTCTGACTTCTTGCTAGATTTTTCAGTTTTGGCTAAGTCCTGCAAAACTTTCTCCAACATATGGTAACTTTCCCAGATATTCATATAACTGCTGGTGACAGCAGGATTGTTAGAATTGTGAGGACTCCGACACGTAAGAAATTGCTGTTCAAAATCCTTTACCATGAAAGTTGCATCTTGTCCTGGCCCCTGCCCAGTTCTGATCTTTTGTCCTGTCCCTATGACCAGGGTTCTATTCTTCCATCTCTGTGCTCTTGTTGCCTGAATGCCTACCCAACTCAGTGTAAATCCCACTTTTCAAAATGCAGCTTGGCTCCATCGAGACCTACTTTGAGAAACACTGATTTCCTCTCTTTCTATTCCCGTTTGCAAAATAGTTTCTCTGAGTTTTCACAGTACTGTATATATACTTCTTATCAGAAGGTCAGCTACAAATTATAAGGAAAAGTGTTTTAGCTATTTTAACAAGAATGTATTGATTTGTTTTGGGGTTTTTTTGTTGTTGTTGAGACAGAGTCTCGCTCTGTTGCCCAGGCTGGAGTGCAGTGATTCTTGTGCCTCAGCCTCCCAAGTAGCTGGGATTACAGATGTGCAACACCATATTAGGCTAATTTCTGTATTTTTAGTAGAGACAGGGTTTCGCCATGATGGCCAGGCTGGTCTTGAATTTCTGGCCTGAAGAGATCCGCCCACCTCAGCATCCCAAAGTGCTGGAATTACAGGCATGAGCCACCACACCTGGCCTATTGATTTGCTTTTAATAAATCGTATCTATAAAGGAAGCGTAGTGAGTGATATACAGAGCGGCTTTTGAAAGTTGCTCTGGGCCAGGTACGGTGGCTCACGCCTGTAATCCCAGCACTTTGGGAGGCTGGGGCAGGCGGATCACGAGGTCAAGAGATCGAGACCATCCTGGCCAACATGGTGAAACCCCGTCTCTACTAAAAATACAAAAATTAGCTGTTGTGGCGTTGTGGCGTGCACCTGTAGTCCCAGCTACTTGGGAGGCTAAGGCAAGAGAATTGCTTGAGCCCAGGAGGCAGAGGTTGCAGTGAGCTGAGACTATGCCACTGCACTCTAGCCTGGTGCCTGGTGACAGAGCAAGACTCTGTCTCAATTTTATAAAAAAAAAAAAAAAAAAAAAAAAAAAAGTTGATCTGAAGCATCAAATCTGTATCTAAAATGTTCTCCATATTACAAGATCATATTTTCATCAACATAAAATCTTGAAAAAATCAATATAGATGATATACTTATGATTAGTAATTAACGTAATAGAATTTGGACATTACACGCCTGTAATCCCAATACTTGGGAAGGCCTAGGTGGGAGGATCGAAGGCTTGAGCCCAGGAGTTTGAGATAAGCCTGGGCAACATAGCGTGATCTGATCTCTATTTTTTTTAAATAAAAATATTTTTTAAAAACCAAAAATCTGGAGAAAGACATAGGACTAGCCGGGTGCAGTGGCTCACACCTGTTATCCCAGCACTTTGGGAGGCTGAAGTGGGCAGATCACCTGAGGTTAAGAGTTCCAGACCAGCCTGGCCAACACAGTGAAACCCCATCTATACTAAAAATCCAAAAATTAGCTGGGCTTGGTGGCATGCACCCATAATCCCAGCTACTTGGGAGGCGAGGCAGGAGAATCGCTTGAACCTGAGAAGCAGAGGTTGTGGTGGGAAGTTGCAGTGAGCTGAGATCGCACCACTGCACTCCAGCCTGGGCGACAGAAAAAAAAGTCTAAAACAAAACAAAGCAAAACAAAAAGAAAGACGTGGGACTATCTTTATTTATTAAAGGTAAATAAATTCCAAGAATAATCCTCTTAGGACTTACACCTGGTTTCCACTGTACATCAGAGTAACCCTCTCCCACTTGGACTCCTCAAAATGGTTTGAATACTATTGTACATTTTATTAGTAGGAGTATTTAGAGAAAGAAGATATTTCTGCAGACTAACTTTATCAGTTAGTTGCTTTAATTATATACTTAAAGACTAATATAGTGCAACATATTCACCAAATGCTAGCATAAATATGGTAAGAAAATCACTGTTGACAATTTTTAATACAAAACTTTAACAAATTAAAAAAGAAAATTATACAGCTACAATATGTGTAACACCACACTCCACTATGATGTTTATTTACAGTTTGTCTTCCCTTTCAACTGTGAGCCCCAAAAGGGGGAGACCGTGTCTCATATTTGTGTCCCCAGAGCTAAGCACAGTGTCTGGCACATAAATGTTAAATAAATTATTATTATTACTATTATTATTACTATGAGACAGAGTTTCACTCTTGTTGCCCAGGCTGGAGTGCAGTAGTCCAATCTCGGCTCATCGCAACCTCCGCTTCCTGAGTTCAAGCAATTCTACCTCAGCCTCCTGAGTAGCTGGGATTACAGGCATGTGCCACCACACCCAGTTAATTTTTTGTATTTTTAGTAGAGATGGGGTTTCTCCATGTTTGTCAGGTTGGTCTAAAACTCCGGACCTCAGGTAATCCGCCTGCCTCGGCCTCCCAGTGCTGGGATTACAGGTGTGAGCCACCATGGCCGGCCATTATTTTTATTTTTTAAGACAGAGTTTCACTCTGTCACCCAGGCTGGAGTGCAGTAGTGCAATCATGGCTCACTGCAACCTCTACCTCCCAGGTTCAAGCAATTCTCCTGCTTCAGCCTCCTGAGTAGCTGGGATTACAGGCATGCGCCACCACGCCTGGCTAATTTTTGTATTTGTAGTAGAGACGGGGTTTCACCATGTTGGTCAGGATGGTCTTGAACTCTTGACCTCATGATCTGCCCGCCTCGGCCTCCCAAAGTGCTGGGATTACAGGCCTGAGCCACTGCGCCCAGCCCAAATGTTTGATAAATTAATGAATGAGAAGATAAATAAATTCCAAGAATAATCCTCTTAGGACTTACACCTGGTTTCAACTGTACATCTGAGTAATCCTCTCCCACTTGCACTAATTTTACTTTTGCCTTCTAGAATGATGAAAAATAATCCTCTCTCTTCCACATAAGAACCTTTTAATTAGATGAAGAAAATACATGTGGTGAGGAGGAGGGGCCATCAGACTATGATTTAGGGCAGCTGTTCTCATCCCTGACTGAATATTAGAATTGCTTTAACAGCTTTTAAATAAGACTAGTGAGTTGGTCCCACCCTGATCTGGTTACCTTAGAATATCTGAGGATGGGGCCTAGGCATCGGTTTTTGTTTTGTTTTGAGTCTCGCTCTGTCACCCAGGCTGGAGTGCAGTGGCGAGATCTCAGCTCACTGCCACTGCCGCCTCCCCAGTTCAAGAGATTCTCAGGCCTCAGTTCCCTAGTAGCTGGGATTACAGGCACATGCCATCATGCCCAGCTATTTTTTGTAATTTTAGTAGAGACAGGGTTTTACCATGTTGGCCAAGCTGGTCTCGAACTCCTGACCTGAGGTAATCCTCCTGCCTCAGCCTCCCAAAGTGCTGAGATTATAGGCATGAGCCACCACACCCAGTCCAGCATCAGTTTTTAAACCCCACAGGTGAATGCAATGTGCAGTCAAGATTTCAAACCACTGAGTTGGGGGAACTAGCTTCTATGCCAGACTCTACAAATAACTCTCCCTCCCTTTAGGCATTTTACTTCAACTCTCTGAGGCTGTATTTCAGCATCTATAAAATGAGGGTAGCACCTCCCTTTACACAGTTGTTAAAATCTAAGGAGATAATGTACAGGCAATGCTCTGAAAAAGCTGAAACTCCTAAACAATTGTTATGACATTAAACATACTATTTCCGGTCAGGCACGGTGGCTCACACCTGTAATCCCAGCACTTTGGGAGGTGGGTGGATCATGAGGTCAAGAGCTTAAGACCATCCTGATCAACATGGTGAAACCCTGTCTCTACTAAAAAATACAAAAATTAGCTGGACATGGTGGCAGGCGCCTGTAGTCCTAGCTACTTGGGAGGTTGAGGCAGAAAAATTGCTTAAACCCAGGAGGCAGAGGCTGCAGTGAGCCAAGATTATGCCACTGCACTCCAGCCTGGTGACAGAGCGAGACTTCGTCTCAAGAAAAGAAAAAAGAAAAAAAGAAATAGATACTATTTTCATGTTTCAGACTAGATCACTGACAAGAAAGGGAATTTTTCCTGATTATCATACAACAGAGACCTGAGTAGATAAAAGTGGGGAGTGCCAGGGGTGGCGTAAACAAGGTTTGAATTAAACACAAGCTTCACTTGAGCCAACACTGTTTTAAAAAGGCTAATGTAATCTTAAAATGCATGGGTAGAATTCCAGTGTCAGGGACAAGAGAAGCAATAATCCCATTTATGTTCTGCAATGGTCAAACTTTAACTGGAATAACTTGTTCAGTTCTGAGTACCTCATTTTAGGAAGTCATTAAGACACTAGAGTGTGTCCTGAAGAGAATGATTTGACTAATCTGGAAATCATGTCACATGAGAAATGGTTAAGGAACTGGGGACACGAGGCCTACAAAAGTGATGGGTAGAAAGGGGGAGCTGTCTTCCTAAGACTGAAGGGCTGTCATGTGGAAGAGGAAGACCTATTCTCTATCACACCAGAAGCAGAAATAGGAAGTTACTGGTACGCACACAGCATAATAAAGAACTTTGATAATATGTCACTCAAACAGTGTGCATCAAAATCCCTGGATGTGCTTACTTTATATAAAGATTCCTGAGGCTGGGCACAGTGGCTCATGCCTATAATCCCAGCACTTTGGAAGGCTGAAGCAAGCAGATCAACTGAGGTCAGGAGTTTGAGACCAGCCTGGCCAATATGGTGAAACCGTGTCTCTACTAAAAAGACAAAAATTAGCCAGTCCTGGTGGCATGAGCCTATAATCCCAGCCACTGGGGAGGCTGAAGCAGGAGAATCAATTGCTTGAGCCTAGGAGGTGGAGGTTGCAGTGAGCCAAGATCAAGCCACTGCACTCCAGCCTGGGCGACAGAGTGAGACTCCTCTGTCTTTAAAAAAAAAAAAAAAATTCCTGGAATCCATTTCTAAAGATTTTTCCAGCAGTCTAGGATATTGACTTGGAATCCGCATTTAAGCAAGTTCCTTAGGTGACTTTAGGGAGTCCTTTTATTTAAAAAAATAACAATATTTATTAAAGGTTTATTGTAACATAATTCACATACCATAAAATTCATCCACCTAAAATACAATTCAATGAACTTTAATATAATACATTAACATTTCTGAACATTTTCATCACACACCCCCACCCTACCCCAAAAAAAAAATCCCTGAACCCATTAGCAGTCACTCTCCATTTTCCCCAAATCTCCCAGCCTTTGGCAACCACTAACCTATTTTCTATCTTTATAGATTTGCCTATTCTTTACATTTCATATAAATGGACTCATATTATGTGAGGTATTTTGTAACTGGTCTCTTTCTCTTAATAAACTGTTTTCAAGGGTCATCCATATTTTAACATGTGTTAATATTTCATTCCTTTTATTGGTGAATAAAATTCCATTGTATAGCTAGACCATATTTGATTTATCCATTCATCAGCTGATGGACATTTTAACTGTTTTTATTTTTTGGCTATTATGAATAATGCTGCTATGAACATTCATGCACAGGTTATACAGACATGTTTCCATCCCTCTTGTGTAAATACCTAAGAATGGAACAGCTGAGTCATATGTTAAAACTCTATGTTTACCAGCTAGAGGAAATGCTAAACTGTTTTCCTAGATGGCTGTACCATTTTACGTTCCTACCAGCAACATATAAGGATTTTAATTTCTCCACATCATTGGTGCCATTTGTTACTATGTCTTCCTGATTATAGCGGTAATCAGAAGTGGTATCTTCACGTAGTTTTAACTTGCATTTCTCTAACGGGTAATGATGTTGAGCATTGAATCTTTTAATGGGCTTATTGGCCATTTGTATATCTTCTTTAGAAAAAAAATTATCCATTTTGAGAAACAATGATATTGCCAGATTAGTATGGACAATAGAGGCCAGGCATGGTGGCTCACACCTGAAATTCCAGCACTCTGGGAGGCCAAGGAGGGAGGACTGCTTGAGCCCATGAGTTCAAGACCAGCCTGGGCAACAGAGCAAAATCCCTTTATCTATTAAACAAACAAAAAAGCCACAATAATGCAAGGGACAGAAACACATCAAATATTTAAATCCACAAGTTCATACTCTTACAAAAAGGAAAATTATCATTGGAGGATGTTGGCAAACCAACTCATTATTTTGAAAATTGCTTAATATAAGGAGAAATGCAAACATTTATCCTGATTTCTCATATGTACTCTACACCTGGGTAAGCAAAGAGCTGATGAGAGAAAATGTCTCTAAATAAGTGGGACCAGGTGTGGTGGCTCTCGTCTGTAATCCCTGCACTTTGGGAGGCCAAGGCAGGTGGATTACCTGAGGTTAGGAGTTCAAGACCAGCCTGGCCAACATGGTGAAACCTCATCTCTACTAAAAAATACAAAACTTAGCTGGGTGTGGTGGTGCGTGCCTGTAGTCCCAGCTACTCAGGAGGCTGAGGCAAAATCGCTTGAACCCAGGAGACAGAGATCACAGTGTGCCAAGACTGTACCACTGCACTCCAGCTCAGGTGACAGAGCTAGACTCCATCATTCATAAATAGATAGATAGATAGATAGATAGATAGATGGATAGATAGACAGACAGATATAGATAGATAAAGTGGGAGAAAATCTTCATAATCTATACATCTGACAAACGACTAATATCCAGAATCTATAACAAACTCAAACAAAAAAAACAATCCCATCAAAAAGTGGAACAAGAACATGAATAGACAATTCTCAAAAGAAGATATACAGGGCCGGGCGCGGTGGCTCAAGCCTGTAATCCCAGCACTTTGGGAGGTCGAGGCGGGTGGATCACAAGGTCAAGAGATCGAGACCATCCTGGTCAACACGGTGAAACCCCGTCTCTACTAAAAATACAAAAAATTAGCTGGGCATGGTGGCGCGTGCCTGTAGTCCCAGCTACTCAGGAGGCTGAGGCAGGAGAATTGCCTGAACCCAGGAGGCGGAGGTTGCAGTGAGCCGAGATCGCGCCATTGCACTCCAGCCTGGGTAACAAGAGCGAAACTCCGTCTCAAAAAAAAAAAAAAAAAAGAAGATATACAAATGACCAAATGACCAAGAAACATACAAAAAATGCTCAGCATCACTAATGATCAGGGAAATGCAAATCAAAACCACAGTGCGATACCACCTTACTCCTTCAAGAATGACCATAATTTAAAAAAAAAAAAAAAAGAAATAATAGAAGTTGGTGTGGATGTGATGAACAAGGAACACTTCTACACTGCTGGTGGGAATGTAAACTAGTACAACCACTATGGAAAACAGTGTGGAGATTCCTTAAAGAACTAAAAGCAGAACTAACATTTGATCCAGCAATCCCACTATTGGGTATCTACCCAAAGGAAAAGAAGTCATTATACAAAAAAAATACTTGCACATGAATATTTATAGCAGCAAAACTTGCAACTGCAAAAATGTGGAACCAACCCAAATGCTCAGCAATCAACGAGTGGATAAAGAAACTGTGGTGTATATATATGCTGAAATACTAGTCGGCCATAAAAAAAAAAATCAATTAATGGCATTCATAGCAACCTGGAAGAGACTGGAGACTATTCTTCTAAGTGAAGTAACTCAGGAATGGAAAACCAGACTCATATGTTCTTACTCATAAGTGGGAGCTAAGCTATGAGGATGCAAAGGCATAAGAGTGACACAATGGACTTTGGGGACTCAGGGGGAAAGGGTGTGAAAGAGGTGTGAAAGACTATAAACTGGGGCTCATACCTGTAATCTCAACACTTTGGGAGGCCAAGGCAGGTGGAATGTGTGAGGTCAGGAGTTCGAGACCAGCCTGGCCAAAATGGTGAAACCCCATCTCTACTAAAAATACAAAAATTAGCCAGGCATTGTGGTGCATAACTGTAGTCCCAGCTGCTCATGAGGTTGAGGCAGGAGAACTGCTTGAACCTGGGAGGTGGAGGTTGCAATGGACTAAGATCATGCCACTGCACTCCAACCTGGGTGACAGAGGGAAAATCCATCTCAAAAAAAAAAAAAGACTATAAATTGGGTGCAGCATATACTGCTCAGATGATGGGTACACCAAAACCTCACAAATCACCACTAAAGAACTTACTCATGGAACCAAGCATGACCTGTTCCCCAATAACCTATGGAAATAAAAAATAAAAATAAATAAATAAGTGTTCTAGTTAATAAGTGAAAGACAGACAATCATTGTTTTGCAATCTCTACCGATTTAATAGATTTAAGCAGTGAGCTTTAGCAGCTGCAAACATCACAAAAAGAGACAAGCAGACTTTATGTGTGCACTGATGAATATATACACCACCCATGAAGAAGTCTTGCAAAAAAAAAAAAAAAAATCAAACCTGAATCAAATTAAATCACAGTCTAGAGATCCAAATACAAATTTACAGGAAATAGTAAACACAGAAAAAACATATTAAACTATATCATGAGGATGAAATAAGCAAAATCTAGGCTGCAGAAAACAACACAAATAACCAAGTTTCTTAGACAAATAATCTGCAAGGCAGAAAGTTTGTGAGTGGTGGGAAAGAATTATAGTTTTAAAAACATTGGCTGGGTGTGGTGGCTTATGCCTGTAATCCCAGCACTTTGGGAGGCCAACGTGGGTAGATCACTTAAGGTCAGGAAACGGAGACCAGCCTGGCCAACATTGTGAAATGCCATCTCTACTAATAATACAAAAATGAGCCGGGAATGGTGGTGCATGCCTATAATTTCAGCTACTTGGGAAGCTGAGGCAGAAGAATCGCTTGAACCTGGGAGGTGAAGGTTGCAGTGACCTGAGATTGCACCATTGCACTCCAGCCTGGGCGACAAGAGCGAAACTCTATCTCCAAAAAAATAAATAAATAAAAAATCAACCAGGCCAGGCAGTGGCTCACACTTGTGATTCCAGCACTTTGGGAGGCCAAGGCCAGTGGATCACCTGAGGTCAGGAGTTCGAGACCAGCCTAGCCAACTTAGTGAAACTCCATCTCTACTGAAAATACAAAAATTAGCTGGGTGTGGTGGCACATGCCTGTAATCCCAGCTACTTGGGAGGCTGAGGCAGGAAAATACCTCGAACCTGGGAATTGAAGGTTGCAGTGAGCCAAGATCGTTCCACTGCACTCAGTCTGCGTGACAGAGTGAGACTCCATCTCAAAAAACAAAACAAAACAAACAAACAAAAAATCAACCAATCTCAGTGTATGTGTCTTATTTAGACTCTGATTCAAACAGCCATTTTAAAAAATTAGCACAATTATAAAACAATTGGAAATTTGAACACTGCCAATATAATTATATCAAATAATTATTGTTCATGGTAAAAGATATGATTGTGGTTATTATTATTATTATTTTTTTTAAGATGGGGTTTCACCATGTTGGCCAGGCTGGTCTTGAACTCCTGACCTCCGATGATCCACTCGCCTCGGCCTCCCAAAGTGCTGATTATGGTTATGTTTTAAAAGGAGTACTCATCTTTTGATACATACTTAAATATTTGATACATACTTAAATAGACAGATAACCTGTAATGGATTTACTTCAAAGTAATATGGGAATAATATGGGAAAGAGAGAAGTAAGTAGAAGTACAAATGAAATAAGATTGGTCACAAGCTGATAATTGTCAAACTTGGTGATGGGTACATAGTAGTTTATTATGTGACTTCACCTACTCTTATGTATTTTTACAATTTTCCAAATTTGTTATAATAAGTTTTTTAACAAAAGCTTGTCAAAAACAACATAGGGTATACTGATAGAACTCGATCAAAGAATATATTTTAAAAAATAGGGTATACTGAAAGATTATAATCACTGGCTGTGATCAAGAAGAAACTGGTAGCCTTTTATGATAGTTCTTGTAATGTAAATGACACACAAGGATTTTTTTTTTCTTCCAATGCTAGGAAGCTATTAAAATCTGCAGCCTAGGCCGGGCGTGGCGGCTCAAGCCTGTAATCCCAGCACTTTGGGAGGCCGAGGCGGGTGGATCACGAGGTCAAGAGATTGAGACCATCCTGGTCAACATGGTGAAACCGCGTCTCTACTAAAAATACAAAAAATTAGCTGGGCATGGTGGCGCGTGCCTGTAATCCCAGCTACTCAGGAGGCTGAGGCAGGAGAATTGCCTGAACCCAGGAGACGGAGGTTGCGGTGAGCTGAGATCGCGCCATTGCACTCCAGCCTGGGTAACAAGAGCGAAACTCCATCTCAAAAAATAAAAATAAAAAAAAAATAAAATAAAATCTGCAGCCTTTTAAAACAGACCTAGCTAAATCAACCCAATTCACCACTTAATTTTGCAGATAAAAACTTTGAGACTCAAAATTGTTTATAAACAACTAATATCAATTCCATTTTCTCAGAAGTAAATATATTTGTTTAAAGGACTGACCTCAAAGGCACACACCAATGAGAGAAGTAACAAAAATTAATCAAATGGAAAAATGCACTTAAAATTTGTCAAATGCAGTTCACCTCTAAGATCTATTTAGTAGTAGTATGAACAATATTTTTATCATCAAATGATATACTTCATGAGACAAGGGGATGATACATTTTCCGGGATTAACAAATAACATCTGTTCCCTCAAAATATATGCACAAATATACTATCTCATTGAGCAGACAGGTTACAGTTATCAGAAAGAGAGAAACAGAAAAAAAAACTTACCAATCTATGTTTAGCCAAAAAGATTTTGCATGATGGCATAGAGTAAAACTACAAATGAGCCAAACAGAAACAAAAGAGTATGCCAATGCACTCAATGAGTCCCAATGAATCACTGGGTTACTTTTTAGAGAGAAGAAAGAATATGTGCAGAAAATATTGAATGGTTGGGAGATGAGGGAAGAGAAGTAATAGTTATAATGCATTATCTACAACATATGTATAAACTTAACCAAATCCCTCAACCCCATTACTATAGTTTTCAACACTACAGGATTAACACTTTTACTTTCTTGTTAATATACTCCATTATTTCTTGTTTTTGCATTCCAAACTAAATTTTTAAAAATTTGCACTAGTTTTACAGAATTGCATAGTGAAAATCTCCTGTTGGAAAAATGTTGACGAGAATGTAAAGCAATTCTTTGAAACTCCTGGTAAAAATAGAAATTAGTGCAAAAACCTTGGAAATCAATGTGGCATTATTCGATTATGCTGAAAATGTATTATATTAGTATCCTGTGCCTACTGTAACAAATCACCGTGAATTGTGTGGCTTAAAACAACAGATATGGCCAGGCACAGTGGCTCACGCCTGTAATCCCAGCACTTTGGGAGACCAAGGTGGGCAGATCACGAGGTCAAGAGTTCGAGATCAGCCAGGCCAACATGGTGAAACCCCGTCTCTACTGAAAATACAAAAATTAGCCAGGCCTGATGGTGCATGCCTGTAGTCACAGCTAATCAGGAGGCTGAGGCAGAGAATCACTTGAACCCGAGAGGCGAAGGTTACAGTGAGCCAAGATTGCACCACTGTACTCCAGCCTGTCTCAAAAAAAAAAAAAAAAAGGAAAAAAGAAATACCTGAGACTGGAAAATTTATAAAGAAAAGAAGTTTAATTGGCTCACAGTTCTGCAGGCTGTACAGAAAGCATGGTGCTGGCATCTGCTTCACTTCTGGGGAGGCCTTGGGGAGCTTTTACTTGTGGAGGAAGCTGAAGTGGCAGCAGGCTTCTCTCATGTGGCAGAGTAGGAGCAAGAGAGAGTTAGTGAGAGGTGCCACACACTTTTAAAAAACCAGATCTAGTCAGGCGTAGTGGCTTATGCCTGTAATCCTAGCACTTTGGGAGGCCAAAGCAGGCAGATCATCTGAGGTCAGGAGTTCGAGACCAGCCTGACCAACATAGAGAAACCTTGTGTCTACTAAAAAATACAAAATTAGCTATGTGTAGTGGTACATGCCTGTAATCCCAGCTACTCAGGAGGCTGAGGCAGGAGAATCACTTGAACCTGGGAGGTAGAGGTTGTAGTGGGCCAAGATCACACCATTGCATTCCAGCCTGGGCAACAAGAGTGAAACTGTCTTAAAAAAAAAAAAAGCCAGATATTCTGAGAACTCACCAGTGAGGACAGCACCAACCCATGAAGAATATGCCCCTATGACCCAAACACCTCGCATCAGGCCCCACCTCCAACACTGGGGATTACAATTCACTGTGAGATTTAGTGGGGACATGTATTGGAACTAGATCACCATATAGGATAACATTTACAGGTTGCAGGGACTAGCCTACGATCCAGCAATCCACTCCTCGGTAACTCCCTATACTATAGAAATTCTTGCACATGAACACCAGATGACAAGAAGAAGAATATTCATAGAAACACTGTTTATAATAGCAAAAACTGGAAACAATCCAAATATCCACCAAGAGGAGAATGGGTACACTGTGTCATGGTTATATAATCCAAAATTATGTAGCAGTGAAAATAAATGAAGTATAGTGACACATATCAACATGGAAGAATCATGCAACACATGCGGGGTCCAAGAAAAAGCAAGTCACAAAAAAATACATATGACATACTACATTTATATAATAAAGTCTTATAACACACAAAACTAAAATAAGTCCTATATTGTTAGGTTTATATGCATAATGTGATAAAATAATCAAAGCAAAAGAAAAATAAACTGCAGAATAACAGTTTCCTATGTGGGAGAGGGAAAGTTGGTCGGGCACAGCTTACCAAGACCTTTAAAGGTGCTAGTAAGGGTCTATTTTTTTTTTTTTTTTTTTTTTTTTCGAGAAGGAGTCTCGCGGTCACTCAGGCTGGAGTGCAGTGGCATGATCTCAGCTCACTGCAACTTCTGCCCCTCAGGTTCAAGCAATTCAGCCTCCCAAGTAGCTAGGACTACATCTTAACTGGATGGCAGGATCACAGGAATAAAAGGGGGTGGGTGGGTGGGTGGGTGTGTGTGTGTGTGTGTGTGTGTATTTAAAAGGGCTACCCAATAAAAGGGTGTGTGTGTGTGTGTGTGTGTGTGTGTGTGTGTGTGTGTGTGTGTGTATTTAAAAGGGCTACCCAAAATATAGAGATACACAAACATGCACATACATATCCACTCACACCTTTTGCATACAGATAGTCCCTAACTTACAATGTGCCTACATCTAGATAAATCTATCATAAGTGGAAAATATCATAAACTGAAAACACACTTTCAGCTGGGCATGGTGGCTCACGCCTGTAATCCCAGCACTTTGGGAGGCCAACGTGGGCAGATCACAAGGTCAGGAGTTCGAGACCAGCCTGGCCAACATGACGAAACCCCATCTCTACTAAAGATACAAAAATTAGCCAGGCATGGTGGTGCATGCCTGTAATCCCAGCTACTTGGGAAACCACCAGGCAGGAGAATAGCTTGAACCCTGGAGGCAATGGTTGTAGTGAGCCAAGATCGTGCCACTGCACTCCAGCCTGGGTGACGGAGTGAGACTCTGTCTCAAAAGAAAAGAAAAGAAAGCACACTTTCAACTTACAGTATTTTCAATGTATGATAGGTTTTACAGGATGTAATTCATCATGAGTCAAGGAACATCTGTATATAATATAATTAATAATAAAAAGTTGTAATTCCTATTGGTTATTATTCTAGTACTGGAAAGCAGACTAAGATCACCATTCCCACTGCTGATAAGCATGAAATGGTTTCTCTAGAGATGTGGCTCTAACACCATATAATGAAAGTATTCCCAATGCAAGGTGTGAAGAACCCAAGTGCTTCACATTTTTAGGAACAGTGTGAGCCGATACACAAGCTGCACTTGCGGTGATGCTGTAATCAACTCTGCCTCTGGAAGGAGCTATTGCTTGTCTGGGGGAGACTAAATCCTACAGCAGAGGCTCTCCCATTAAGGTGGGAGGGAGAAACTGTCTTCCAGGTGGCACCTGGCAAGGTCTTGAGATATTTTTGGTTGTCGTAAGTAGAGAGGAGCTAGCTACTGGCATCTAGTGGGTAGAGGCCAGGGATGCTGCTAATATCCTACAATGCACAGGACAGCCCTACCGCAAAGAATGATCTGGCTCAAAATGTCAATAGTACTTAGGGTGAGAATGCCTGGTCTATAGTGACCCATTGACAGAGTGTGTGCAGTAATGCTAACTATTGCCTTCTGACATTAAATACAATACAATCTCTCACAAAAGATATAGAAAGTCCCTGTTTGCAAAATTTATCAATCCTTGGAATTGTGCATAGAAGTGATTCTACTCATCTGTTGAATTTAACAAATTTTACAGATAATTATTAGGTACCAGAAGAATTCTGACACACAGACTGCTCCTCAAGGGTGGGGATTTACATTCATTCATCTTTATACCTTCTGCATTAAAATCTCAATGTGTCTTGAATTGTTTCTCCTCAAACAAGGCACAGAACACAATACCTGGCACATAGTAAGCATTCAATGACATTTACTAATATTATTTGTAAAAATATTTTTCAAATTAACTTTAAACTCTTGGCAGTATAGATTATAGCTTTGTCTATTTTGTTTACCAATATATCCCAAGTGCCAGAGAATTTGTCACATAATAGATGCTAGACAAATATTTATTGACTAAATGAGCAATTGACTAAAAATACTACCTGTCAGTGCACATACATTAAAAATGCTGCCTGCTAGTGCACATACATGCTCTCCCAAACAAGACAAATAAACAAACTACAGAAGGAGCAACAGATACAATAAGGCAACACTTCCAAATGCACTCCCAGGTCAGCACTTCGATCTGAGACTTCTGACCCTTCACCTTTCTCTAGTTAGGCTGTCAGGTTCTGACCCAAACAAGAGCTGAAATCAGTGTTAACCAGAGTTTGATTATAAGATCAGAAGCATTAACCTGTGCCTATAAACCTGTGTCTGTAACTGTTTGGCTGAATGTGAATATGCACCCAGTGACTACTCTATAAAAATTCCCAATGACCATGGCTGACCGCTAAGTCTCTCTAAGAAACATGAGAAATGTTACTTATTTCATGCCACTGAATCTTGTCCTTCCCGTCAATTCCTGCTCACAGCTGTGCCTGACTAATTAAAACTCCCTGGAAACCTTGTCTATCGCTTTACTGGTTATTTCTTCTGCTAAATCAAAAGACTCCACTTTAGAATTCAAATCCATCTGTCCCCCTCAGTCTGAAAAGAACAAATGTTCAGAAAAACTAGCCAACTAAATAAAATTAAATGTACCTTTCCCAGCTAAGACTTAATAGTTGGGGGCTGGGAGCAAGGAATTTAAGGATAAACCACTAAAAAGAAGCTAAAACAAAGCTTAACCCTATTAGATAGTACTTAGTCATTTAACTCCCATCTTAGCAGACCTGGGACAAATCCAGAAATTCTTGGTTGAAATGGATTTATATCCAAAGGCAAAATTATCTGGTGAAACTAATATATGTCAAACATTGCTCACCCAAAATAATATGACTCTAGACTCCAAAGGTTTGCTCTTCCATTTTCCTCTCATTTGGATCTCAAAGAGCCTAAACTGGCTCATAATTTATAGCTTCACTTTTTGATATCTGAAATGCACAGGATTTACTGTTGAACTATTGGTCCTATTCCATGATCAGAAAAACACTAAGAGCCTGGCACAGTGGCTCACATCTGTAATCCTAACACCTTGGGAGGCCAAGGCAAGAGGATCGCTTGAGTCTGGGAGTTCAAAACCAGTCTGATCAATACAGAAAGACCCTGTTCTCAACAAAAATATTTAAAATTAGCCAGTTGTGGTATGCATGCCTGTAGTCCTACCTGCTTAGGAGGCTGAGGTGGGAGGATCACCTGAGCCTGAGTTTGAGGCTGCAGTGAGCAATGACTGTACCACTGCGCTCCAGCCTGGGTGACAGAGTATGACCCTGTCTATTTAAAAAAAACAGCAACAACACTAAGAAATGTAATCACAACTAGATTACATTTCTTAGTGGTGGTGGTGTTTTTTTTTTAAATAGACAGGGTCATACTCTGTCGCCCATGTAAATGTAAAAAAGTTGTGACCTTTCTCTGGAACCTATAACTTCAAACTTCTAAGAGTTGTATCAATTATTAAAGCAAAATATATAAAATTGCCTGATCTTAATGTTGCTTTTACTATCACATCTGAGTTATAGTCTTTGCCTAGAAGTAATTACAGGATTAATACACGAAAATATTCTAAAACACTGAAAAAGACTCTAGTGCAACATGGATTTTAAGCAAGAAGTTGCCTCTGTGAGATCTGATTAAATTTTTGCTACCAAAACTATGTGTGCCAAATTATACCATGTTATACTTATGTTCTGTGATGTCACAAGACATCTAAAGTTCAAATTCTCTTTCCAATATGATTTTTCACCAAAGGAATCCTTTCCCTAGTAAGCGATGTAACAGTTAAAATGAAGCATAAATCACAACCAATAAATTTTACACCTTAGAAAATTCCTTCAAAAACACTGTAATTTATTACACTGATGCACATGTAACTTACAATACTCTGTAACACTCAGAGGTTACTAATAAAATGAAACAAGATTCCTTCTTTTAGGTTCAACATCATATAACTGTACAATTTTAGAATTTCACAAAAACTCCTAAAGCTACAGCAAAATCACCTCCAAAGACATGTCAAATCTTGTTTTATTACACTGGAAATTTGCTATACCAAATATAACAGAAAATAAATGTATAACGACTAAGGTTTAAAAATGTTTTTGTTACATAAATACGCTATAAAAGGTTTAACCTTCATCCTTGATGTCCCAGGGCACATAGGTTGCATTCTTTCAAAACTATACTTCAAATTCTTTGACATTCTATTTCTTTGAATTCTATTTCTTTTCTTTTTTTGTAGACAGAGTCTCGCTCTGTCGCCCAGGCTGGAGAGCGCTGGCATAATCTTGGCTCACTGCAACCACTGCCTCATGGGTTCAAGCAATTCTCCTTCCTCAGCCTCCTGTGTAGCTGGGACTAAAGGTGCATGCCGCCATGCCCAGCTAAATTTTTTGTATTTTAGTAGAGATGGGGTTTCACTGTGTCCAGGCGGGTCTCTAACTCCTGAGCTCAGGCAATCCGCCCGCCTCGGCCTCTCAAAGTGCTAGGACTACAGGTGTGAGCCACCACGCCTCCCCTTCTCTGAATTATATTTCTAAATAAATTAAACAGGTTCCAAATGCAATTCAACAAGCTTTATTTATGACATGGCTTCTGATGTACAAAGCAGTAATAAACACTTCAAGGCCGGGCGCGGTGGCTCACGCCAGTAATCCCAGCACTTTGGGAGGCCGAGGTGGGTGGATCAAGAGGTCAAGAGATCGAGACCATCCTGGTCAACATGGTGAAACCCCGTCTCTACTAAAAAAAATACAAAAAATTAGCTGGGCATGGTGGCGCGTGCCTGTAGTCCCAGCTACTCAGGAGGCTGAGGCAGGAGAATTGCCTGAACCCAGGAGGCAGAGGTTGCAGTGAGCTGAGATCGCGCCATTGCACTCCAGCCTGGGTAACAAGAGCGAAACTCCATCTCAAAAAAAATAAAATAAAATAAACACTTCAAGGATTAAAAAACATTTGAAGGTACAAAAATATTGAACATTGTTTGTATTAGAGAAAAAACTGAGGCCATGCATGGTGGCTCAGGTCTGTAATCCCGGCACTTTGGGAAGCCAGGGAGGGAAGATCACTTGAGGTGAGGAGTTTGAGACTAGCCTGGGCAACATAGCAAGACCCCATCTCTACAAAAAAAAATTTTTAATTATCTGTGCGTGATGGTACATGCCTGTAGTCCTAGCTACATGAAAGGCTAAGGCAGAAGGATTTCTTGAGGCCAGAAGTTCAAGGCTGCAGCTAGCTATGATCATGCTACTATACTGCAGCCTGGGCAACTGAGAAAGACTCCATCTCTCAGAAAAAAAAAATGGAGTCAACCTAAAATATTTACGAACAGGAGATGGGATAAATCACCTGTGAGAAAGTTAATATATAATATATTAATAATGAAAATAATGAGGCTGAGTGATATACATACGAATAAAGCTGAGGCCAGATATTTAGTGAGAAAAAAACAAGTTGCAAAAATATGCATATAACAACATTGATGTTTTTAAAAAGACAATACTGTATGTATAGCTCTGATGGGTAGCATCTTCAGGCTTTGTGACTAAACAAGCTAAGAGTTGAGATGAACTTGCCTAGAGGAAGCCAACTATGGAAGGGAGGATAATGGAACCGGCTTGGAATAGGGCTGAATGTGAATCCTAAATCTCTCTCTGCAAGGCTTCCTAAAGCAAGTCTGTAAATCATTTAACGATTTTTAGTAATAAATTTTGATTTCCATTCATTTAAAACTGTAAGGGACAACGTTTAGAATTTTAACTCCATGTATTTCCAACTCTTAATGGCTTAAAGGAGAAAAATTAACAACCACCACGAAAATATCCTAGAATCTCCTGTTTTAGCGAAACACTAAAGCTGAAAACCAAAAGCTGCAGAGGTGTTACAACTGGCCCTCTGGTTTCTGTAACAATTCAGATTAGTGTTATGCATAAAGAACATAAACTGCCTGGTAAACTGCCACACTATAAGAAACTAAACAAGCCATCCAACACTTCTGTTCAAAATACAAACTCCAAAACTAGCTTAACTCAGAGCTCACAAAAAGCTCAACAGAGCAGAGACACATAGGTCTGAATAGAGAAGGGAGTAGACTGGTAGGGAAATGGCAGTAGGTCTCTGGACTGTCTTGAGTTTTTCCTATCACACATAAAATGTTTGATTTAAGAAAAATCAGCGCCAGGTGTGGTGGCTCACGCCTGTAATCCCAGCACTTTGAGAGCCCAAGGCAGGTAGGTCACCTGAAGTCAGGAGTTCGAGACCAGCCTGACCAACACAGTGAAACCTCATCTCTACTAAAAATATAAAATCAGCCAGGCTTGGTGGCACATGTCTGTAATACCAGCTATTTGGGAGGCTGAGGCAGAAGGATTGCTTGAACCCGGGAGGTACAGGTTGCAGTGAGCTGAGATTGTGCCATTGCACTCCAGCCTGGGCAACAAGAGTGAAACTCCGTCTCAAAAAAAAAAAAAAAGAAAAGAAAAAATCAGGTTGGGTGCAGTGGTTCATGCCTGTCCTACACTATGGGAGGCCAAGGCAAGAGGATCACTTGAGCCTAGGAGTTCAAGACCAGCCTGGGCAGTATAGTAAGACTCCCATTTCTAAAAAATTGCCAAAAATAGTGTAGGGTGTGATGGCATGCACCTGTGGTACCAACTACTCAGAAGGCTGAGGCAGGGGGATCACTTGAGACCGAGAGGCTGAGCCTGCAATAAGCCATGAGGGCCCCACTGCACACTCCAACCTGGGTGACAGAGCAAGACCCTGTCCCCTACCAAAAAATGAAAGCAAAGTCAGTGTGATGGAAGAACAAGGTCAGAAGAATAAACAATGAAAGAAGAAAAAAATCAGAAACAATTAAACAATATGGAAACAATAAACGAGACTCTAACTGCTGTCTATAAAAACGAACAAAACCAACCAACCAAAAAAGCGAACTTTAATAGAAGACAGGCAAAAGTAAATACCAGAATAAGCAATTTAAGGAAAATTAATTATTTTACAAGAGAAAACTATAATTACATTACAGCATTTGTTACAGAGACTGGACGTAAATTCATGAAATAATGAGGTTCAAGTAATTTATACTTTCTTCCTTTGGCTTTTTCTTTTTCTTTTCTTTTTTTTTTTTTTTTTTTTTGAGACGGAGTTTCACTCACGTTACCCAGGCTAGAGTGCAGTGGCGCGATCTCAGCTCACCGCAACCTCTGTCTCCTGGGTTCAGGCAATTCTCCTGCCTCAGCCTCCTGAGTAGCTGGGATTACAGGCACATGCCACCATGCCCAGCTAATGTTTTGTATTTTTAGTAGAGACGGGGTTTCACCATGTTGACCAGGATGGTCTCGATCTCTTGACCTCGTGATCCACCCGCCTCGGCCTCCCAAAGTGCTGGGATTACAGGCGTGAGCCACCGCGCCCGGCCTCCTTTGGCTTTTTCAAATTTTGTCAGGTAGACATGTATGGCTTTTGTAAGACGCTATTTTAGAAAGAACAGAGAGCAAACATTTATCTTTCCTGAATGTTCTGGAGCTATGGCTCAAGAACTCACAGAAGTCTGGTAGTTAGAAGCAACATTTACCAAATGTTTATGATATGATGGAATAAGAAGCTTCCATTCACCACAGTCCTTAATCTGGAAAACCACAGCATGAAGTAGCTAAGGAGTGCAAATGTCCCCATTTCACAGATGAGAAAACTGTAGGTTTAGAAAGTTAAGCCATTGGCCAAGGTTACTTCACTGAACTAGAATTAAAAGGCAGTCTCTAAACTCCGAGCCCACTTTGTGAACCATACTACCTGTATTTCTCACACATACCTGATAAGAATCACCTGGAGCACTAGTGAAAAAATCATATGTCCCCCTGTGCCTTCCAAAAGAGATCCTGGGAATCTGCATGTTTAACAGGCAACCCAGAAATTCTTTTCTCTCTCTCTCCTTTTGTTTCCTTTTCTTTCTCTCCCCTCAGATCACTCTGGTACATACAACAATCCTTACCAGGTACAGCTTGTGAAACTCTGCCCACCCTCTACTGCTATTCAAATTTTTTATTTAGGATGAAGCCTATTACTACATATAAACTGGCCATTAGTGCAGGATAAACTATTTAAATGCCAGATACTGCACTCTGAAACAAGCACAAACAAAACCTAGAAAATCTATGGTTGAAGCTACTCTTGGCTTACCAGAGAGAGGGAAATGACTACTTTATAACACAAATCAGGAAAGATTTTTGTGTTAAGGCTGCCATAGTTCTTTAATTTCTGCAGCACCCACAGTTGCTGTGAGAGTCATATTTTCCCCAGCCAGAACTCAGTGGTGGGGAAAGGAGCAGGGCAATATGTTGAGTGACCACCCTATTTGATTGCTCTCCTTTTTTTAAAATACAAAAAAAGGAGACAGAATTTCACATTCCTAAATAAGAGCTTTCCTAGCTCTTAATTGAAACTGATTATCAATTATTTGGATTGGTATTTCATATATCCATATATAATGGAAATGTTGGTGCCCAAGACAAACTGGAGAATTCATGTCCCTCCTACAGGCATTCAAAGTATTTTTTAAAACCTCTGCACATCAAACAAAATCTATCTGTGGGTTGAATCTGGCCTTCTAACTAGTTTGCAATACCTCTGGCCTCTATTTTTCATGTGCTTCTTTTTTCACAAATAGGTACATTTATCATATAAAATATATATTTATATATCTCAAGGAGGAGGAGCAAATGTTGAATAAAAAGTATCTGATGATAAATGAGTTGGTGTCTGTCAAGCAGGCTCTTTGAAAAAAGAGACTCAGCAGGAGCCTGTGAATCCCAGCACTTTCAGAGGCCACGCTGGGTAGATCACTTGAGGCCAGGAGTTCAAGACCAGCTTGGTCAACACGGCAAAAACCCATCTCTACTAAAAGCACAAAAATTAGTCAGGCATGTGGCACACACCTGTAATCCCAGCAATTTGTGCAGCTGAGGCATAAGAATTGCTTGAGGTTGCAGTGAGCCAAGATTGCATCACTGCACTCCAGGCCGGGTGACAGTGTGAGACCCTGTCTCAGGAAAAAAAAAAAAAAAAAAGGAAAACGGAGACTCCAGGATTGGGAAGAATTTAGCAATTGAAATACAAAGCCAGGGAAACTAAAGAAATTTACTTGCACTTCCATTACCTAATAATAACCATTAATATGCAAATATCATACGTCAGAACCCTAGTGGAGCTATGATTCACAACCTTTCTTCTATTCCAACACAGCTGAGAGAGACATCACACTCTGTGGTTTCCTAAAGCCAAGATCTCAGGGCAGGAGAGGCGGGCCCCATGGCAGGTGGTAAGAACTGCTGATTTAGAACATAAGGACAGTATGTTGGCTCAAGCTGTGTTTGCTCTCATGCCAATTGCTTGCCAGATGAACTGTACACACATTCCATTTATATGGATGATGTGTAACAGGACAATATACAGAATTCTGTGCTTGAGCTTCTTTCAGGCTGTCACCTCATGGGCCCTGCCTCTATCTTTGCCTCAGGCTTGAGCAGAAATAGTTCACTTCTGAGTCTGGACAGGCCATAGAAATCTACCATACAATACCGGAACACCGTGAACGTTTTTAAGTTGAACGTTTTAAAGACCAAGCATTCCAACTGAAGGTGCAAAAACTTACAATTTTTTTTTTTTTTTTTTTTTTTTTTTTGAGATGGAATCTTGCTCTGTCGCCAGGCTGGAGTGCAGTGGCATGATCTCGGCTCACCACAGCCTCCACCCCCCCAGGTTCAAGCGATTCTCTTGCCTCAGCCTCCCAAGTAGCTGGGACTAAAGGCATGTACCACCACACCCGGCTAATTTTTATATTTTTAGTAGAGACGGGGTTTTACCATGTTGGCAAGGATGGTCTCGATCTCTTGACCTCGTGGTCCACCTGCCTCAGCCTCCCAAAGTGCTGGGATTACAGCTGTGAGCCACCACACCCAGCAAAACTTACAAATTTTTAAAATTTAATCAAATCGCTGCAGCACAGAGAAAAGTTATGGTTGATATTAAGAAATAAACCAGATTAACACAAGAGTTGTTCTACAAGGGAATGCATTAGGGGAAGCATATACTTTATCTGGGTAACCCTAGCATCTTTCTATTTTTATAAGTGACCTCTAAAGCAAGAGGTAAGAAATATATCAATTTTATAGTTGAGAGAAATAAGCCTCACCAAACAGACTCTACTATGCCCTTGAAATAAGTTTTAGAATGCTCCTCAATGTTGTATCAAACAGAACTATGGATGGAAAACTTAAAACTTATATTCACTAAAACATTATGTGGAGCAGAATCCTATTTTTATAAAAAAATGTGGGCCAGGCGATCATGCCTATAATCCCAGCACTTTGGGAGGCCTAGGCAGATGGATTGCTTGAGGCCAAGAATTTGAGACTAGCTTAGCAACACAGCTAGACCCTGTCTCTATAAAAAATTAAAAGATGAGCCTGATGTAATGGTATATGTGTATAGTCCCACCTCCTTTGGATTGCTTGAGCCCAGGTGTTTGAGGTTGCAGTGAGCTATGATCACACCACTGTCATCTAGCTAGCTTGAGCAACAAAATGAAACCCCCATCTCTTGAGAAAAAAAAAACAGTGCACATTAGCAAGAAATGAAAGAAAAATGTAAATAAATAAAAGTGCACACATATGTTCTGTATATAAACCTATGTATTTTTATATACTGGGCATTTATATATCTAGAGAGAGGAAGAGGAGGAGCAGGTTCAAAATCTTAACAGTGGAGGAATTATTGATTTTCATTTTTTTGTTATCTTTATTTTCCAAGTTGTTTACAATAAACACAAATTGCCTTTGTATGAGGAGGAGGGATATGATATCCTGGAAAAATACTTAAAATATAACATTAGGTGAATAAAACAGGCTATAAAAAATATTTTTACTACTTTTAGAATATTATACAAAAAGAAACCTAGAAGAAAATACTCCAAAATCAATATTTTAAAATTTTGTTGCATGTTATTTCCTTTCAAGTTACTTTCCAGTGAAGAGTCTAATTGGCAAAGATAAGTCACACTCCTGGGGAAGAAGTCAGATGAAAACACCTAGTTGTTTTGCTTTCCTCTTATTATATGAATCTCAGTCTCATGCTGAGAACAGATGGCAAAAAAAAACACAAAACTGGCCCAGAATGCAGCTACAACAGTACAAATATGGTGGTCAGCAGGAAATACATTATCCTTAATTTCAACCTTTTCCTGGAAACTGCCTGGAGTGTTATGGAGTAAAAACGGGTGAACAGGTGTAGGAGGATTTTATTTTTGGCAAGGGCTGAAGGCAAAGGAGAAAAATGAGTTTGATTAAAGGAGCCTACTTAATTCTATAAAAGAAATAAAGCAGACTGGGAACACCTTGAATAATTTTATATTTCTATAAATGTTTATATTTTTTGGAAAGGCTATCAATAATAAGAATATGATACTTTTTTACTTTTTCTTTCTTTCTTTTTTAGATGGCCTCATTCTGTTGCCCAGGTTGGAATGCAGTGGTGCAAACAACGGCTCACTGCAGCCCCAAACTCCTGGGCTCTTCCTGCTTCAGCCTCTCATGTAGCTGGAACTACAGGCACGCACCACCATGCCTGGCTAATTTATTTATTTTATTGTAGAGATGGAGTCTTGCCATGCGGCCTAGGCTGATCTCCTGGGCTCAAATACATCTCCTGCCTTGGCCTCCCAAAGTGCTGGGATTACAGGTGTGAGCCACCACACCCAGCTATGTAATACTTTTTTAGATACCAAATGTTTTCTTAGAACTCTAAACTCAAAATAAATGTGCAATTCTCATGATATGCTAAAAGGAGGTAATAATGATTCCTGGGGAAACAGCATGTGTTATCAGAAATAATATTTTGTATAACTTCTCTTGCTTTGGTTTCATTGATTTTTAGAGCAGCATCATCATGTTCTCACAAGCTTTTAAGTATTCTAATACAGACCCAAGAATTTGCTTCTGAAAAGTTTAAAGTACCCATGTTGTTTTTCTTTTTTTTTTTTTTTTTTTTGAGACAGAATCTTGCTCTGTCACTCTGGCTGGAGTGCAGTGGTGCGAACTCAGCTCACTGCAACCTCTGCCTCCCAGGTTCAAGTGATTCTCCTGACTCCACCTCCCATGTTTAAGGGATTCTCCTGCCTCAGGCTCTTGAGTAGCTGGGACTACAGGCACATGCCACCATGCCCGGCTAATTTTTTGTATTTTTAGTAGAGACGGCATTTCACCATGTTAGCCAGGATGGTCTCGATCTCCTGACCTTGTGATCCGCCCGCCTCAGCCTCCCAAAGTGCTGGGATTACAGGCATGAGCCACTGTGCCTGGCCTTTGTTTTTCTTTATTAAGGATATGTACTAATGCTACACATGAAGCCAATGAAGTAAAACAGGCCCTCCCCAATCTGTCAGTATATTTTTATCTAACAAGTTTTATGCCTTAGTGTTCTTGGATGAATTCATTTTTCTAATCTCCAAAGAATCAAATATCTTTATAGTGTCCCTCAAGTGATTAAGACTTTATTTCTTCCCAAGAAAAAATAATGCAATTTTAAAAGCTTAAGGTTGCCAGCAAGACACACCCTCAATGTTCATTCTCCACATACACCTTGCTCTGATTTTTGGTGTCAGAACTTTTGGCCACATAACACACTACCCTTTGTTCTCCTGGTTGCTGGTCTCAGTGACAGGGCTAGGTCAACTCTTTTGGTTAATATGGCTAGCTCAGTAGATTATAACCAAATACAAGTGTGGCTCAATTTAAATTAAGGGCCTATTAGGTCTCCCTAAGAAAGAGCTTAATTCCATCTCTGAAAGCTACTGGAGTGTGAATGGCAACATAAATCATCACCTTCACTCAAAATGTGTGGTCAGCTTGGTCACCGGCCACCTCATTTCCTATGCTATGAGGAAGACATCAGTTTGGTTTGGGTAAGGGTTTATTTCCTATATCTTGCAGATCTGAAGATCTGTACCTAGCTTTCTGTGCAGGTACACTAAATAGCCAGCCCCTGCACACCCCTCCTGACTTGCTTTATTAATGTTTTCAAATTCAAATCTCTTGCTTCCAAATAGAAGCTTACTGTCAGATGAGCAGTTCCCTGTGCATGAAGATCAGCCTCATGATTGCGTCAGAAGCGGTGGTTTGGCACTATCATCTCTAACCAGGGTAAGGCCGGGTAGAGCAGGATTAGCATGTGCCAGGACACAGATAAGAGAGTATGCTGGCTTTCCTTCTCCCATCCTAAAATATGGTTCATAACAGCATAGAGATCTTCTCTAGGTAACCAATTTAAATAATCTTTTAATAGTAGAAAACCAGGCCAGTGGTTGAGGAAACAGGTCTATTTAAGCAAGTTTTCCAACAAAGAGAAACCTATAAATGTCCAGGTCTGTCTATAAACTATTCATAGTGGCTAAATATCATGCTTAATAAATGTAAATTTCTAGGCAAGGGGTAAAAGTGAAAGGTGTTAATTTAGTGTGTTTAGTTGTCTTCTTGCATTAAAGCTACAGATAAATCTTGGAAGATCATAAATGACTATTTTCACTTTTTTTTATGCTACACTGACTGACATAAAGATTTTACTACCAAGGATGGCATAAGTACTTACTTAGTAAGGTAGCTTAATAGATAAAATTATTGTCGACATGTTTAAGAGGCAAAAATTCTAACCCAAAGTATCTCAGTCACCTCAGTCACTAATTTTTCTGTTACTCAGTTTCTTAATCTTTTTTTTAAAAGAGACGGAGTCTCGCTATGTTGCCCAGGCTGGAGTGCAGTGGCTATACACAGGCGCGATCCCACTACTGATCAGCACGAGAGTTTTGACTTGCTCCGTTTCCAACCTGGGCCGGTTCACCCCTCCTTAGGCAACCTGGTGGTCTCCCACTCCCGGGAGGTCACTATATTGATGCCGAACTTAGTGGGGACACATGATTGGCAAAGCACACTACAGCCCAGAACTTCTGGACTCAAGAGATACTCCAGCCTCAGCCTCCCAAATAGCTGGGACTACAGGCATGTGCCACTGCGCCCGGCTCAGTTTCTTAATCTCTAAAGCAAAGAATGAATAAGGCCTCGGCCGGGCGCAGTGGCTCACGCCTGTAATCCCAGCACTTTGGGAGGCCCAGGCGGGTGGATCACGAGGTCAAGAGATCGAGACCATCCTGGTCAACATGGTGAAACCCCGTCTCTACTAAAAATACAAAAAATTAGCTGGGCGTGGTGGCGCGTGCCTGTAATCCCAGCTACTCAGGAGGCTGAGGCAGGAGAATTGCCTGAACCCAGGAGGTGGAGGTTGCGGTGAGCCAAGATCGCGCCATTGCAGTCCAGCCTGGGTAACAAGAGCGAAACTCCATCTCAAAAAATAAAAATAAAATAAAATTTTAAAAAAGAATGAATAAGGCCTACCATGTCCCTTCACTTTCCTATTATGGTGTTTTAATTCAATTTAACAGATATTCAGCAAAACTATCACACTATGGGTAGTAAAAAGGGTGAGGAGCTCTCATATAAATGTACATGCAGTTATAGGGAAACTAAGAACTTCTCCTATTAAGAAGTTTTTGGTTGTTAGTTTTTTTTATTTTTTTGAGACAGAGTCTGCTCTTCCACATAAGAACCTTTCAATTAGATGAAGAAAATACACACAGTGGTGGGGAAGGGACATCAGAAGAATATTAGTTAGGGCAGCTGTTCTCAACCCTGGATGAATATTAGAATTGCTTTGAGAGCTTTTAAACAAGACTAATGAGTTGATCTCATCCCAGTCTGGTTATCTCAGAATATCTGTGGATGGAGCCTAGGCATCTTTTTTTTTTTCCTTTTTTTTTGAGACAGAGTCTTGCTCTTGTCACTCAGGCTGAAGTCAGCTCACTTCAACCTCCATCTCCCCAGCTCAAGTGATTCTCCTGCCTCAGCCTCCCAAGTAGCTGGGATTACAGACGCTCACCACCACACCTGGCGAATTTTTGTATTTTTAGTAGAGACAAGGTTTCACCACGTTGACCAGGCTAGTCTCGACCTCCTGACCTCAGGTGATCCACCCACCTCAGCCTCCCAAAGACATCATTTTTGTTTCCTTTATTTTTTAAATATTTATAAAAATATAACTTTTTTTTGGAGACAACATCTTGCTGTATTTCCCAAGCTGAAGTGAAGTGGTGCCATCGTAGCTCACCGCAGCCTCAACCTCCTGGGCTCAAGCAATCCTCCTACCTTGGCCTCCCAAGGAGCTGAAACCATAAGTACATGCCACCATGCCGAGTTAATTTTTTTATTTTTGTAGAGACAGAGTCTCACTATGCTGCCAGGACTGGTCTCAAACTCCTGGGCTCAAGCAATCCTCTTGCCTCAGCCTCCCAAAGTGCTCGGGTTGGAGGCATGAGACACCACACCCAGCCAACATAAGTGTTTTAAACTAAGACAACAATCATTCTGGCTTGCGAAATGAAATGAAGAAAACTTCAGAATTCCTATAAGTCCGTTGCCACAAGGCTAGAAGCATCACTGATTTCCTGTTGGCAAACACCTGTGAAAAGGACTAAGTCCTTACTTTAGCCCAGACCAAAACAGAACATCAACTCTATGGAAACCAGCAGAAGAATTTCATAAGAACCAAGGAGCTGACTGACAACCACCTGACTGGCAGCCACGATTACCAGGTTAAAACTATGTCTGATGATGTTTCTTGACAGCTCTGCAGTTCCAAGAATGTACACATGGCTTCAATACAATGGCCAATTTAAAGAACAGGTGAGGGATTCTTTCTAAGTAATTCTTTCTAAGTATCTTTCTAGGCTAATGGATATGTTATCAAACCTGTCCCATTTCCCTAAATTCTAAACATACTACTGAGAGAAAAGGCTCTAAAATTATTAACTCATGTACAGACTATTTTGTTTTTGTCATTTCCCTTAGAGAAGAACACATATTATTAACAAAAAAAAATGCCAGCTTCTTACTGTCTTTTATATTTTCTAAAATGTGGCTCTTTCTTGAGTTTCAACAATGACTGGCTGAACAGAGATAAACTGAGTTATTTTAAGAAACTACAACCAGATCCTTTCATGCATCAAAGAAAAACTCCCAATAAGTTCTAAACTTCAGCTTTGAAAAGTTAGGATATGTGTATAGCACGTCAACAGAAAAAAGAAAAAAAAAAAGAAAGAAAAGTTAGCATAGAAGAATCATTTCCTATCCTCCTAGGAACCACCTGCTTGCTAAAAATATTATAGAAATATAACTTTATTAATGTCAAAGGTAATTTTAAGCTCATCAGCTAACATTTGCCAAAATGGAATATGTGCTTGACAGGATTAATAATAGTGGTTTTTAGCCAGCACAGTGGTGCATGCCTGTTGCCCAGCTACTCAGGAGGCAGATGTGGGAGGGTCACTTGAGCCCAGGAGTTCAAGGCCAGTCTGGGTAACAGCAAGACGCTATCTCTAATAATAGTAATAATAACAATAACAATCGTTTTTAATTTTTAATTTTTTGAGACAGGGTCTCACTCTGTTTTCCAGGCTGGAGTGCAGAGGCATGAACACAGCTCACTGCAGCCATGACCCACCAGGCTTAAGCAATCCTCCTACCTCAGCCTCTTGAGTAGACATGCAACACCATGACCAGCTAATTTTTAAATTTTTTGTAAAGGCAGGATCTCACTATGTTGCCAAGGATAGTCTTGACCTTCTAGGTTCAAGCAATCCTCCTGCCTCCAGCTCCCAAAGTGCTGGGATTACAGGGGTGAGCCATCAGCCAACACTGTTTTTTTTTTTTTTTTTAAATCCATTGCTTTGAAATCCTTCACTCTGACTCCTAAAAGAGACAGAGAAGAAAAAACCTGGGTGTGCTATTCAGAATGCTTCTATTAATACCAAGGAGCAGCCAGGAGTTTGAGACTAGTCTGGGCAAACATGGCGAAGCCTGATCTCTACAAAAGATACAAAAATTAGCTGGGCGTGGTGGTACACACCTGTAGTCCCAGTTGCTTGGGAGACTAAGGCAGGAGGATTGCTTGAGCCCAGGAGGCAGACAATGCAGTGAGCCCAGGAGGCAGACAATGCAGTGAGCCCAGGAGGCAGACAATGCAGTGAGCCAAGACTGTACCATTGTACTCCAGCCTGGACAACAGGGCAAGACTGTCTTAAAAAACAACAACAACACACACGCACGCACAGAGCAACACTTCAAATCTCAAATTATTTTGGGTCATCACTACAAAATTATATTCTCAACCATGGTCTATGATGGTTATTCCAATCCTAGTTCAATTTCAAACATCATGAATATTAAGAATTTGAGCCTTTGTACAAATAAAAACTAGGCTCAAAACAAAGATGAGTGCTGCCCTACAGATCAAATATTTATTCTATGCTATATTTAAATAAGCATAAGGCTAAGGGTTTGCTAAATGGGATCTTTTTTTTTCTTTTTTGAGACGGAGACTCGCTTGGTCATCCAGCCTGGAGCACAGTGGCACAATCTCAGCTCACTGCTATCTCCGCCTCCCAGGTTCAAGCCATTCTCCTGCCTCAGCCTCCCCAGTGACTGGGATTACAGGCACCCATTATCACGCCCAGCTAATTTTTGTATTTTTCTTTTTTTTTTTTTTTTGAGACGGAGTTTCGCTCTTGTTACCCAGGCTGGAGTGCAATGGCGCGATCTCGGCTCACCGCAACCTCCGCCTCCCGGGTTCAGGCAATTCTCCTGCCTCAGCCTCCTGAGTAGCTGGGATTACAGGCACGCGCCACCATGCCCAGCTAATGTTTTGTATTTTTAGTAGAGACGGGGTTTCACCATGTTGACCAGGATGGTCTCGATCTCTTGGCCTCGTGATCCACCCGCCTCGGCCTCCCAAAGTGCTGGGATTACAGGCTTGAGCCACCGCGCCTGGCTGTATTTTTCAATAGAGACAGGGTTTCGCCATGTTGGGCAGAACTCCTGACCTCAGGTGATCCACCCACCTCAGACTCCCAGAGTGCTAGGATTACAGGTGTGAGCCACCACGCCCAGCTGCCAAATGGGATTTAAAAAAATTAAATGTGGGCTGGGCATGGTGGCTCACGCCTGTAATCCCGGCACTCTGGGAGGCTGAGGCAGGTGAATCACCTGAGGTCAGGAGTTCGAGAACAGCCTGACCAACATGGCGAAATCCTGTCTCTACTAAAAATCCAAAAGTTAGCCAGGTGTGATGGTGGGCGCCTATAATGCTAGCTACTCAGGAGGTTGAGTCAGGAGAATCAGGAGGTGGAAGTTGCAGTGGGCTGAGATTGTGCCACTGCACTGCAGCCTGGGCAACAGTGCAAGACTCTGCCTCAAAAAAAAAAAAAAAAAAAAAAAAAAAAAGAAAAGAAAAAAATATATATATATAAATAAAATGTGCCATTCAATTTCATTATATAAAAATTTATTCAATCACATTGTGTGGATGATATCACAGATGTGAACAGTATTAGGAAGCAAAAAGCAATCCCTTCATGTTTCTTAATATTCAAATAATTGTTTTTAATTTGCCAAAATGACATCAATAAGTCAAAGGGATCTTATTTCTAAGGACTCTTGGATTATAAACAAAATTTCTGAAGCGGTGACATCTGGGGAGAGTCACTTGGCTCAGTCACTGACCTTCCTTTATCCTTAAATTGAGAGTGGCAATTTCATGACCCCAAATAGTATAAAAAATATGTCCCTCGGCCGGGCGCGGTGGCTCAAGCCTGTAATCCCAGCACTGTGGGAGGCTGAGGCGGGTGGATCACGAGGTCAAGAGATCGAGACCATCCTGGTCAACACGGTGAAACCCCGTCTCTACTAAAACTACAAAAAATTAGCTGGGCATGGTGGCGCGTGCCTGTAATCCCAGCTACTCAGGAGGCTGAGGCAGGAGAATTGCCTGAACCCAGGAGGCAGAGGTTGTGGTGAGCCGAGATTGCGCCATTGCACTCCAGCCTGGGTAACATGAGTGAAACTCCGTCTCAAAAAAAAAAAAAAAAAAAATGTCCCTCAAACATACAAGCACCATGGTAAGCTAACAGCCTTTGAAGGTCTATATTTATTGTGTCATAGATAAGCTCAACTACAATTTGATTTCATTTAAAAAACAGTACAGTGCTACTCTAATCCAAAAAAAAAAAAACAAACAAACAATTGCTAACAATAAAGGGGATATTGTAAATGGCACTAAATTGTATCAAAACAGGAATGAACACTAAATAATTACAACTATGTACTTTCCAAAAACTGAATGACAAAACTGAAAAATCTCCAGTACTTCCTTCTCATTAGATCTTCTCCTTCTCATTCTCTTTCTGGGTTTTTTTTTTTTGTTTTTTTTTTGTTTTTTTTTGAAAGACAGGGTTTGGCTGTCGCCCAGGCTGGAATGCAGTGGCGTGATCTCGGCTCACTGCAACATCCATCTTCCAGGCTCAAACCATCCACCCATCTCAGCCTCTCAAGTAGCTGGGACTACAGGTGTGCACCACCATACCCAGCTAATTTTTGTATTTTTGATAGGGATAGGGTTTTGCTATGTTGCCCAGGCTGGTCTCAAACTCCTGGGCCCAAGTCATCCTCCTGCCTTGGCCTTCCAAAGTGCTGGAATTACAGGCATGAGCCACCACATCAGGCCCCCTTCCTTGTCTTAACCAAGAAGGTAACACACAAAAACTGCCATGATATATTCAAATAGTTATGGATAGGAATAGCTACGAAAGAGTTTAAGGTCCTTCTGACCTTTCAGGCTTCCTGATTAAAAAGAATTATAAAAAGTTCCATCAACCTTGCTGAGCTGGGGGTATAGTGGCACATTAAATATTATGAAGTATCTCCAAGAATCAGTAGAAATATGTATTAAATTTCTACTGTGTGTAAATCTCTCTTCTGAGTTCAGGCTAAGTTCAAAAACGGAAGATAAAAAAGGAGTTATTTGTATTTGAAAACCAGCATAGTTGTCGAAAGTTTTCAATGCGACAAACATTGCATTAAATATTCCATATTTGTGCTTCTCAAAATATTTGTAATGAAAGACCGGTTTTGTTTTGTTTGTTTGTTTTCCAACACATTGTGGAACAATATTTTTAGAAAATGCAAAAATCAATACTACAAAAATAAAGTGAAAAATGAGATATACAAAACACAAGTCCCAATTTTATTAGTATGCTCAACAGATATAAAATTACACTAGTGAACTATTATGAAGTCTCTAAATGTTGACAATTTTTGTACTTATCTTGTCATTACAGTAACAGACAGTTCATGGTATGTGGACCACACTTTGAGAGGCTTTGTTCTATACGTAACCTATGTAATTTTCCAGAGTAATTTTAATGGCCTCCAAGTTAACAGTAATGACTATAATAAACCAAAGGAACACCGTGTCTTCTGAAAAACATGCAGGATTAAATGATTTCAAGATCCTTTTCAGTCCCACAAGTTCTATGATCCTAAAGCTAAAGATGTGATTTGACTGGTGAGTAAAACGCTCATTGCCTAATGATAGACATTTTTGTCATAGCAACAGAGTAGCTGAAAGAGGAAAAGTGAAAATAAAAAAAAAGAGGGGGAAAATAAACTCAGAGAAGAGCAAGAATTTAACTGCGAGGTAGATACTGACAGTAAGGAGATGTAACTCAGTAAGACAGATAAAATGCCAATAGGCTGGGCAACACAGTGAAACCCCATCTGCCCAGCTACTGGGTGGGGAGGCTAAGATGGGAATGTAAGCTTGAGTCCGGGAGATTGACGCTACAGTGAGCTGTGATGATAAGGAGGGAGGGAGGAAGAATGGAGGGAAAAAAAAAAACCTACAGCAATTACTTCCAAACACTCAGGGTAGGAGATGCAGCTCTCAAAAATTAGTCTCTGAAAATTGGCCATTTTAATAACTAAGTTTAAGGTTAAAATATCTTTTTTTTTTTTTTTTTTTTTTTTTTTG